>NC_134471.1:63606800-63850063 GCF_964194025.1 Convolutriloba macropyga
TATATTTAATTATATGCGTATATAACTTTAAATATATATATATATATATATATATATATATATATATATGTATATATAAATATATATTGTATAAATATATATATATATATATATATATATATATATATACTTTAAATATATATATATATATATATATATATATATATATATATATTGTTAATTGCTTCTCAGCTCTCTCTCTCTCTCTCTCAGTCCTAGAACACTCAGAAATTTCACTGACAAAACTCTGAATCAGTCCTTAAATAGAATAAATCTTCTATTCCGCTAAATTGTTTTCAGTATATGTTAACGGTTTTGAATGTTCTGAACGTTGGAATATTTTTTCAGGTGGAAACGGTTGAGGTCGTCGGACGTCGGTGGCGGAGGTCGGTGGAAAATAAATAATTTTGCTAAATTGTTTTCGGTAAATATTAACGGTTTTGAATGTTCTGAACGTCAAAAGTAAGTTAGAAAATACAGGAGCGCCAAGTATCATATTGACCAAAGCCAGTTCTTTGTTTGTTGTGAAGTCAAACAATTCTACCAAAAAGGCTAAAAACGCCAAGCAAGCTCAGTAGCTTGAGGCATATTTGATAGCAAACAAATTCGTTGCTCCAAAAACTGTTATAGAAAAACTCAGATCATTAGGTTAAGAATAGTAAATTGAAAAAAAAAGTGCGAATGATAACGCAAAGCACGCTCAGTAGCGTGATGCGGTTCTTAAAAAACTTGACTCAATTTTCCAAACAAGTCCAGCGACTTGAGGTCTTCTTCCAGATATTGAGATGTTTATCTCCTTGAATCAAGATCAAGAATCAGTGGTTTGATGCAAACTTAGATGGTCGAGAATATACAGGAGCGCCAAGTACCATATTAACCAAAGCCAGTTCTTTGATGTGAAGTCAAACAATTCTACCAAAAAAAACAAAAAACGCCAAGCAAGCTCAGTTGCTTGATGCATATTTGATAGCAAACAAACTCGTTTTCTCCAAAAACTGTTATAGAAAAACTCAGATCATTAGGTTAAGAATAGTAAATTGAAAAAAAAGTGCGAATGATAACGCAAAGCACGCTCAGTAGCGTGATGCGGTTCTTAAAAAACTTGACTCAATTTTCCAAACAAGTCCAGCGACTTGAGGTCTTCTTCCAGATATTGAGATGTTTATCTCCTTGAATCAAGATCAAGAATCAGTGGTTTGATGCAAACTTAGATGGGCGAGAAAATAAAGGAGCGCCAAGTATCATATTAACCAAAGCCAGTTCTTTGATGTGAAGTCAAACAGTTACACCAAAAAAGCAAAAAACGCCATGCAAGCTCAGTAGCTTGAGGCATATTTGATAGCAAACAAATTCGTTTTCTCCAAAAACTGTTATAGAAAAACTCAGATCATTAGGTTAAGAATAGTAATTTGAAAAAAAAGTGCGAATGATAAGCAAAGCACGCTCAGTAGCGTGATGCGGTTCTTAAAAAACTTGACTCAAATTCCCAAACAAGTCCAGCGACTTGAGGTCTTCTTCCAGATATTGAGATGTTTATCTCCTTGAATCAAGATCAAGAATCAGTGGTTTGATGCAAACATAGATGGGCGAGAAAATAAAGGAGCGCCAAGTATCATATTAACCAAAGCCAGTTCTTTGATGTGAAGTCAAACAGTTACACCAAAAAAGCAAAAAACGCCAAGCAAGCTCAGTAGCTTGAGGCATATTTGATAGCAAACAAATTCGTTTTCTCCAAAAACTGTTATAGAAAAACTCAAATCATTAGGTTAAGAATAGTAAATTGGAAAGGAAAAGTGCGAATGATAACGCAAAGCACGCTCAGTAGCGTGATGCGGTTCTTAAAGAACTTGACTCAATTTTCCAAACAAGTCCAGCGACTTGAGGTCTTCTTCCAGATATTGAGATTTTTATCTCCTTGAATCTCGATCAAGAGTCAGTGGTTTGATGCAAACTTCGATGGGCAAGAAAATACAGGAGCGCCAAGTATTATATTAACCAAAGCCAGTTCTTTGATGTGAAGTCAAACAGTTACACCAAAAAAGCAAAAAACGCCAAGCAAGCTCAGTAGCTTGAGGCATATTTGATAGCAAACAAATTCGTTTTCTCTAAAAACTGTTATAGAAAAGCTCAGATCATTAGGTTAAGAATAGTAAATTGAAAAGGAAAAGTGCGAATGATAACGCAAAGCACGCTCAGTAGCGTGATGCGGTTCTTAAAAAACTTGACTCAATTTTCCAAACAAGTCCAGCGACTTGAGGTCTTCTTCCAGATATTGAGATGTTTATCTCCTTGAATCAAGATCAAGAATCAGTGGTTTGATGCAAACTTATATGGGCGAGAAAATAAAGGAGCGCCAAGTATCATATTAACCAAAGCCAGTTCTTTGATGTGAAGTCAAACAGTTACACCAAAAAAGCAAAAAACGCCAAGCAAGCTCAGTAGCTTGAGGCATATTTGATAGCAAACAAATTCGTTTTCTCCAAAAACTGTTATGGAAAAACTCAAATCGTTAGGTTAAGAATAGTAAACTGAAAAGGAAAAGTGCGAATGATAACGCAAAGCACGCTCAGTAGCGTGATGCGGTTCTTAAAAAACTTGACTCAATTTTCCAAACAAGTCCAGCGACTTGAGGTCTTCTTCCAGATATTGAGATGTTTATCTCCTTGAATCAAGATCAAGAATCAGTGGTTTGATGCAAACTTAGATGGGCGAGAAAATAAAGGAGCGCCAAGTATCATATTAACCAAAGCCAGTTCTTTGTTGTGAAGTCAAACAATTCTACAAAAAAAGCAAAAAACGCCAAGCAAGCTCATTAGCTTGAGGCATATTTGATAGCAAACAAATTCGTTTTCTCTAAAAACTGTTATAGAAAAACTCAGATCATTAGGTTAAGAATAGTAAATTGAAAAGGAAAAGTGCGAATGATAACGCAAAGCACGCTCAGTAGCGTGATGCGGTTCTTAAAAAACTTGACTCAATTTTCCAAACAAGTCCAGCGACTTGAGGTCTTCTTCCAGATATTGAGATGTTTATCTCCTTGAATCAAGATCAAGAATCAGTGGTTTGATGCAAACTTATATGGGCGAGAAAATAAAGGAGCGCCAAGTATCATATTAACCAAAGCCAGTTCTTTGATGTGAAGTCAAACAGTTACACCAAAAAAGCAAAAAACGCCAAGCAAGCTCAGTAGCTTGAGGCATATTTGATAGCAAACAAATTCGTTTTCTCCAAAAACTGTTATGGAAAAACTCAAATCGTTAGGTTAAGAATAGTAAATTGAAAAGGAAAAGTGCGAATGATAACGCAAAGCACGCTCAGTAGCGTGATGCGGTTCTTAAAAAACTTGACTCAATTTTCCAAACAAGTCCAGCGACTTGAGGTCTTCTTCCAGATATTGAGATGTTTATCTCCTTGAATCAAGATCAAGAATCAGTGGTTTGATGCAAACTTAGATGGGCGGGAAAATAAAGGAGCGCCAAGTATCATATTAACCAAAGCCAGTTCTTTGATGTGAAGTCAAACAGTTACACCAAAAAAGCAAAAAACGCCAAGCAAGCTCAGTAGCTTGAGGCATATTTGATAGCAAACAAATTCGTTTTCTCCAAAAACTGTTATAGAAAAACTCAGATCATTAGGTTAAGAATAGTAAATTGAAAAAAAAGTGCGAATGATAACGCAAAGCACGCTCAGTAGCGTGATGCGGTTCTTAAAAAACTTGACTCAATTTTCCAAACAATTCCAGCGACTTGAGGACTTCTTCCAGATATTGAGATGTTTATCTCCTTGAATCAAGATCAAGAATCAGTGGTTTGATGCAAACTTAGATGGGCGAGAAAATAAAGGAGCGCCAAGTATCATATTAACCAAAGCCAGTTCTTTGATGTGAAGTCAAACAGTTACACCAAAAAAGCAAAAACGCCAAGCAAGCTCAGTAGCTTGAGGCATATTTGATAGCAAACAAATTCGTTTTCTCCAAAAACTGTTATAGAAAAACTCAAATCATTAGGTTAAGAATAGTAAATTGAAAAAAAGTGCGAATGATAACACAAAGCACGCTCAGTAGCGTGATGCGGTTCTTAAAAAACTTGACTCAATTTTCCAAACAAGTCCAGCGACTTGAGGTCTTCTTCCAGATATTGAGATGTTTATCTCCTTGAATCTCGATCAAGAGTCAGTGGTTTGATGCAAACTTCGATGGGCAAGAAAATACAGGAGCGCCAAGTATTATATTAACCAAAGCCAGTTCTTTGTTGTGAAGTCAAACAATTCTACAAAAAAAGCAAAAAACGCCAAGCAAGCTCATTAGCTTGAGGCATATTTGATAGCAAACAAATTCGTTTTCTCCAAAAACTGTTATAGAAAAACTCAAATCATTTGGTTAAGAATAGTAAATTGAAAAGTAAAAGTGCGAATGATAACGCAATGCACGCTCAGTAGCGTGATGCGGTTCTTAAAAAACTTGACTCAATTTTCCAAACAAGTCCAGCGACTTGAGGTCTTCTTCCAGATATTGAGATGTTTATCTCCTTGAATCTCGATCAAGAGTCAGTGGTTTGATGCACACTTCGATGGGCGAGAAAATAAAGGAGCGCCAAGTATCATATTAACCAAAGCCAGTTCTTTGATGTGAAGTCAAACAGTTACACCAAAAAAGCAAAAAACGCCAAGCAAGCTCAGTAGCTTGAGGCATATTTGATAGCAAACAAATTCGTTTTCTCCAAAAACTGTTATAGAAAAACTCAGATCATTAGGTTAAGAATAGTAAATTGAAAAAAAAGTGCGAATGATAACGCAAAGCACGCTCAGTAGCGTGATGCGGTTCTTAAAAAACTTGACTCAATTTTCCAAACAATTCCAGCGACTTGAGGACTTCTTCCAGATATTGAGATGTTTATCTCCTTGAATCAAGATCAAGAGTCAGTGGTTTGATGCAAACTTAGATGGGCGAGAAAATAAAGGAGCGCCAAGTATCATATTAACCAAAGCCAGTTCTTTGATGTGAAGTCAAACAGTTACACCAAAAAAGCAAAAAACGCCAAGCAAGCTCAGTAGCTTGAGGCATATTTGATAGCAAACAAATTCGTTTTCTCCAAAAACTGTTATAGAAAAACTCAAATCATTAGGTTAAGAATAGTAAATTGAAAAAAAGTGCGAATGATAACACATAGCACGCTCAGTAGCGTGATGCGGTTCTTAAAAAACTTGACTCAATTTTCCAAACAAGTCCAGCGACTTGAGGTCTTCTTCCAGATATTGAGATGTTTATCTCCTTGAATCTCGATCAAGAGTCAGTGGTTTGATGCAAACTTCGATGGGCAAGAAAATACAGGAGCGCCAAGTATTATATTAACCAAAGCCAGTTCTTTGTTGTGAAGTCAAACAATTCTACAAAAAAAAGCAAAAAACGCCAAGCAAGCTCATTAGCTTGAGGCATATTTGATAGCAAACAAATTAGTTTTCTCCAAAAACTGTTATAGAAAAACTCAAATCATTTGGTTAAGAATAGTAAATTGAAAAGTAAAAGTGCGAATGATAACGCAAAGCACGCTCAGTAGCGTGATGCGGTTCTTAAAAAACTTGACTCAATTTTCCAAACAAGTCCAGCGACTTGAGGTCTTCTTCCAGATATTGAGATGTTTATCTCCTTGAATCTCGATCAAGAGTCAGTGGTTTGATGCACACTTCGATGGGCAAGAAAATACAGGAGCGCCAAGTATTATATTAACCAAAGCCAGTTCTTTGTTGTGAAGTCAAACAATTCTACAAAAAAAGCAAAAAACGCCAAGCAAGCTCAGTAGCTTGAGGCATATTCGATAGCAAACAAATTCGTTGTCTCCAAAAACTGTTATAGAAAAACTCAGATCATTAGGTTAAGAATAGTAAATTGAAAAAACAAGTGCGAATGATAACGCAAAGCACGCTCAGTAGCGTTATGCGGTTCTTAAAAAACTTGACTCAATTTTCCAAACAAGTCCAGCGACTTGAGGTCTTCTTCCAGATATTGAGATGTTTATCTCCTTGAATCTCGATCAAGAATCAGTGGTTTGATGCAAACTTCGATGGACAAGAAAATACAGGTGCGCCAAGTATTATATTAACCAAAGCCAGTTCTTTGTTGTGAAGTCAAACAATTCTACAAAAAAAGCAAAAAACGCCAAGCAAGCTCAGTAGCTTGAGGCATATTTGATAGCAAACAAATTCGTTGTTTCCTAAAACTGTTATACAAAAACTCAGATCATTAGGTTAAGAGTAGTTATTTGAAAAAAAAGTGAGAATGATAACACAAAGCACGCTCAGTAGCGTGATGCGGTTCTTAAAAAACTTGACTCAATTTTCCAAACAAGTCCAGCGACTTGAGGTCTTCTTCCAGATATTGAGATGTTTACAACATTAAATCGCGTTCAAGAATCAGTGATTTGATGCAAACTTAGATGGGCGAGAAAATACAGGAGCGCCAAGTATCATATTAATCAAAGCCAGTTCTTTGTTGTGAAGTCAAACAATTCTACAAAAAAAGCAAAAAACGCCAAGCAAGCTCAGTAGCTTGAGGCATATTTGATAGCAAACAAATTCGTTGTCTCCTAAAACTGTTATAGAAAAACTCAGATCATTAGGTTAAGAGTAGTTATTTGAAAAAATGTGCGAATGATAACACAAAGCACGCTCAGTAGCGTGATGCGGTTTTTAAAAAACTTAACTCAATTTTCCAAACAAGTCCAGCGACTTGAGGTCTTCTTCCAGATATTGAGATGTTTACAACATTAAATCGCGTTCAAGAATCAGTGATTTGATGCAAACTTAGATGGGCGAGAAAATACAGGAGCGCCAAGTATCATATTGACCAAAGCCAGTTCTTTGTTGTGAAGTCAAACAATTCTACCAAAAAGGCGAAAAACGCCAAGCAAGCTCAGTAGCTTGAGGCATATTCGATAGCAAACAAATTCGTTGTCTCCAAAAACTGTTATAGAAAAACTCAGATCATTAAGTTAAGAATAGAAAATTGAAAAAAAAAATTGCGAATGATAACGCAAAGCACGCTCAGTAGCGTGATGCGGTTTTTAAAAAACTTAACTCAATTTTTCAAACAAGTCCAGCAACTTGAGGTCTTCTTCGAGATATTGAGATGTTTATCTCCTTGAATCAAGATCAAGAACCAGTGGTTTGATGCAAGTTTACATGGGCGAGAAAATACAGGAGCGCCAAGTATCATATTAACCAAAGCCTGTTTTTTGATGTGAAGTCAAACAATTCTACCAAAAAAGCAAACAACGCCAAGCAAGCTCAGTAGCTTGAGGCATATTTGATAGCAAACAAGTTCGTTGTCTCCAAAAACTGTTATAGAAAAACTCAGATCATTAGGTTAAGAATAGTAAATTGAAAAAAAAGTGCGAATGATAATGCAAAGAACGCTCAGTAGCGTGATGCGGTTTTTAAAAGGATTAACTCAATTTTCCAAACAAGTCCAGGGACTTGAGGTCTTCTTCGAGATATTGAGATGTTTATCTCCTTGAATCAAGATCAAGAATCAGTGGTTTGATTTAAACTTACATGGGCGAGAAAATACAGGAGCGCCAAGTATCAAATTAACCAAAGCCAGTTCTTTGATGTGAAGTCAAACAATTCTACCAAAAAGGCAAAAAACGCCAAGCAAGCTCAGTAGCTTAAGGCATATTCGATAGCAAACAAATTCGTTGGCTCCAAAAACTGTTATAGAAAAACTCAGATCATTAGGTTAAGAATAGAAAATTGAAAAAAAAGTGCGAATGATAACGCAAAGCACGCTCAGTAGCGTGATGCGGTTTTTAAAAAACTTAACTCAAATTTCCAAACAAGTCCAGCGACTTGAGGTCCTCTTCGAGATATTGAGATGTTTATCTCCTTGAATCAAGATCAAGAATCAGTGGTTTGATTTAAACTTACATGGGCGAGAAAATACAGGAGCGCCAAGTATCATATTAACCAAAGCCAGTTCTTTGATGTGAAGTCAAACATTTCTACCAAAAAGGCAAAAAACGCCAAGCAAGCTCAGTAGCTTGAGGCATATTCGATAGCAAACAAATTCGTTGGCTCCAAAAACTGTTATAGAAAAACTCAGATCATTAGGTTAAGAATAGAAAATTGAAAAAAAGTGCGATTGATAACGCAAATCACGCTCAGTAGCGTAATGCGGTTTTTAAAAAACTTAACTCAAATTTCCAAACAAGTCCAGCGAATTGAGGTCTTCTTCGAGATATTGAGATGTTTATCTCCTTGAATCAAGATCAAGAACCAGTGGTTTGATGCAAGTTTACATGGGCGAGAAAATACAGGAGCGCCAAGTATCATATTAACCAAAGCCAGTTCTTTGATGTGAAGTCAAATAATTCTACCAAAAAAGCAAAAAACGCCAAGCAAGCTCAGTAGCTTGAGGCATATTTGATAGCAAACAAATTTGTTGTCTCCAAAAACTGTCATAGAAAAACTCAGATCATTAGGTTTAAGAATAGTAAATTAAAAAAAAAGTACGAATGATAATGCAAAGCACGCTCAGTAGCGTGATGCGGTTTTTAAAAAACTTAACTCAATTTTCCAAACAAGTCCAGCGACTTGAGGTCTCGCAGTTTTGAGTTCAATTTGCAGAGTAATTTACAGAGAGTTATTGCAGTTATCATGAATGATCGAATTTCTGACAAAGTTTGATTTTAAAAGAGGAGCTTTTTGGCGTTTCGTTGCCGTCACTGGTGTCATTACAGTGAAACACTTTCTTCAAAGAGCGGAGCGGGACCAATATTTCGACAGTTGTCTCCTCAACACGGAAGAAGAAGCCCCTAACAGGGCCAATGTTTTCAACAATTTTGAAAACTTTTATCATTGCGTGTACTTCGTCGTTAAATAGAGAACCTGGTAATTTCATAAAAAACTGGATTTGACCGAAATGCTCATTATTGTTCTTCCAAAACGACACGAAGCAGTTCCCCAATTTGGACCTGCCATATGCTGGTGAATCAAAATAGAAATTTTGAAAATGCTGACGATTAAAGAATACTGCTTGGGGATATGTGGCTCTACCATTATTCACAGCCTGCGTTTCTACAAACTCAGTAGAACAATTAATTTGGTCAAGAGTTGTAATTCCGTACAACTTATCAAAAAGACATCTAATTTCGGGATCTTGAATCTTCACGCGTGCTAATTTGTTTTTTTTTTGTAAAATTCTGCGGCAGATTATTTCGCACTCGCTATGGGATCCTGTGAAAACTTCTCCCAAAGTCCTATTGGCCGCCTCGAAACTCATTGCCGAGTAACAAAAAAGGGGGCCAAAACGTTTAACTTGGTCAACAAGATGTCGTAAGCAGTGCACATTAATCGTTTCAATACGTTCGTCTCCATCATTAAACGATACAATTTTACTGCAGAACTGTTTAAGAAAAAGTTCGGCGATGTCAGTGTCAGCGGCCGTACTCGATTCAAACAATGGACGGATGCCAAATACGATGTTTAGAAGGTGATTGTACAGATCACGAGGAATTCGATTTTTGAAAATCAGAGGACTTATATAAAAAAGCCAGTTGAAGTGCTCGTTGGCTTTAAACTGCGCGATTTCTTCTAACGGTCGAATTTTTCTGGAGTACGAAATAACTTCGCGTAGACAAGAAATTCCGGAGAGTATGAGATTAATTTTTGTCTTTTGAGTGGATGAAAGAGCTCTAAAGCACGACTTTAGCAAGTCAGGAAAAATCCCTAACAAAACGCAGTGCATATAGTCAACGGGCGCTGTCAATGGAAGGCCTGGAACAATTGATGCAAAAGAGTTTTTTCCTTTAACACCAGCTACATTAATCACAGTATCAACAGGTAGCAAGTCAGCGTATTGAACAAAACAATCTTTCACATCAGGCTCCCGAACTTTCCCTTGCTGCTGAAAAGGGTAATAGGCGTGTGTTTTACCTATTGTAAGGCCTGGTGCTGTACAATAGTGGCAGCCATAGAACCCATTGAATTTGAACATGTTCAACATGTGAGCTTTGGCTCCTAAATCAGCGACCAACAATTTGACTTTGAAAAAAGCACGAAAAGAAACTCCATTGCGTATTAGGTTAACTCCTGATAATAATTCCGCACGCAATGATGGAACCAATTCGCTCCAATTGGGGTGGGTGAAACCTTTAAACAGCGCAGCCAAAACAATATTTTGCCTTGACATTCTCATTTTGAGCGGAAGATCTGCTACCTGCACCCACACTGGCCACAGAGCTTTTTTAAGAGTTGATTTTTTAATGCTCACGCCATCCGAAAAAATAATCAAATTAAAGAAGAGATTTTTTTCGCTGTTGAGCTCTACAGGTGGACAGATTTCAAGATTGAAGTCATCATGTGGGCTTTGCTTACGCATTTCGGCGTAATCAATTATTTCATTCAAATTTTGTTGAACAATATCACGTAGTTGGATCTGAAAAGCTGTAACACACAGAGACGTTCTGGGTGACTTCTTTAAAATGCGAACCTGGTTTTCGAAAAATAGTCTTGCGTTTAGGATTTGTGAATAACCTGAAGGAAAGTTATTTACAGTAGGGAGAAAAGTTTTTATCATTGAGTGCAGTGTGCTAAAACATTCATCGGAAAGCTTGAAACGAGAACAGAAAATATTAATTAAGGCAGTGGCGTCGCTAACAGTTGCGTTGCTGCCCTCAAACAACATTGGAGAGAAAAAAATTTCCGGGCTCTCCTCGTATATTGAGAGCTCAGATGTTTCATGGACCGATTCGGAATGAATTATATCACTCAAAGGAGATAGAGGAGCATTATTGGCTTGAACAAAAGATAACTCTGAAAAATCCGAACATAGCTGCTCATTTTCCGTGACATCCGACGAGAGAACTTGTGTTTCATTACTAGTTGAACTATCGGAAGTGCTATCGGAACAGGTAACTGAGTCATCGAAATTGTTTTGCAAGGTCCCTGTTATTTCAATTTCCGGTGATTCGTGAACACTCAACGGACTACTGATTAGTTCATTCAATTTTTCAATCAACTGGCGACCCCTCAGTTTTCTTTTCTTAGGTCTAGAAGGCAACATATTATCTTCAACGCTTTCTGCTTGAACTAACTCCAAATTGAATTCAACCACATTTTGGAATATAATGTCCTGTAGAAGAATATCAAAGGCTGTATTCAGCTGTAAGTCTTCAATTTTTCTCAAATTACAAGTTCGGCAGAGACAGGCATTTTGTTCGAAAAATTCGGGGCCGTATTTGACAAAAAGTTCGTCACCATGGCAAATTTTCCGTTTTAAGCGCAATTGAACAATTCCCGAGTCACTGGAAAAGTCATATTCGCAATTCGGGTTGCAATCCGAATTTACGAACCGAATTGGATCAAGTAACTGACAAAATAGTGGTTTCGCCTTCTTTAAAAGGAACCACAAAACCCACAGGATTGCGTTTGAATAAGTTTGGCGGGTGAAGAGTATCTTTCTCTTGATATAAAAGTCTATATCCACCGAAGTTATCGTAGGTTATTAAAAACGATGGTGCGAGACTTTTGTACGAACGGCAAACAATTTCAAAAGTCTCTTTCCACTTTGCATCGTAAGTTAGTTTTCGCCTAAAAATACTCTCTCGTAGAGGCGTGACTGTTGTCATTGCTGGTCTTTCCAATGTTTGAACTAAACATTCCACGGCGAAGTAATCGCATTGTGCCAATGTAAACCAATCAACTTTTTTAGGCAACATGTGGTCTGGAAAAAAAGTTAACTTAAAATGGTAACCTAAGCTGCACCCTAAGTCTGTGAAAAAAACTATAGAAAGAGAAAAATAACTGTTCTTCGGAAGTAATATTTAAGACAAAGCAAAAAATGAAAAAGACAGATACGGTTTCTATTAAAAGCAAAATAACTATAAAACAAGAAAGAGGGGAACTCAAAGCAATGTATAGACTAGCCGTCCTTCACAAAGGTGACAATATATAAAGTTAATGAATCCTGAATAGTTATCAACAAGTTAAGCAAACAAGCAAACAAAAACGCAATGCAAAACTGGACTGTTTGATAAAGAGGAATGGCCCAAATTATCTAAAGGCACTAAACAGATTGTCCACCAGATTATCCAAAAATCTGGAGTGCTTAGAGATCGACAGTTTCTCTGTTTTGATCAAGACTAAAAAAACTCAGTTATTTTCGGCGTCTTCCCAAGGCAAGTTTTCGTTGCTACCTGTGGCCTCTCCTGTACTTGCAACCACTGGATTCTCTTTCGACTCGTTGCTTCTTCGCTCGATCGAACGAATCTCGTTCGCTCTATTGTTTAGACTTGCTTTGGCAAGTTCATAAGTATGCAGCCATTTGTCTTCATATTTGAGCCGAAACAGATCTAAACGAACAATATTCATTCAATTTTGTTTCCCCCCAAAAAATGCAATCCAAAAATTGGTTGTTGGAAAATCAATGGAATTATTTGTTTGTTAACTTTTCAAAGTGTGTCTCAAGGATTGATTTTTCATCGAATAATCAGGATGCATAAGAACTTAAAGAATGTTGAAAAAAATCTTGTGCCGAATAACAATTCAGTTTATTAACCTTTGAACAGCTCTTTTCGTGTGGGCGAAAAATTTGGTCTCTAGAAGCAGCCCTGCTTTTGTTTCACCTTCGGAGACAACATGTGATTTTTTATTTCTTCCGTGGACCAAAGCCTTTTGCATGCATTTCGTCCAACCAATTGAGGGGTTGCTCCTCCTACTGTTGCCAAATCAGTCCCTTTTCCAGGGCCTTTTGTTATTAAAAGTAAAGGTTCCGTTCCCTCTGGGAAATTTTTTGCAGCGGGTAACAGAACTCCAAGTTTTGATACCTCCGTCGTCTGAAACAAATGAGAAAAAAACTAAAAATTTTGAATTTTCTGTTACCAGAAACAAGGATGCAGGAAAAGCAGATGCGCATCGTATTGAAAAAGTTGAGATATTGGTCATTAGGGAAATTGATGATGTTGATCATTAATCAGATGTTGCTTACTAAGATTTCTCAATAGTTTAGACCTTTTGGGAGCAATCAAAATACTCACTAGTTGCTTGACGGCGTTGGTAGACATTTGAATCTCTCTATAATTGCGGTTTGACAGTGCCTTCAACTTGGGGCGCAGTTCTGTCATACAATTGACGATGAGTGTCGCAGCTTCAAAAATTTTCTCTACAGCTATTTTCATTGACTCAGATGCCTCCTTGTCTACTTTTCGAAACTTCAGCTTGTGGACTTCATCTGGGTCGAGGGCTTTGTTTTTTCTCACTTTTATTTTCTTAGAGCAACCTGGAGTTGAGGAAAGAGGTTTTTTTCCCACAACCGTGAGTTGATTTTGCACCTCAGTTTCCGTTACCTATATTGAATACGACTTTACAACGTTTTCAAGTAAAGATACCCAAAAAATTCGTTTTTATCCTTATAAAAATTCTCTTCTACATAACTTTTTTTATTGGAATAGGAACGTGCAACGATGCGACGTGCAACAATGTGGTACAAAAGATTCTATTTCAAGTTATCAGAAAAAAATGAAACCTGACTTGCTCCAATTGCGCTGCAGTTGGGCTCTTCAGGCTCAATGGCTTCCTCTTGAATCTCACTAAATGTCTTTGAGACATCCTCTGGATTGAGCTCAGTAATCGGTTGAGGGCCACTGCTTATTTGGTCTTCAAATGCAGGTATCTCATTGGCAGTTTTCTGAACCTCCTTATTTGAGCACTGAGAAGATGCCTGCAAGGCAAGTTTTCGTTTTGCTCCTTGAGATCCATAATTTTCGTTCAACAAAATTTTGTTTACGTCATCATGAACTGTCATATCTGGATCACTAGCCGGAATATAACGCGCAAAACTTCTATTTCCATCCGCATCTGTGATTTGAATTAGGGTATCACGTTCCCAGTATTGACAATACTTTTCTCTTCCAACAGTGAGGACTTTTGCAGTCCAAATATAGGACTTTGTCCGGGGATTCTTTTCTGACCACTTCACATTCACTAGGTCATCTTGCTGAAACGCGTTTAATTTACACAAAAAGATTGAACAAAGCTGTGTTTGATACAAAGGACAGGGTTGTATCAATTAATGTATCTTTATTTGCCATTAAAAGAATACAATTGGAAGGTTGAAGAATTTAAACAAAAACAACTGTGAATTCCATCATAGAGAAACAGGTGGCTTACTTTCACTCCCAAACGCTCACCAATCTCCATAATTATTGAATCTCCGAGGGCGCGGCCAACGCTACAAGTGTCATCCTCAAATAAGATCAGCCAGTAAACGTTCTTCAGTTGATCTTTCTGGATCTTCAGCGCAGCCCCTTTAGCTTGTCTATCTGTTAAACTCATGCCACGACTAGCACGAACTGGCCGTTCAGGATCTACCGCTTGCTAAAGAGCAATCAAAATTAAAAGGGATTTTCTATTTAAACCAAGAAAAAATTGAAAGAGCTTTATTTTTGATTGTCGACGATTAAAAACAGCAGCACGGTCAAACTAAGGACAATTGTAGACGATATTTCTTAATTGTGAAGGACGCTGTTAAAAAAGTTGGATTTTCCAGAGAAAAACTCAGTTTAGTGCCCGGTAAAGAAAAAAGCAATGATAATGATCACAAGAAAGATAATAATATAAATACAAAAAATGGGTTTCTTATAATTTCTTTATTTTCACTCCGCTCATTTCTTGCATTACTTATCATCGATTCCGCTCTTTCTTCCTTTTTTGAGCGGACTCCTCGACGGTACCTCAGTTTTAATTTAATCAACACCTGTTGCGATAATAGCTGTTAAATAAACTGCTAGTGTAATAAAGTTTAATGCCCGATCGACACTGGAAAAACACTTCAGCATTAGACTACGAGTTTATCACACTCTTTTATCGCCACTGTTACTAAGTAAACAATGGCAATGAAAGAGTTGTAATAAACTCGTAGTCTAATGATGGAAACAGTTTGACAAACTTGTAGTAAAAAAAAAATAGTGTGGTGTGTGCTGTGTATGTGGTGTGTGTGTGTGTTTGTGGTTGTGTATGGTGTGTGGGTGGTGTGCGTGTGTGGTGTGTAGATAGTGTATGTGTGTGTGCTTGGAGTTTGCGGTGTGTGTATTTGTTTGTGTGGTGTGTGTGGTGCTCTGTGTGTGTTGTGTCTGTGTGGCGAGTGTGTGGTGTGTTGTGTGTGGCGTGTTTAGTGTGTTTCTGTACGTTCTTGTATACGTTTGTGCATGTGTGTGTGTTGTGCGTGAGTGTGTGTGTGGGTGTGTGTGAGTGTGTGCCTGTGTGTGTTTTTGCGTGTGCTGTATGTGCGTTGTGTGTGATGTGTGTGTGTGAGTGGTGTGTGTGTGTGTGGTGAGTTTGGGGTGTGTGGCGTGTGTTTGTGTGTGTACGCGTGTGTGTTTGTGTCATTGTATGTGTTAGCGTGTGTGCGTGTGCGTGGGTGTGTTTGTGTTGGTGTGTGTGCTTTTGTCTGTGTGTGCGTGTGTGTGCGTGTATGTGTGTATGTGCGTGTGTGTGGGTGTGTGTGTACGCGCGTGTGTGTGTGCGTGACTGTGTGTGTGCGTGAGTGCGTGGGTGTGTGTGTGTTGATGTGTAAGTGCGTGTGTGTGTGCGTGTGTCTGTGTGTGCGTTTGTGTCTGTGTGCGCGTGTGTGTGTCTGTGTGTATGTGGGTGTGTGTGT
Organism: Convolutriloba macropyga; assembly: GCF_964194025.1. NCBI lineage: Eukaryota > Metazoa > Xenacoelomorpha > Acoela > Convolutidae > Convolutriloba > Convolutriloba macropyga. The sequence continues at coordinate 63,622,450 of NC_134471.1, forward strand.
TAGCGTGTGTGCGTGCGTGTGTGTGTGTGTGTGTTGGTGTTTGTGTGTGTGTGTTTTTGCTAGTGTGTTTGTGCTCGTGTGTCGTGCGTGTGTGTGTGTGTGCGTGTGTGTGTCTGTCTGTGTGTGTAAGTTTGTGTGTGTGCGTGTGTGCGGGTCTCTGTGTTTGTGTGTGTGTGTGTGTGTGTGTGTGTGTGTGTGTGGGAGGGGGGGGGGCGGCATGATAATAATAATAATAATAATAATAATAATAATAATAATAATAATAAAAATAATAATAATAATAATAATAATAATAATAATAATAATAATAATAATAATGATAATAATAATAATAAAAATAATAATAATAATAATAATAATAATAATAATAATAATAATAATAATAATAATAATAATAATAATAGTAATAATGACGTTAAACGGCACTCACACTTGACTGTGTACAGACGTCTTCTTCTTCTTCTTGGTAACTAGCGTCATGATATCCCTCGTTAGTGTTCGTTCCAATAACGTTTTGCTGACGCGTTTGCAAGACATTCGGTTGAACAATAGTAACTGTTCTGTTCTGAGACATTTTGAATAATGTTGAACTTATTTGAATAAAGTTGCACTTGTAGAATGTTGACGTTGACCTTGTTGATTAATGTTGAACTTATTTGGGTAAAGTTGAACTTTTTGAATGTTGACCTTGTTAAACTTGTTTGAATAAAGTTGAACTCGTTGAATAAGGTTGAGCTTGAATAATATTGAACTAATCTGAACTAAGGGGCAAAAAGATCTGAAATAACTTAATTCATAGAAACATCATTCGTTAGCACGTTCGGCGTCACAAAAATTGGTGTCGTCGGAATCACGCAAGCCCCCACCCCTGTTGTAGAACACTTCATTCTTAATGCTAACCGTTTTTGCTGTTTTTTTGTCATCTTCAACCCAAGTTTATCCGCCACCGACATCCCAAGATCTCCACCGACCTCAGTCAGCGACCTCCTCCACCGACCTCAACCGACCTCCATGATTAGTCCCCCCATTGCTGCCACCACCCCACCCCCTTCTATCTGAAGACGCAATTCAAATTCAATCTCTCTAAATCTTTAAAACAAAAATGGTTACAAGAATCTCTTCCGTTTCCAATATATAGTAACAACACTATAGAGATCTTGACAAACAAACTAAAACAAACAAATAGCGCTATTACTCGATTGCCCAATTTGTATCAAAGAATATCTGACATAGACCTTCGCAGTATTTGTTTTCACATTGTTGGGGTCACAGCAAACCACTGGAAGATTCATGTCGCAAACTTTTCGCCGAAATTGTTTCAGATTCGATAAATTGGGTACGGTGTTCCAGAGCAGTTTCGGACATAATTTTGGCCTGAACCCGGCGTAAAGTGCAGCTGCAGTAATAGTGCAATGGTACCGATATACCTCCAAGTATGAAGCCCCGGAATGAGATAAGTGCGGGTGAGTGAACATTTCCAGTTGCCTTTTTGAAATTCAACTGGCTTTGGGGTTCGCCCAGAGTTTGAACAAGGGCTATGGCGTCCTGAACCACCAGATTTATAAAAAAAGTACTGAAAATCACCAAAAAGGCGACCGCCGCAAAATCCCAGCGATTAACCATTTTTTGTCTGTCTTTTTAAGATAAAATAAGCAAGCTAGCTGTTTTAGTTTTAAAGGTACTTGGTAACAAACATGGAAACAAACCTACCAATAAAATTGAGTGATTTTGCCACCATCACAAGTTTTGTGTTTTTTAATAATTCAAACTTAGGAGAAATGAAGTATTCAGTGTGAATGAAAACCAACAAAATCAATTCAGCTTCGTAAAAAGGAATAACTTATTTAAAGTGCTCGTAAAAGTTATAAATTGATAAGTAACCAGAGAACGTTTTCATCAAAGTAATGTTTCGTTCAACTGAATGCCGATTTTTGACTGCGCAGTTTCTGAGGTTAAAGTGGCTGTTAAATAATAATTTAGTTGGGACAGAACACTTAATTGCAGGTGATTTGACTCTGTTGAAATGGGTTCATAGTCACCACAATTGGCAAGAACTGAGTGATAAATTGGTAACATTAGCGGAAGGTCAGCTCCCATCTGACCGGAAAAGATTACCTTTGAATTTCCCCAAAAAGCAGCTGATTCGATCTTGTGATGTTGATTTCATTTTGCGGCGGTATAGTTTGCATAATAATAGCTCAGCTGACCTGCTTACGACTAATGAATGTGCTCAAATATCTGCGTTATCAACATTACGTTATCAACATATGAACCTACGTTATCATAACTAAGAGTAAATCAAATTTTGGATCCGTATCTTTTTGAAGTTTAATCTTCTGTGGCCTGCTGGAAATAATTGGGGTAAACCAACTATAATAAAACAAAGTCAAAACTAAAACAAATATCATTCAATAACTAAAAACAATGAGACTGAATTTAACTTAGTTCAAAGGAATAACGGAGGAATCCGACGAATCTGACTTCACCTTAACTTCTGACTTAAATTCCGACTTGAACTCCGATTTGATCTTAGACTCCAATTCTGATGACTCCGACTTAAACTTATGCACACGATTATGATGTCTCTTCAAATTAGATTTGTAGATTGTCTTGAATTCACACAGGTCACATTGCATTGGTTTGATACTATTCTGATGGATTCTGGCGATGTGTCTTGCTGTTATATATTGCGCACGTGACACGTAGTCACAATGCGCGCACTCAAACCTTTTCTCTTTTCTCTCCCACACTACAACATTCTCACAACTCGGCATCCTTCTTTTCAATTTCCTATCATCGATCTTTCTTACCGTCAAATATCCATGGCAGCTTTTCGATTCCATATCCGCAATTATCAACATTCTCTCTTCACATTCAATCAAGGATTCATGTATTTCAACGATAACTTCCATCACGATAACTTCCAACGATAACAAGCAAATTCAATCAACAAAGTCTACAGAAAGGCAGAAAAACAATTTTCAATCAGATCTGAAATACACAACATTGAGTCTACTATTCAAACACTGGAAAAAGATAAACATAACTAGACTGATTAACACTGGGATTAACACCCCACGGGCGAAAGCCCGAAGCTTGATCTATTCAAATATATACATTGGTGCATTCACATCTTTCAGGTGAAAATGGTGGAGGTCGTCGGAGTTCGGTGGAGGTCGGTGGCAGAATTCGGTGGCTGAGGTCGGTGGAGGTCGGTGGAGGTCGGTGGAGGTCGATGTGCGAGTTAGTTGTGGTGTAATTTAGTGTAGTGGTGTAGTTGTGGTGTAATTAGTAGAAATAGCTATAGAATAGAGTGGGTATCGCCATTTTAAAATATTCATGCATGACTTCGAGTTATTCGAAATTTTTAAAAAATTTGCTATGTACAGTCTGTCAGGTCTTGGTATGTACAGTCTGATGTGAAACATTCTGCGCAGTTTTGTCCAATAATGTAAATTAGGCTGCCAAGAAGAGGGACAGACTGGGATGTTTCTTAATCGACTCTGGGCAGACTGGCAGAAGTATTTACACTTGTTTTTGTCTGGTTCAGTAATGGTTACTATTTAAAGTCAATGGTACAGCACTGAAACTCACTGTGACCAAGGTACGGAGTAGTCTTGGAATTGGTGTCTTGAGAATCATAGATCTTGCGTAGACTTGGGGTGGGTTTAGGGTTCGATCACTTGGAAAAGCGAACGAGTTACAAAAGGACCAGTAAGCTAAAGATCCTGTGACAGAACAGATTTGAAATCATTGAAATGAACTAAACATTTCCTGTGAAAATTGAGAGAAGAGTCGATACAACTCCTGAATTCTGCACAACAAGTTTTTTAATCAGTTCAATAGCATCTCATGGTAGGCTGAATAGGAAAATTTTTAGCAAGAGTTATTTATCTGGGAATATAAAGTCACGCGTTTCTGATAGGATAGTAGAAATAGATTCACCGCAAATGTTACATAAATTCAGCGTTTTCACCGCATTCATCATTAAAAGATGCGGGCGCCTTGCAAGGGAATTTTTTCGTCACTATTCACCACAATTCTTATTTTGTTCGCAAGTCCTTGACCCGGGTTTCCGTCTGTTGCAGTATTCAGGGATATATGCGATTTTGAATTATTTTATTTTCGGAAAATTCCTCCACCTTTAAAGACTTATCACCCATAACCTTTTTTGGTGCTCAGCTTTCCCCAGAAATGCAGTTTTAAACAGGAGTTAGTAGCAAAGGTTGTTATCTGTTCGCTACGATTGATTGTTGCGCGACAATTTCTACGCTGGACAAGCATATGTGGAGTCAGAGACGACTTCATTGATCCAGTTGCGTACTTCTGCAATATTAACTCCAATATGCCTTTCGTGGTTAAAAACGCATGGTTTGGATAGAATTCCCACTATTACGATTTGATTTGCGGGTGTTTCTCTAGCTATGGGCAGGCCAGGTGGCATCATGCATTCTTGATAGTTTTTAGTTCGCAAGCAAAATGTCCGGTTGGTTTCAATACCTGGACACTTAGTTTGATTAACAGCAAATGATGGTTGGTAGGATATTAACATGTGTGTGGTGGCAATACGATATACTGTTCTGGATTGTAGAGGATAATACGCGAGATACAATGAGCTGAGCCGCGACTCTTCTGGAACAAGGTGGCAATGAAAAACAATAATAGCCAGACTCTCGTCATCTCTGTTCTGGTCTCCATCGTGGGAATAGATAATTGGCATTTGGTCCACCTGTACACTTTCATCACACTCTCTATTGTTGAAAGATGGACAAAGGGTCAATCTATTGCCTTGTACGGGGCGAATACAGTTTGCAGCAGTGATTATGAAATGTTCTTTGTAGAGGATACCATAGCATCCACTCGGAGCTTTAGGGTTATCGAAAGGACCATAATGTCCTGAAATATATAAATAAACCATCCAAGGCTGGAATATACTTGAATAGCGTTTAAAAATACCATTTGAAACTGCGGTCTGGTTTTCGCTTGACTGCAGACAGACTGCACTACCAGCTAAAAGTATTGAGAGGACACAAAAGCGCAGCATGACTTGATTTAAGTTTTGCAATGTTCCTTTAATTTACAATTAAAGAACACTTAAGTGCTTCTGATAGATTTAAAATGAAGTGATTCTGAAAACACGTAGTTAATTTGTACCAATTTTTAAAGTTGGTTTAGTAAAGTTTTGCTACCCTCAAAGAGTCCGCTTTGGGTCACAGATGTGGAAGAGAACCAATTACCCAATTAATTTAACATAACTCAGTTGATTTTAGGTCAATGTTCGTCATTTAACTTTGTTTGTTTGTGTTGAATTTGTCATTGACGTGTATAAGCATATGGCACTTCTTTGATTACATTGCCGATTTGAGAAGCATTGCTGTCAATAACACTATGAAAAAATGCCAACAAAATTCAGATAAACTCTTTGATTAAGCGACTTTTCTGCAAAAGAGGACAAGAAATTTGAGTTCATTTTTTTCAAAGAACTTGCTATTTATCAATACAATGAAAAAATCGACGGTTGGAGAATCGAAGTATGCTACATGAGAAAAAAAATTGAAAGTTTCTGACATCTTTCAATGAAATCTGACAATTTACCTGCAGAATTGGTATTCAGGCAAATGAGTCTTTCGTAGTTTAAAAAATATATTATTCCAGGAAATGCATTTCATACAGATAACCTTCTCACGGTGTAATGTTCTAGCGAGGAAAAATTGAGGAACAGAACAATTGATTTTATTAAAAACATGCATCCACTCTTTTAAAGAAAAAATCATTCTCAAATGTTACAAATTTCTTTTTGAAATACGGAAACTAATCTCTCACTAAAATTTGATAATTCATACGAAAAAAATGTTGAAATTTGCTTCAGCAAAGTAGTCCCGTTTCGAAAAAAACATCACTTTGAAAATTATTTTAATTTAATAATAAATTTATTGAAAAAAAATTAAATTTAGAAAAAACATTTATTTAAATATTGTTCAAGATTGCAAACAAAAGGAACAAAAAAAAGGTCATTGAAAATGAGACGTGTCAAAAATTCCATTTTTCCATTGTCTAAATAAGGGGTACACAAGTATTGCAATATAATGGCTTTCAAATCACCCGTACTTAACGCCAAGTCAATATCAGTACTGGGCAAGTCTAATTCCAAGTCTAGATATCAGTACTGATTCAGAGCTATGATCATAACACATTTAAGACTTGTCAAACTTGGCAAGTCTTAATACAATTGCGAAAATAAAGTTCCGTACGGGGATCGAACCCACGCTCTCCATGACCTTAGGGTGCTTGTCCTTCTTACTGCGCCACCGTGACTACTGAAGTTTTGTCTTTTGCGCCGTTAAAGTACGCTTGAAAGAAGCAAATTTCAAGCGAGAAAGCAAGCAAATTATATTACATGGGAGACTTGCATTTACAATTGCCCAGTACTGATTAACACTTGGAGTTCGGTACGGGCAACATATTGCGACACGAGTGTCCAATGCGAGAATGTCTAATTCTGATGAACTCATATTTTTTCTCTAATAATTGATCGGCCTTCAAAATTTGAGCACAGTATTTGAGCAAAATTTTTGGAGGGGGCGCTTGAGCGAGGTTTTTGGGTGCGAACGTCAGCAATGTATTCGAAGCTCTTAAAATAACTGTCGATTGTTTGCTACTTGTCTGGACGTAGAGCCGGTTAAAAAACGACAGACAAAAACACCGACGTAACAATTATAATGGCTCAAGTAGTTTTTTGGCTAGAAAAACCGAGGATACTGACGACATCTTAAGTTTAAAAGCCCACGGTTTCTCCTCGGGGTCCGGCCATTTTTTTCGGGCTTCCACGAAACTTAACTTGCGTGAAATGATTGTCTGAAGGAGTTACCAATATTTATGTGACGTAGGCGCCTCAGAAACCGGTGTCATTTGTCAGTTAGCGGACTCATAACTTAAATTGCAGGGAGACATCACATGATTAAGGGAAAAAATGCTGTTTTAGCGATTGCAGTTGGGGCCTCCAGGCATAGAGGCAGAGGCATTAGAGGAACAAAACTAAGTTTACAGTTGATATGCAGCTGCACCATAACAATTTGAGACTCTTGAAATCCATTAGGGGCTAGTGAAGTGGGATCTCACTTGAAAACTGCTTGGAAGATATAGGTAGTCAAGTCACCATTCTAACACAATTTAAAATTTTAGAACAATGCCGTGACTCCATTTGAGATCAGTCAAAACTATATTCTGATGCATATATCGGTTATAGAAACGAAAAATAATCATCGAAGCAGAACATCCTGTTTTCCCCGAAAAAATTTTCTCAGTAACAAAAATAACTCTAGTCAAAATTTCGGATGTAGCATTCAATGAGTGCAAAATTTTGTTTCTTTACTGTTTATAATTGCCAAAACTATCAAGCCCTAATTATTTAAACTTGTTTTGGATTTGCTATGACAGAAAACAGCATTTTGAAAATAAAACTTATTCCATTTTCTTCTCGCTTTTATTAAATAGTTTCCGGAAAAGAAAATTTTGGTGACAAAAGCATAGCCGAGCAAACAAAACATACTTGTTTTCTCGAGTTTTCATTGCTCATCAAATTGCTTCTTTTGTTTATCCCCATAACCATGTTTATTTGTACTTTTGTGCTCCGTATTTTATATTTCTTGTCTTTTATGCCCGCGGTTTAGGCAAATTTTAAATATTTTTGTGTCAATATATCATTTAATTCACAATGCATAAATAATAATTGGAACTCAAAATTGAAGTCCAAACTTGAACCAAAAACTATACGTTCTGTGCTCTGATAAGTTATCTCAGAGCGCTTTTTGTAGCAAATAGAATTTGATTCTCAATTGTAGCAATCCTAAAAAATCACATGTTAGGAAATTGATTAAAGTTGAGCTTCGCAGGGGATTACATACTAGATTCTTAAAATATGTGCAAAGACATTAAACGTTCTTCATGTAGCAAAATTAGTTAGATAAGGAGGTCGATGAGGGCGAAACTAGTTAGATTCCTGGAAGCAAGTCAAAACAACTGCTCTTCAAAATACTTTAATAGACCAATTAATATGAAAAAATTATAAAAAAGCAAAAAATACCAAATCTAATTTACGATAAATAATATGACAAGGACGGAAACTGAACTAAAAAATCAAAGAAAATTATGTAGAAATTTTTTCAAAATATTTAACCTGAAATTAAATCTTTAGCTAAATATTTTCCGCAAAAAGAATTTGATTTTGGTAAATTTCGAGAAAAAAGCTAAAGACTGTTGAAAATTTTTTGCAAAAAAACAAGATTTTTAAGGCTTTCCCTTGACAATCTTAGATGACCCACATAATTTTTGATGTAAAAATTGAAATAAATCCAATGAAACATGATGAGTTTCTATCAAACCAGCAGTGAAACTAAACACTGAAGCCAACTTAGAAAAAAAAGTAATATTCGACTCAATTTTCCGATTTCTGTTCAAATATAAGCCTGGAAACAGGTTTCCCCAATTGCTTGTGAATTCTTAGCAGAGCGCGATTTCCTAATTGTAACTTTTTTCAGCTTGAGGGAATAAACATAGTCTAGAAAATTTTATGCAATTTATTGAAAAAGCTACGAATAGGTTTATCGAAACGAAGATCTCTTAAACAAAAAACAGCGCAGCGCATGTGAGCAACTACTGTTCAACAAAAATAGGAATCAGAGAACCAGGTTTTTTTAAATTTCAATGAAGTAAATCTCAGGGCGTTATTTAAGTGTACCGCTTGTCTCGTTGATTCCCGTCCTTAGAACTAAGGTGATCTCAAGGTCATTGAAAAATTTTTTGGTGAGAAGTCGATTAAACTAATCACCATAGCAACCAACGAAAAAAAAAATATTAAGTTATCTGACGACAGAGAAATGAGAGAATAGCATTTGAAGACATTATTGCAAACCCACTTAGGTTTTTGAAAAAAAATGATGTCACTATTATCAGCTCAATGATTAGACCAAACTAACTACAATAAGAAAGCAAGCGTTTCGATATTAAAAAATACGGTAAACTTACAAAACTAAAAGAAGATTAATTTATCAGAATATGTGAAAAAAATTGCTTGCGTGATGCGTCGTCGCTAATTTAATTGACTGTGCTCAGAGCGCTTTTAATTAATATAGAGACGGAACAGTTGATCCCCAACTAATTCAGATTCTTATTATTGAAAACACAAAAAATCAGTTAAAAAAGAAATCAGATTCGTGCTCTTTATAGTGAGAAACTAGTAGTTAAGCAGTCGAATCAATTTTCCAAGAGTTTTTTAAGGATACCATTTTTGTCACTCTCCGTGGAAGATATCAATCAACCAAATTAACCTAACAAAATAATCCAAGTTAGGACAAACATAATAACAACTCGCAAAAATATTCGAAAGATGAACATCAATTTTACCTCCATTTATTTCATTGACTCAATACACTTTTAAGGCCCATAGTTTATTTGAGTATCTGAGAATTTTATTTCCCTGCTAGTTTTTTTGTAACTTGTTTTTTATTGTAATTGCTTCTCCATTTCCAGTTTTTTTCTGATTCAAAAAAGTGAAGTCTCTTCCAATCTATTCTTATTCTCTTTTTTCAATGTAGTTTGAGGGGAAAAATTTGATATGGTCAAACCGATACTTGTACATTAAAACTGAACACGATTTCAAAAAAGAGTGTAATTAATTCGTCATAACATAGAGGCTCAATTTTTCATCATTTTTTGTAACGATCCATTTGCAAGAACGAAAATAGAGGTAATAAATGCCAAGTCAAACTTGGAGGGTTTTCATGCAATGATCATGCTAAGATCATACAATGATCTTACAAGTTAACCGTCTTCTTCTAGAGTTATATAATGCTTGAATACTTAATCTTAACCTTCTTCACAAGAACGTTACAAGATAGGCATGGAAGTTAGAGCACAGTAAAAATGGTAGTGCAAAAATATATCATGGCAATAAATCACTCTGCAGAAAATGTTGCTGATGAGCGCAAAATGCAAAAATGTTCGGAGGTTTTGTGAACTCTTTTTATTATCGTCTTCTTCTGACGATTGTATTACGTAATGTAACACTGGTCCTGGTAACGTTTTTTGGGAACCGTATTTTTCGTTTTTCTATGCCAATCCCCAGACGAACTCCAACGGTTATCTTGTAAGATTTTGCAAGCATCTTGTAATTGACGTTTATCTTAAAAGATCTTGCAAGAATTGTGTTTATCTTGAAAGATTCAAGATCCAGACGCTTATATAAATGGAATCTTGCAAGTTGTTGCAAGATAACCGTATTCATATTATGATGGAAGAAATCTTTTTTGAACTTGAACCCATTCACAAAATTTGATACTACGTTTTCCGTAGCGTTGAAATAACTTTTTTCACTGATTGTGAATGTGTACAAGGTGAAAATTGTAAATGGTCGCTTTTGTTAGCCTTCCAATCCCTTAAAAAAGGGTTCTATAGCAGAAAAGCACTCCTACTCAGGTTAGCACAGAGCAAAAAGTCAGTGCTCCAAACCTTTGTGTGCCCCTTTTGCGCATTTTGATGATGTTCCCATTTATATGTGTTAGCCTTATCAATTTTAGGGTCTCTCTTGTTTTCTGTGGAAGCTAGAGCATAGATGGAATCCTATTCTTTACACTCCAAAAAAAGCTAAAGAGGCCCATGTAGCAGCTAAGACATATTTCCGGCGCTTCTTATAAGACGGTTATCTTGCCAGAGTCTTATAAATCGGACGGTTATCCTGCAAGATAATGCAAAAACCTTGCATGATCTTGCAAGATGGTACGGAATACGTCTGAATTTGACTGGGGATACTAACTAGCCAAAGTCAAGTGAGCGTTCCAGGCTGGAATTGGCTCTATTCAGACCTCTTTGAGCTGCCAATTTGGCGTGCCTGGCACACATTTGTCGCGCACTGCGGATTACCAATCGATTGAACTGGCTGGGGTCGCAAACCTCATCCTCAGAAAGCCTGTTTTGAATCAATGCAGAAAAAGATTTTGAAAAGAAATGTACTCCAAACTAAAAAAGAGCTGTAATTAAAATTGAGAACATTGTTGCATGTTAGAGTTACAAGTTAGAAAATGCTGGCACAATGATGAGCGTGACGCTGTCTGTTGCCAAAAAACACTCTGTTATATGTAAGCACAATTGATGTTACCAAGAAAAAAGCTCTAATGACAACAATTAGAAAGAGATTGTTTATAATCTAGGTCATTCTAAGGCAGACCCGATGTGGGCTCCTTTTACAGCCTTAAAGTATAAAGACCTAGAGCTACTTATTTCCGCGCGCGAAGTAGACTTATCTATATCTCTAAGACTAACCGACTCTGTAAAACACTGAGAGTAAACTTCTATTATTACGGTGGTTAAGAAGTATAGCACCGGAGTCAATGGTATACACATGGTGTATCTAACTAAAAGACTGACTATATTTGGTTCAGTTCTCTCTATATAAAAGAGAACAGTGTCTTCTCAGTCTCTGATTGGTTGAAGGTGCACATTCAGTATTTTCACTGCTACATCCATCCGGGGTTGAGAGTTTCAAATCCGAATCTGTGAAGTGTAGCAGAAATACGTTGAATGTGTCATCCTCGTTGAAAGGTAGGGAGGAGTGAGTGATAAAGTGTCCTCTCTGAAGTGAATTGTGACTTGTGTCGTCGTCTGAAGTCCCTGTCAGTGAAGTAGTGACTAGTGTCGTGAGTGAAGAGGTTTGTCTTGTAAAACCAGTAAGGGTGCCAGTTACAGGATGTGCTGGCCAGTAACGTCAGTCCCGTTGAGAGTACGCCCGACTGCTCTCACTGTCCTGTAGTGAGTATTTTTTCCCAATTGGAGGATCGCCTGTAGTCCGTAGTCTCTGTCTGGTTTGCACGAGGTGATTTCCGTTTATCTCCACCTGGTACAAGGTTTGAACTAGTCGGATTTACCAGCTTAGCTTCTGGTGGAAATCCATCATTTAGCTACTGTGTGAGCTACTTTTTCTATTAAATTTATTCGTGAAATTTATTACCTTCTTTTGTAAGTCCCGACCGGGGAGAAGAAGAAAAGGACTGATCCTAATCTTCAGTCTTGAGGAAAAAGACAAGAATATGGAGAGATATATTCTGTAGAAAGGAAAAATTAAGAGAGTAAAGAAAGAGAAAAGAAGAAAGAAAAATAGGTTTAGGTGAGTTTTTTGAGATCAGTGAGTCCCGTTTTGTGGGTCTGTAAAACCAAGTTGGTGCTGTAGGTCTGTGGCCTACGTCCGGTACTCGAACTCGAAAACGGGAGCCCGATTGTCTGGATCACGGAAGAAGGCGAGGAGTTCCGGATCAAGTGCCAGACAAGCAGCAAGGGCACTGGGTTACAGATCAGCGTTACACTGTGGTTGTAACGCAAGAAGGTGAATGAAGATCTGTATTTCCTCTTGTGAGAGCTGTCGATTGTCGAGTTTATCGGCCATCCAGTCCCTCTAGAGGAGGTTGAAAGTGTGGCCATAGGTACACCTCGTGGCGCCTCCTTCTACACTTTGTAGATATTTGATTGGGACGAGGATGGGGCGATTAGTCTTGGCATAGATTGGAGAAAAGATGAAATAGTTTTTAATAGGGTCAAAATTACGGAGGGTGCCATCACAATAGTTGGGTTGAGTTTTGTAGCTGTAGTTCATATAATATGGTGAGGTCAGCTTTGTGTTAGCATACTGAATACGCAAATTCATGTGGATGATGGGGTTAGTGTGTTGAAAATGATGCTGCACAAAAAATTGGTTGTGTATCGGGTGAAGCATTTTCACCCGATTTACATTGTGAGTGGTGTTATTTACATCAATCTGTGTGGGATGTAAAAAACCAAATTGTAGATAGATGGGTTTGTATTTAGCATATATTTTGTAGGGTGCAGTGTCGCGAGTAAAGAACGTATTAAGGTAATCGTTGGGCGGTCTGCAAGTGCAAAAAAGTACTTCGGCAGATGCTAAAATCGTTCCGTGAAGCGAAGAATTAGGGGGATCTTTAGGCATTCAAGAGGCAGGTCTTTGTCCCGAATGGACATATTCGTTCTCCAATTGTCCAAGAGAACAGGAACTGGCTGTTGGTTTCAGCGTGTGCTGAGGCGGGGTGGAGGTAAAACTGATTCTCTTTGGCACATGTATACCCTGGATGGTATTAATGCCGAGAGGGTTTGTAAACTCGTGGAATCCGAAATTTGGTCCTTGTGACTTTTGTGGAATGCCGTGTGTTGGTGCGAAAGGCTTAGGCCACGAGAAGATGAGGGCTGTGGGCCTCGTGAAGAGCTCGCTGTGTGACGAGCTGGCGATTGTGAAATCTGTATCGATGAGGAGCGAACGGGATATATTTCGTGTGCTGTTGCCCGTGGGCGCCTCCTAGGTGAGGGATCACTGCACCGGTAGTTGTCGGTTGACGTGCGTCGGTCGTAGGGGGTTGGCTTAGGGAAAATTGTTGAGGCCTTAGTGGTGGTAGAGCCGGGCCGTACCTCGGTTAGGGTACCGGCGGGCGTTGTGTATGCGGTGCTGGCATCACTGGCGACTGGCGGTGGGTAACCCAGTGGCTGTGATCGTGCTCGTGCTCCACGGATCATACCAGAGTACGCCCAATTGGGGACAACCGTCTCTGGTGTGCAGTGGCCTGACTGTGGCCTGACTGTGGCCACTTCATTAGCCCATGATGGAATGTTCGTAGGCTGGATTGGTGGTTGTGCTGTGGATGCTGCTGTGTGCGCAATAGAAACGAGTGGAGGTGACTGTGGCACCTGGATGGTTCCCTGGACGAGTAGCTCTTGTGACGAGCTTTGCAGTCCTGTAGGGACTGAGGGTGAGCTCGTGTCACTGTCGATGTACAGGTGAAGTTCACCCGAGCTCGAGGAAGAAGTGGCGGGTGAAAGCAGTGGGTTCACCCGCGCAAAATTGGCTGTGTCTACAGACTGTGGCTGTGGGGAAGAGGGTGGGTGTTTTCTTTTCGCAAACTTGTTCGGTACTGTGGATGCCAGCTCCAATGGAGTGAGGGGTGATGGCAGAATGTCATCAACCTCCAGCATGATGAGGTCGCATGCTCTAGGATCGACATTTCGGGCATTGGCGAGCCTCCTTCTTGGAAGGTAGGAACTGCAGTGGAGTTACTAAAAACAGAAGAGTGTTAAAAACGAGTACTCGGGAGGTTAAGGAACAGTTCCTCCGGAATTTCCTGGTAGTCAGGATCTTTATCAAGAGAGTCACGTGAAAGAGAAATTCCATGTGAGCGTTTACGCTTATTAGGTTGAAAAGTGTGTAGTTGTAAAGATTGAAAACCTGGTTTCGTACGAGAATCAATTGCTGTTTCATAGCATTGATAAATAGAAGCTGGTAGAGTGGAAGTATGCCGTTTATTTGAGTTATTGTGTACAGGGGAGAAGAATTTTTTATAGAAATTTTTAAAATTTTTGCGTAAAAAATTCAATTCATGTTGAGAGTGTGGAGTACAACTGTCGATTGGGTGTCTACGTCGTTTTTTAGGTGAAATTGGTTTATATTGTGTGGAGTCGGATTGTAGCACGTGGAATATTGTTTGTGAGAATACTCCAAAAAATCCGGAGGTTATAATATTAGCCAATGTGATATTGGATCCTAAAAGTGATTTTAGATTATAGGTGTTAAACGCACAGCGAAATAGGCCGAAAAAGCATTGTAAAAAATTAAAAACAGTCCATATTATGGCTATTTCTTTTAATACGTACCAAGGGTATCCAAAAGTTCCTATGAGGGATTCTTTTAAATAGTTGTCGTTAATCAAGTCACGCCAATCAAGTCGGTGGAGGGTGAATTTTTTGCCGTTAATAAAGAGTTTGGTAATATAATCATTATATTCTGTGCGTAATTGTCAGAACTTTGCTTGTAATTGTGCTTGTTTTGCAAGATCTGCAAAAATTACTGCCCGTGCTACTTCAAATTTTTCAGCTGCTTCATCAACTAATTGATTAAATTTCATCTTATCTATTTATTTAGTACAGTCGTGTTGACTGTAGGTTCCAAGTTGTTGCGCGGTAAAATCAGCGTGGGTAAGCGGTTTTCAACTTCGCTAGGCGTGAAAGTTTTAACGGGGTTTCGCGCCTTAATTGGATAGGGTGTTAAGCGATATGTGTCATCACCGTCTGCGTCGAGTGAGATTTGTTGATCAATTTTTTTGTATTTACATGGTGCTTTAATCGACCAGGGGAAAGTCTTACGGATGACTTGGTCTGCAAATTGTAATTAATTTTGATAGTATGTAGGAATACGTTCGAAACACTGATTTTCTAATACATAAAGAGGTGATAAAACAATTTCACATTGGAAGAGTGAAATTACATTTTGACTTTTAAGTGTAGGAATGTGTGTCCCTATCATGTAATTATATAACCAACTAAAGGAAATTTCTGTGTGAGTAAAATGAAAGCGGTTTGTTTCTAGTCGCCGTCTAAGTCGCAGAGTTTCTTATAAATAATCAAGCTTGTTAGATCCATTTCGAGCAAGACCTGACTGATCATGTAATCGAGCTTTGCATCGATTTGGACGTTTGGGCGAACAGCGCCAAACCAATTTTGTTTTCTAAGTAACTCGTATTTTTCTGATTTGTGATTTAATTGTGATTCTTGTGGAATAACATATCCATCACGGATATTTGCTTTTGTGTAAGGTGTTAAAGAGGGTGTTCCGTCAGGGACTGTGATCTGTGTGTTATCAAAGTTGAGTGACCGTTTTCCTGAGATAAAATTAAAACCTTCTTTGTATTGTATAAAAACGTCTTGATATTGGGTGGCAAAATATGGGCGGTCTTCATTACATTTGTAGAAAGCTTTTGCGAGAATCTCAAAACGAGAAAGTACGGATTCATAAAAAAGGTGTTTTTGAAAATCACCTGAATACATGTGTGCCTTGTGTTTATGACCAGAATTGGTTTCATTATTTTCGAGTGTTTCAATGAAGTATCTTCAATGATGATATTTCAACATCAAAAATACGGCAATGGTTTGTGGGTTCCCAAATTACTGTGGCTTTAATAGCGTGTTTTGGAGGGCATTGGCCTCGTTCTAGATCACACTTTATGCGAACTTTGCCATAGTACATGTGTTCTGATGCAACATCAAAAGTGAGAGTGATTTTAGTTAATTGGAGTGACCATCCTAGTGTGTGGATAACATGATATTCGTTTTCTGGGTCTTTACCGGGACAGTTAGCTCAGGGATTATATGCGGCATTAGGAATCCAGTTATGATCCCGTGGGCTATAAACCATGCTACCGTGTTGGAAAGAAAAGGGTCTATAGCGATCTAAACGAAAAGGGCATTGTTTTTCTTCTGTATTAGCTTGCCTAGTACGTCGAATTGTATCATTTGAGGGCAATAGGGGTTTTTACTTATTAGACCAAGCGTGCAAGTTCTCGACGAGCTTCACTTTCTATTGGAAAGAAAGGTCGTTCCATTATATTAACATACCAATTATCGTGATAAAACCGAAAACCTCAATTTAGTGCGATTTTGTGACAAAAGCTTTCCTTTTCGCTAAGTTTAGCGTGTATGGCGTAAGCGCATACTTGTAGTGTTCTGATTTGTGAAAAAATTTGAACTTGGGCAGGGAAGGATTTTAAAATCGGCCTGCTTAATTTTACATTCGCCAATTTTTTTGAGTATATAATACTGCACAATTGTGATATGCTTTGGTGAACAATCATAGTGCGTGACGACAAGATCTTGTATGCCTGTTTTGGTTGTAGAAATGTTATGCTGGTCAATTTTAATTGGTTGTTTTATTGGAAGCGGACATGGAAGGAGCAAATTAAGTAATATGAGAGTTAAATTTGTAGTGGAAATGTGTAGGAAAGTCCAGAGTGTGGATTATAGAAGACAAAATAGCCTGCGTTTTTTTGTGTATCTATCAAATTCTTGACAAATGAAGGGTGATGAATTTGTTTTAACTCGAAAGATAGGTGGTGCTGCAGCTTGTGGCTGAAAGATAAGTTTGTCTTGTTCAGCAATTATTTCTACAGAGAATGTGATTTTTGTTTGTTTTAATAATTCGTGAGCTCTTTATTTTTGAACTGGTGTTATTTTATAAGATTTAGAGATTCTTTGTTTAGCCCAAATATGCAATTGTTCTCCGTTGTTATGGTCTCCAAAGAGGGCGGGTGGTGGGACAATAAATTTGGGATCTATTTTTAGTGGTAGAGTTGGATAAGGTCGTGTCGTGTCGGGTTGTTTCACAATACAGTGATGAGAATGTTGATCGGCATCTGGAGTCGGTGAATTTGAGCTTAGAGTGATAATGGGTGGTGTACCCAGAAAACTGAGTGGTAGTCAGCTTTGAAATGACGGTGATGAATTTGACTCTACCAAAAGAGTGGTTCCAGTGTGCTTGTGATATCAAGCGGTCAAAATTAGTTATTTGTCCATGTGGCGGATTAAAAGGGTTATTTACAATTTGTGATGTAGTAGGTGAAGAAAATTGAGAACTAATTGGTTCAGAATTAGAATTGTCAGAAAGTAGGCTAATATCATGTGTGGTATCGTGAAAATTTGAGACAGTGTGAATTGGCTGTGGCCATTCTGAGCAACTAGTTTTATCGGTGTTTGCAAAAATTATTGGTTGGGTGGAGAACTGTGGAGTGTTTGAATAGTTAAGTAATTCAGGTTGTGGTGCTCGCGGAGGAGCTGGTGTAAGTGTGGCTGGAGGGCGTGTCGTATTTGGAAGAAAACCACAGCATGCCAATAAAGTTTGTGCAGTTTGGGGATATGGGATTACCGATTGTGGGGTAAAATGGGGGGAGTGTCCAGTAGGACGAGGTCTATCTGTAGATTTGGCAGTAGTAATGATTGAGTATGGGTGTTCCTCGGTTTCTTGTATTTGTGGTTTTTTATTAAAGAGTCTAAATGATGACTTTTTGGGTGTTGATTGTTTAGTTGTTTCGCTGAATGAGCAACTGGCGATTCTGAGACGGGTGGAGCACTTGGGTTAGTGTTTGATTGTTGATTAGAAGACGCAATTGTGACAATAATTTTTGGCCCAGAGGGGGCAATTATCGCAATCATAAGTTTTATAGTCAGTAGATGTGGGGATAACAATTATTAAGAGATTTAAAGTGGCTACACTTACATGGTATTGCAGGGTGGTTCTGGTGGGATGACATTATGGAGATAGATGAGATTTAAAAAATCAGCAGAGAAAACTATTAATAATTCAGCAATTGTATAATCTTTTCGTTCAAATGAAAAGATAACATGCGGATATGTAATTTTGTTTGGTGTGTTGTTGTTGTTGTTTGACAATTTTTTGATATTGTTCATCCAATCTTAGGAGTTCCTTAATGTATTAAATATCATATGAGGCTGAGATAGGGTCATGATTAACAGTGTACACAATATCTGTATATAGAATTTCAGAGAGTTTAGGTGCTGCTTGTGGTGGGAAAATAGGAAGATAGAAAAGAGCGATGTGTTCGTTATTAAAATCTCTAATATAAAAAACCCATTCACAAGTCCCTGAATATAGAATGTGATCAAGGTTATAGAAAATATCTTGAAAACGGACCTGTCTAGGTTTAAAATTTTGGGTATATCTAAAAGTATCAGCGTAGGGTGTTCTAGTCTGTGTTGAGAAGTTATGTGCATAGCTGATAAAGTTTAGCCGAGGAGAATTCTTTCAGTACTGTGAGACTGAAAGTTGTAATTTGAGTTTTGTTTTCGTTGTTGCTTCCGTGAGCAGATTTTTGAGAGCTTTCTGTGAGCTGTCAGTGAAGTCAAAGAAAATAAAAAATAGAAAGGATAAAGAACTGTACTGTGAGACAGGTCTTTCTTGTTAAAGAGAGAAGAAGTGAGGAGTGAAAACTTCTTAGAAAGTGAGAGATTTTCTAAGTTAAGAATTAGAAGAGTGAAGAAGAGGAGTTTAGTAGTAGATTATTGAATAGTGTTGAAAGAAAAGAGAGAAGAGGAAGCAACTAAGTTTCAAGAGCGGTGGACTGAAAAGTGATTTTAGACGATATGATTTTGCCTGACCACGACTTTTTAGTCGGGTAAAAAAAATTTACCAAATCAAATCTTGGAAAATAAATGAGATTAGGGAATTGTTCCTGGACCGAGCTGTGGGTCGGATATTAACCTAATTTTTAGTTAATTTCCTTTTTATTATTATCGTGGGGAATGGCCTGTATTTCCCTTCTTTTCATTTCCTGATGTAGGGATTTTTGTGGTCCTGCTAGGGTAGCAGGTGAAGAGATAGTCCGGCCGGGTGCTTTGTTTACTGGGCTAAGGGGTTTGATTAACTTTCACAGTGAAAGTAATTGTATTACAGGGGAGAGGGTTGAAGGAACTATCAGAATTATTCCTCTCGTATAAGAGAACGAGGGAATTGTATTTTTATCTGTAGTATATTTAGTAGCAACTTAGCGTGTTATGCTAAATGGTATTAGGCTATTTGAAGCGAGAAGAGTGATCTATCATGTGTTGTATAAGTGAAGTGTGAATGGTTTTAAGTGTGCGGTGTTCGTGAAGCCGGAAATTTTGATTGTGGTATAAAGACTCTATAGTCCTTTATTGGTTGTCGTCGAAGACGACTCTTTCTTGTAGTGTAGTTTTCGGAAGTGTGTTCGGGTATTTCAGACGGGTTACTAGGTAGTTGGGGGGAAGGTCATCTGCGGATGGTACCTTTAAATTGTCTAGACTGAACGAGACAGTCTTCGACTTGGTAAGTGGTGGTTTTTTTGGATTGAGTTTTAAAATTGAATTATCCGAGAAGTATTTCTCCATTTGTTCTTGAACGAAGAGATTTTTTGGGTAATATGGTACTATTTTACTTCTATGACGGGTGATTTGTTTACCAGAGGAATGTTCTAGTTTATACGTGACCAATGTAGGAGTATCTATTATTTTATAGGGTCCAAATTTTTGTGGTTGGATCTTTTTGGATACTCCGATTTGTGTGGTTTTATTTACTACTAAAATATAAGTGTTTAATTTGGTAGGTTTTGCCGTTCCAGAGCGGCGATTTGTAAATGTGCGTAAATGTTTATTTTGGTCTAAATAATTATGTACTTCGTTAAAAATTTCCGAGTGCATCTTTTCACGATTAAGAAACCAGTGTGCAAAGGTTCCTTTCTGTAAACTTTTAATTTGCGATTGATGACTTAAGTGGTCAGTATGTGTATGATTAGGTAATGAATCACAAGGTGAATTTTCTGTAGCTTCACAGTTTCCTAAGCTATCTGTAGTGGAAGATAGATTGAACAATATGGGTTTCTTTGGTTTTTGAACAAAAACAAGTTCATATTGTGAAAAGTTCATATTGGTCCTGACTTGTGAATTGAATGCAAACGGAAAGACTTTCTCTTTGTGTGACCACGTGTCATGTTGTGATTCCAAGACTGTTCGAAGAAATGTGTTTAATTGGCGATTACTGTTTTCAACGAGTCCATTAGACCACGGTGCCTATGGCGTAGGTGGTATGAATTGCACATTATATGTACGGCGGAAATGTGTGAATTCTCCGTTAATGTATTCATTTCCGTTATTTTAAAAAAATATCTGGAATATTGAATTTAACAATCCAATGATCAAATAAAACTGTTAGTGCATTAGTGGCGTAATTTTTGGGTAGAGGGTGGAGGACGACATAGTTTGTAATTGCGTCCACAATAACATAGACATAAGAGTTTCCATCAGAAGACGGTGAGATTGGACCATTTGTATCCATTGAAATACAATGATTGAAGTATGTTCAAACTTCGAGAAATGGCTGTTGTGGTGCCATTAAGAGGTTTGGCATGGATTTGCTAGTTTGACAACTTAAGCAACCTTGTGTAAGTATTGCTATCCAGGTATTATTGTTTGGAAAATAAAAGTTTTCCGTGATTGTTGCGTGTGTTTTTTCACGACCAGGGTGTCCTGAAAGATCATGAGAGTGTGGTTTATAGAAAAAAAACTAGGAGAAGAGAGAGTGGTAGGCAAATTTTTGGTGACGTTGTTTCTTGTATGTAATAAAGGAGATTATTGTCTTCGTTAATGCTTAATTTTTGAAAACGTCGATAACAATGTAGTAATTTTTTATTTGCTAGTATAGTGAGTGAAAGGGTTGGGGGAAATTTTTGTAGTGTTTCCAAAGTAAAAGATTTCTTAGAACTGGGTCTTGTTGTTGTGTTTGATAGAGGAGTGTATCATTTATTTCAGTTTGTTCTCTGTAGAAGTAATTATAAAGGAGTGGGGATTTTGGTATGAAGTCGTCCATTGCTGGGAGGGAAAATTCTATACTATTTATTAATTCAGCGTAATTTGCGTCGTGGTTGGATTGTATGAAAGGTCCTGTTTTGTTTGTGTTTAGTGTGACATCTGTGTGTTGTATAATAGGATAATTTTCTGGGATTGAGTAATTATTTTTGAACTGTAATTGTTTTTGTTGGTGCATATTCTCCAAGGGCTATGCTTTAGTGTTAAATTCATAATGTGAGACTGGGAGATAAAGATCATTTTCTAACTGTATTTTGAAATAATTATCTTTAATCTTTAAGTAGACTGGAAAGCGTGTTGATTCTACATGAGTGTCTGTAGATACTGAAATAATATATTCTTTTGATAAAGCGTAGTGACCCTGTATAGGTTGTGTTTTTTGATTGTGCGTCATAAAAAAGTTAATCGAATCGGGTATTTCGACTGTGCGAAGACGGTGTTCGTCTTCTGTTGACGTCGTCAGTGAGCGACTTAGTAGATCTGGAAGTGAAAGATTTTTTCTTCTGTCCAAACTATGTGTAGGTTTGGAAATTTCATTAGCATTAATTGAAATTTGTAAACTCTGTGATTTGATTTATTCTTTTGTGTAAGTAAAATGAAGTGGAAAAAAATTGGTTTATGGTCAGTGCATAATATTATCTGCTGTTTAGATCCTTGAACAAGAAATTCATATTCTGAAAGTGCATATATGTTGGCTGAGCATTCGCGAAGTATGGTGGATAATCTAAGTTCTGTGGTGGAAAATAGTCGAGAGTTTGCTGACCCTAGTTTCATTTTTCCGAATTGATATTTAGGAGGAATGCTGCTCCAATGCCATAGTTAGAGGCATCGCAGAGAATATAGGAGGGTTTTCCTGATACTTATAGGAGTTTTAAAAATCCGTCTAATTTTGATTTGAGTGGTTGTATGTGATTGTTTTGAATTTGGTGTCCTAAAAATTTAACTGAGTCTATGAAAAAGAAAGATTTGTCTGGAGCGGCTTTGAGGTTTTCATTCTCTAAAACAGTGTGATATTGAGTAAGCGTTTGCAACATTGTGTCTGTTGTTGTGTCTTGGATGAAAACTTCATCCAGATGAGTGATTATTTTGTTTTTTTTCTAATTAGTGGTTTGAAAATACGGCTCATGAAAGATGAAAAGGCTGCTGGGCCAATAGAAATACCATAGAATAAGCGTTTAAAACAGTATTGTTGTCCAGCAATCACAAAATATGTTAGTCTTTTTGATGTTGTATCAAGTGGCATTTGGTTGTATGCACTGTTCATATCAGCTATAGAGAAAAATGGTCCTTTAATCCGTGTTAGAATAATGTGAATTGGTTCTGTGGGCCAACTTGATTTTGTTTCGTCAATTGGTGTGGTGTGTTCATTGTGGAGTGTTCATTGTGCTCATTGGTGTGTTCATTGTGTTTAATTGACGGGCGTCTAGGACAACTTTTAGGGATTCTCTTTTTTTAAGGATGATTACTGGGTTAATGGTTGTATTTCTTGTGGCTAAAGAGTCTGTTTTTACGGGTGCTATGATATCAAAATTTGTTTAATTGACGGGCGTCCAGGACAATTTTTCAGAATTCTCCTTTTTTAAGGATGATTACTGTTTAATGGAAGTATTTCCTGTGGCTAAAGAGTCTGTATTTACGAGTGCTATGATATCAAAGTGTGTTAAGATGCCGAATAAATGTTGTACTCTATCTTGTAATTGGAGTGGAAAACGAGTAGCTCTTTGTTTTCAAAGATAGCTGTTGCTTTAAGGGGAAGATATAGTTCTACTTTAATTTTCCCAACATCGAATTTGGAAGTTGCGAAACATTTTTGAAATTGTATGAGGAGTTCTGCTAATCTTTCAAATTGTGTTTGTGTTAATTTAGTGTGTTCAAAATTAAACATAGTGAGAAATTCTTTATCCGTTTTGGTGAATTTTGAGACATCAAAAATTATGGTGAATTTTTTCTGTCGTGATTTGTATTCGCGTTCTTGTTGTTTTCTAAGATTTAAGCTATAGAGTAGATTAGGTGTTTCTGACGTATCTTTAGTGAGATAATTTAAAGTATAAGCATCCATGAATTCTGTGAGTTCGTTTATGCGATATTTTGTGGTTTGATAGTCATTGAGTGAAACATCTTGTTGTGCATATCAAATTCCACCCTTTTACGAGTGTTAATGGGTGATTCGAAGGATTATGTATTAAAATTTGGATAAATGATTGATAGGGATATTCGAGATTGCTTTGGTTTTAAATTCATAATGTGATACTGGGAGACAAAATTCATTTATTAATTGTACTTTGAAAAATTATCTTTAATCTGTAAATAGATTGGAAAGTGTGGTGATTCTACATGGGTGTCTGAAGATACTGAAACAATATATTCTTTTGATACAGCGTAGTGACACTGTATAGCTTGTGTATTTTGATTGTGCGTCATAAAAAAGTTAATCGAATCGGGTATTTCGACTGTGCGAAGACGGTGTTCGTCTTGTGTTGACGTCGTCAGTGAGCGACTTAGTAGATCTGGAAGTGAAAGATTTTTTCTTCTGTCCAAACTATGTGTAGGTTTGGAAATTTCATTAGCATTAATTGAAATTTGTAAATGTGATTTGGTTTATTCTTTATTCTTTTGTATAAATAGGAATAAAATTGGTTTATGGTCAGTGTATAATATTATCGGGTGTTTAGATCCTTGAATAAGAAATTCAAATTCTGAAATTGCATATATGATGGCTGAGCATTCGCGAAGAATGGTGGATAATCTAAGTTCTGTGGTGGAAAATAGTCGAGAGTTTGCTGACCCTAGTTTCATTTTTCCGAATTGATATTTAGGAGGAATGCTGCTCCAATGCCATAGTTAGAGGCATCGCAGAGAATATAAGAGGGTTTTCCTGAATTAGGAATTGCGAGGCGGAGTGTTCCGTCCGTAAATTCTTTTTTGACTCTGTCAAATGTTTGTTGTAATTCAGGGGTCCATTTAAAATCTGTTGTATCTCTGAGTTGGAGATAAAAAGGTCGAAGAATGACTTGTAGGTTGTATATATATTTTGAAATAAAGGTGAGAAATCGGACATTATTTCAGTTTCTTCTTTTTCTTAGGTGGTTGTAATTTTAAAAATCCGTCTAATTTTGATTTGAGTGGTTGTATGTGATTGTTTTGAATTTGGTGTCCTAAAAATTTAACTGAGTCTATGAAAAAGAAAGATTTGTCTGGAGCGGCTTTGAGGTTTTCATTCTCTAAAACAGTGTGATATTGAGTAAGCGTTTGCAACATTGTGTCTGTTGTTGTGTCTTGGATGAAAACTTCATCCAGATGAGTGATTATTTTGTTTTTTTCTAATTAGTGGTTTGAAAATACGGCTCATGAAAGATGAAAAGGCTGCTGGGCCAATAGAAATACCATAGAATAAGCGTTTAAAACAGTATTGTTGTCCAGCAATCACAAAATATGTTAGTCTTTATGATGTTTTATCAAGTGGCATTTGGTTGTATGCACTGTTCATATCAGCTATAGAGAAAAATGGTCCTTTAATCCGTGTTAGAATAATGTGAATTGGTTCTGTGGGCCAACTTGATTTTGTTTCGTCAATTGGTGTGGTGTGTTCATTGTGGAGTGTTCATTGTGCTCATTGGTGTGTTCATTGTGTTTAATTGACGGGCGTCTAGGACAACTTTTAGGGATTCTCTTTTTTTAAGGATGATTACTGGGTTAATGGATGTATTTCTTGTGGCTATAGAGTCTGTTTTTACGGGTGCTATGATATCAAAATTTGTTTAATTGACGGGCGTCCAGGACAATTTATAAGAATTCTCCTTTTTTAAGGATGATTACTGTTTAATGGAAGTATTTCCTGTGGCTAAAGAGTCTGTATTTACGGGTGCTATGATATCAAAGTGTGTTAAGATGCCGAATAAATGTTGTACTCTATCTTGTAATTGGAGTGGAAAACGAGTAGCTCTTTGTTTTCAAAGATAGCTGTTGCTTTAAGGGGAAGATATAGTTCTACTTTAATTTTCCCAACATCGAATTTGGAAGTTGCGAAACATTTTTGAAATTGTATGAGGAGTTCTGCTAATCTTTCAAATTGTGTTTGTGTTAATTTAGTGTGTTCAAAATTAAACATAGTGAGAAATTCTTTATCCGTTTTGGTGAATTTTGAGACATCAAAAATTATGGTGAATTTTTTCTGTCGTGATTTGTATTCGCGTTCTTGTTGTTTTCTAAGATTTAAGCTATAGAGTAGATTAGGTGTTTCTGACGTATCTTTAGTGAGATAATTTAAAGTATAAGCATCCATGAATTCTGTGAGTTCGTTTATGCGATATTTTGTGGTTTGATAGTCATTGAGTGAAACATCTTGTTGTGCATATCCAATTCCACCCTTTTACGAGTGTTAATGGGTGATTCGAAGGATTATGTATTAAAATTTGGATAAATGATTGATAGGGATATTCGAGATTGCTTTGGTTTTAAATTCATAATGGAATACTGGGAGACAAAATTCATTTATTAATTGTACTTTGAAAAATTATCTTTAATCTGTAAATAGATTGGAAAGTGTGGTGATTCTACATGGGTGTCTGAAGATACTGAAACAATATATTCTTTTGATACAGCGTAGTGACACTGTATAGCTTGTGTATTTTGATTGTGCGTCATAAAAAAGTTAATCGAATCGGGTATTTCGACTGTGCGAAGACGGTGTTCGTCTTGTGTTGACGTCGTCAGTGAGCGACTTAGTAGATCTGGAAGTGAAAGATTTTTTCTTCTGTCCAAACTATGTGTAGGTTTGGAAATTTCATTAGCATTAATTGAAATTTGTAAATGTGATTTGGTTTATTCTTTTGTATAAATAGGAATAAAATTGGTTTATGGTCAGTGTATAATATTATCGGGTGTTTAGATCCTTGAATAAGAAATTCAAATTCTGAAATTGCATATATGATGGCTGAGCATTCGCGAAGAATGGTGGATAATCTAAGTTCTGTGGTGGAAAATAGTCGAGAGTTTGCTGACCCTAGTTTCATTTTTCCGAATTGATATTTAGGAGGAATGCTGCTCCAATGCCATAGTTAGAGGCATCGCAGAGAATATAAGAGGGTTTTCCTGAATTAGGAATTGCGAGGCGGAGTGTTCCGTCCGTAAATTCTTTTTTGACTCTGTCAAATGTTTGTTGTAATTCAGGGGTCCATTTAAAATCTGTTGTATCTCTGAGTTGGAGATAAAAAGGTCGAAGAATGACTTGTAGGTTGTATATATATTTTGAAATAAAGGTGAGAAATCGGACATTATTTCAGTTTCTTCTTTTTCTTAGGTGGTTGTAATTTTAAAAATCCGTCTAATTTTGATTTGAGTGGTTGTATGTGATTGTTTTGAATTTGGTGTCCTAAAAATTTAACTGAGTCTATGAAAAAGAAAGATTTGTCTGGAGCGGCTTTGAGGTTTTCATTCTCTAAAACAGTGTGATATTGAGTAAGCGTTTGCAACATTGTGTCTGTTGTTGTGTCTTGGATGAAAACTTCATCCAGATGAGTGATTATTTTGTTTTTTTCTAATTAGTGGTTTGAAAATACGGCTCATGAAAGATGAAAAGGCTGCTGGGCCAATAGAAATACCATAGAATAAGCGTTTAAAACAGTATTGTTGTCCAGCAATCACAAAATATGTTAGTCTTTATGATGTTTTATCAAGTGGCATTTGGTTGTATGCACTGTTCATATCAGCTATAGAGAAAAATGGTCCTTTAATCCGTGTTAGAATAATGTGAATTGGTTCTGTGGGCCAACTTGATTTTGTTTCGTCAATTGGTGTGGTGTGTTCATTGTGGAGTGTTCATTGTGCTCATTGGTGTGTTCATTGTGTTTAATTGACGGGCGTCTAGGACAACTTTTAGGGATTCTCTTTTTTTAAGGATGATTACTGGGTTAATGGATGTATTTCTTGTGGCTATAGAGTCTGTTTTTACGGGTGCTATGATATCAAAATTTGTTTAATTGACGGGCGTCCAGGACAATTTATAAGAATTCTCCTTTTTTAAGGATGATTACTGTTTAATGGAAGTATTTCCTGTGGCTAAAGAGTCTGTATTTACGGGTGCTATGATATCAAAGTGTGTTAAGATGCCGAATAAATGTTGTACTCTATCTTGTAATTGGAGTGGAAAACGAGTAGCTCTTTGTTTTCAAAGATAGCTGTTGCTTTAAGGGGAAGATATAGTTCTACTTTAATTTTCCCAACATCGAATTTGGAAGTTGCGAAACATTTTTGAAATTGTATGAGGAGTTCTGCTAATCTTTCAAATTGTGTTTGTGTTAATTTAGTGTGTTCAAAATTAAACATAGTGAGAAATTCTTTATCCGTTTTGGTGAATTTTGAGACATCAAAAATTATGGTGAATTTTTTCTGTCGTGATTTGTATTCGCGTTCTTGTTGTTTTCTAAGATTTAAGCTATAGAGTAGATTAGGTGTTTCTGACGTATCTTTAGTGAGATAATTTAAAGTATAAGCATCCATGAATTCTGTGAGTTCGTTTATGCGATATTTTGTGGTTTGATAGTCATTGAGTGAAACATCTTGTTGTGCATATCCAATTCCACCCTTTTACGAGTGTTAATGGGTGATTCGAAGGATTATGTATTAAAATTTGGATAAATGATTGATAGGGATATTCGAGATTGCTTTGGTTTTAAATTCATAATGGAATACTGGGAGACAAAATTCATTTATTAATTGTACTTTGAAAAAATTATCTTTAATCTGTAAATAGATTGGAAAGTGTGGTGATTCTACATGGGTGTCTGTAGATACTGAAATAATATATTCTTTTGATACAGCGTAGTGACACTGTATAGGTTGTGTATTTTGATTGTGCGTCATAAAAAAGTTAATCGAATCGGGTATTTCGACTGTGCGAAGACGGTGTTCGTCTTGTGTTGACGTCGTCAGTGAGCGACTTAGTAGATCTGGAAGTGAAAGATTTTTTCTTCTGTCCAAACTATGTGTAGGTTTGGAAATTTCATTAGCATTAATTGAAATTTGTAAATGTGATTTGGTTTATTCTTTTGTGTAAATAGGAATAAAATTGGTTTATGGTCAGTGTATAATATTATCGGGTGTTTAGATCCTTGAATAAGAAATTCAAATTCTGAAAGTGCATATATGATGGCTGAGCATTCGCGAAGAATGGTGGATAATCTAAGTTCTGTGGTGGAAAATAGTCGAGTGTTTGCCGACACTAGTTCTATTTTTCCAAATAGATTTTTTTGGAGGAATGCTGCTCCGATGCCATAGTTAGAGGCATCGCAGAGAATATAGAGGGGTTTTTTTGGATTAGGAAATGTTAGGCGGAGTGTTCCGTCCGTAGGTTCTTTTTTGTTTTGACTCTATCAAATGTTTGTTGTAATTCAGGAGTCCATTTAAAATCTGTTGTATCTCTGAGTTGGAGATAAAAAGGTCGAAGAATGACTTGTAGGTTGTATATATATTTTGAAATAAAGGTGAGAAATCCGACATTAAATTAATTTCTTTTTTTCTTAGGTGGTTGTAATTTTAAAAATCCGTCTATTTTTGATTTGAGTTGGTGTATGTGATTATTTTGAATTTGGTGTCCTAAAAATTTAACTGAGTCTACGAAAAAGAAAAATTTGTCTGGAGCGGCTTTGAGGTTTTCATTCTCTAAAACAGTGTGATATTGAGTAAGTGTTTGCAACATTGTGTCTGTTGTTGTGTCTTGGATGAAAACCTCATCCAGATAAGTGATTATTTTGTTTTTTTTTCTAATTAGTGGTTTGAAAATACTGCTCATAAAATATGAAAAGGCTGCTGGGCCAAAAGAAATACCATAGAATAAGCGTTTAAAACAGTATTGTTGTCCAGCAATCACAAAATTTGTGAGTCTTTGCGATGGTTTATCAAGTGACATTTGGTTGTATGCACTGTTCATATCAGCTATAGAAAAAAATGGTCGTTTAATCCGTGTTAGAATAATGTGATTTGGTTCTATGGGCCAACTTCATTTTGTATCGTCAATCATTGTGTTTAATTGACGGGCGTCTAGGACAATTTTTAAGGATTCTCCTTCTTTAAGGATGATTACTGGGTTAATGGATGTATTTCTTGTGGTTATAGAGTCTGTATTTACGGGTGCTATGATATCAAAGTGCGTTAAGATGCCGAATAAATGTTGTACTCTATCTTGTAATTGGAGTGGAATACGAGTAGCTCTTTGTTTTTTAAAGATAGCTGTTGCTTTAAGGGGAAGATTTAGTTCTACTTTAATTTTCCCACCATCGAATTTGGAAGTTGCATAACATTTTTGAAATTGTATGAGGAATTGTGCTAATTTTTCAAATTGTGTTTGTGTTAATTTGGTGTGTTCAAAATTAAACATGGTGAGAAATTCTTTATTTGTTTTGGTGAATTTTGAGACATCAAAGGTTATGGTGAATTTTTTCTGTTGTGATTTGTATTCGCGTTCTTGTTGTTTACTAAGATTTAAGCAATAGTGTTTCTTAAGTGTTTCTGACGTACGTTGAGTGAGGTAATTTAAAGTATAAGCATCCATGAATTCTGTGGGTAAATTTATGCGATATTTTTTTGTTTGATAGTCATTGAGTGAAACATCTTGTTGTGCATATCCAATTATACACTTTTACGAGTGTTAATGGGTAATTCGAAAGATTCTGTATTAAAATTTGGATAAATGATTGATTGGGATATTGGAGATTGTTTTTATCCATTATAGAGAAAAACATATTTTTGCGTAGTGGTAGAAATGAAAAATTAGATGCAAAAAGGATGCTACCGCTTGCATTTTAATTTTTACATTCATATGCGGTTAAGGAATATGTTAAAATACGGTGTTCAGATGGTGTAAAATATACTGATTGATCTCCAATTAATGGAAATAAAGGTGAGAAATCCGACATTATTTCAATTTCTTTTTTTCTTAGGTGGTTGTAATTTTAAAAATCCGTCTATTTTTGATTTGAGTTGGTGTATGTGATTATTTTGATTTTGGTGTACTAAAAATTTAACTGAGTCTACGAAAAAGAAAAATTTGTCTGGAGCGCCTTTGAGGTTTTCATTCTCTAAAACAGTGTGATATTGAGTAAGTGTTTGCAACATTGTGTCTGTTGTTGTGTCTTGGATGAAAACCTCATCCAAATAAGTGATTATTTTGTTTTTTCTTTCTAATTAGTGGTTTGAAAATACTGCTCATAAAAGATGAAAAGGCTGCTGGGCCAATAGAAATACCATAGAATAAGCGTTTAAAACAGTATTGTTGTCCAGCAATCACAAAATTTGTGAGTCTTTGCGATGGTTTATCAAGTGACATTTTGTTGTATGCACTGTTCATATCAGCTATAGAAAAAAATGGTCGTTTAATCCGTGTTAGAATAATGTGAATTGGTTCTATGGGCCAACTTCATTTTGTTTCGTCAATCATTGTGTTTAATTGACGGGCGTCTAGGACAATTTTTAAGGATTCTCCTTCTTTAAGGATGATTACTGGGTTAATGGATGTATTTCTTGTGGATATAGAGTCTGTATTTACGGGTGCTATGATATCAAAGTGCGTTAAGATGCCGAATAAATGTTGTACTCTATCTTGTAATTGGAGTGGAATACGACTAGCTCTTTGTTTTTTAAAGATAGCTGTTGCTTTAAGGGGAAGATTTAGTTTTTTTAAAATTTTCCCACCATCGAATTTGGAAGTTGCATAACATTTTTGAAATTGTATGAGGAATTGTGCTAATTTTTCAAATTGTGTTTGTGTTAATATGGTGTGTTCAAAATTAAACATGGCGAGAAATTCTTATTCGTTTTGGTGAATTTTGAGACATCAAAAGTTATGGTGAATTTTTTCTGTTGTGATTTGTATTCGCGTTCTTGTTGTTTACTAAGATTTAAGCAATAGTGTTTTTTAAGTGTTTCTGACGTACCTTGAGTGAGGTAATTTAAAGTATAAGCATCCATGAATTCTTTGGGTAAATTTATGCGATATTTTTTTTGTTTTATAGTCATTGAGTGAGACATCTTGTTGTGCATATCCAATTATACACTTTTACGAGTGTTAATGTACACTTTTACGAGTGTTAATGTACTTTTACGAGTACAGTTTTCTGGGAAAGGTGTGCCCAGAATTTTAAATTTCGTGTTTGATACATGAAAAGTGAGTGTAAACGAAGTTTTTTTGACAGTTCGACTCTCTGTTACATCTAGGTAGAGTGTAAGTTTTACTGTACCTTTTGACTGTAATTTAGAGTTATTTGCTGCTGAGAGAACAAATATTGATGCTTTCAGCTGCAAGTTGTGATGTCCTTTGATTTCGTTCCAAGTGTCAGTATTCAATATATTGAGTGTTGCACCAGAGTCTAATAGAAAATCTATTTCTAGATGTGGTGGGGAGATTGTTTTCTTATGATCGAGTGTTTGTTGTGTGTATATTGTCAGTGGTAGTTCCCATATGTTATTTTTACAGGAGGTGGAGAGAATGTATTTTTCTGTGAGAGTGTTAATTTCTTCTTGGCAAATGAAATATTCATCTTGTGTATCTTGACTTAAGTCTAAAATTAAATCGCTAAATTGTTGTTCGAGGAGTGTTTCCTCGGAGACATTTGTATTGTCTGTATTTTCGGTAGTCGACGTGGTGTTGTCCAATTGTTCTTGATCTAAGAATGAATTATTATAGTTTCTAACATTACGAAGTCTATCTCATGAGAACGGTCGTCATGAGCGATTTCCGTCTCGATTATAGTGCGGTGATTGTGTCCTAGAATTAAATTGTGAATTAGTTTGAAAATTTGGTCTTGGGTATGGTGAACCGTTTCTACTCGGTGGTTTTAAGTTGCTATTTCCATAATAGGGTTTTGAGTTATTTCGTGAGAATTTATTTGGGCTTCTGTTTCTTGAGTGATTTCTTTGTTCTCTGCTGTTGCTGCGAGAGCGATGTGAAAATGGTAGTAGTTTGCCTGTCATATTTTTCGATGTGAATTGTCTGTTGGGAAGGTTTTGGTTACCTTTCATTGCTTGATTGAAAGTTTGTTTTTGAAAATTAGGCTTATCAAGTGGTTTTGTGTACCTTTTCTCAGGGCACGTAGAAATGCTATGTTCTGAACGTGAACACTTCTTGCAAAATTTTAGGAAGTGTGGTTTTCCTTTGAAATTAGGGTCATTTGAGTACTTTTGTCGTACTACAATTATTCCGTGAGCAATATCTTGTTCCATTGTGTGTATATCATCTGCTGGTAGATTGTCTATCTTAAGAGAGAAGTTATTAATTGAGGGTGAAAGAGGGGGAGTTTGTATTTAATTTGTGTCTGTCAATATTTGTTCTTGTAATATCTTCTTGGTGTATTTTTTCAACAAGTTGTGCGAAAGGAAGTTGTGGCTCCAATGCGGTTGATTTGTTGTTTGCAGTCTTTTTAAGTGCTATTCTAGCTAGTTGTGGATCAAGTGCTTTGAGAAGTGCGTCATTCATTTTTGCATTCCGCATATCCGGGGCATTGTTAACATATGCTTTTCGTGTCATTTGTTCTATTCTAAGTGCTAGCGTCTTAATTTGTTCACCAGAAGCACGTGTTATGCTTTCTAGTAATAACTTCGCTTGTGTTTGCGATTGTTTATTATCGAATGTTTTTTGAAATTCGCGAGAAAATGCTCGCCAATTCTTTTAAATTTCTAGTGGAAGATTTGAATACCATTGTTGTGCTGGTCCTATTAGGGCCGTCTGGATCATGGTAACTTGTTTCAAGATCCAGGCTTCATGAAATGGTGAGTCAGTCTGCCCTGGCTGGTCCTGCTGTCCTGCTGGTAACCATATTTACTGTGATAGCGTTTAAAAATTCTTCTGTTGTATATGTGGAATCAGTACATTCAAACGGTCTTAAAGATTGTTGCATTGGTACCGAGCCGCCTAGGTAGGGACACATCATTTGTGTATTTCGTAGAACCACAGGTGATGGCGTTTGTGTAGACGCCGCTTGTAAAAATTAAGGGGTTGGTGCGTTTGTATTTTGTTGTGTACTTTGTGAATTTATTTGTCTAACAATATTTACTAATTGTTGTGGAGTGATTTGGATATTTTGAGTAGTCCCTTGTGTGTGTTGAATTGAATTATTAAGAATGATGGGTTCGGTATTAAAGTGTACGGAATTCTGTCTGTGTAGACGTGGTAAAGGTGTGTTTGCATTTGGTAATGTTGGTATTGTTGTGTTTAATGGGTTGAATTTTGTGTCAATTCAGTCGAGTTTACAGGTTGCCTGTGCTGGTGATTTTGGTAAATATGTGTGTTAGCAGTGGTATTAGTAGTAGAGTTATTTTGGTTATTATTTTGATCATTGTCTTCAAGATCAACTAATGTGCTTACCGTGTGTGATGAAAAGAGTGTTCCATCTAACAGTGTTGAGATGAAATCTGTTTCAGTAGTTTCGTTTATACGGCTTTCTAATTGTTGAGAGTGGATTATTGTACCCATATTTTCAATGGGTGAGACTTCCAAAGAACTGTTTCTGTTTTCTGTGATTTTCGTACAAATAAATGGTTTTGTTCCCGCATTATATTTTTTAATTTCTATATTTTGATGTTTAATGGATAATTTTTGAATAGTTTCCGATGGGATTTCCGTGATGTTTACGAAACTTTGTGGAAACCAATTTGGGTCATAAATATATATATATATATATATATATATTTATATATATATATATATATATATAAATATATATATAATGGAGTGTTTCCGGTAATTTAGTGATTGTTCCTGGATAAGTGTCTGTTATTAGTTTGGTCGCTGGAAAGATGTGTCTAATCAGACTTTTCCAAAATCTATGTAGATACCAAGATAAAAGTGTAAGAGAAACAAAAATCTCTTTTTCGTTTAAGTCTGCAGCTGTGACAGAGCTTATGTATAGTTTGAGGAGTTGAGTGAATCCTTCTATTTCCTGTTGGGCGATTTTGTGTACGCTTTCTTTTTTAGCGTGTGAAGCAGTAGTATTAAGTGCAGGTGCAAGGCGTTTAAAAAATTCGAAAGAAGATTTCTTAAATAATCCTTCTCTGTCTGAGGGCTGTATTTCAGGCCATATACCGTTAAAGAATTCAATGAGTGTGTCTGATAATGGGTGAAACAGAGTATCGTATAGTGTCAAGATATATCTATTTGTGAGTGGGTCAAAAATGAAAAGAACTGAACTTTTTGTGAGTTGAGTTCCGTAAATTTCAACCAAGTATGAAAGAAAGGCGGTTCATGAAACCTGTGATGCCTTTTCTGGTAAGGATAGGTGAGGTTGTTGTTCTCTTGCAAAATAGTTGTATTTAAGCTGTTTTGCTGTATTTAGGAGGATATTTAGCTCATCTTGGTGTTGATAGTGTTTAACTTCAAAGGGTAAAATTTCGCGTGTTAAACGCTTGTTCTGTTGTGTAAGAACAACTAGTTGTAATTCGTCCGAGTGTGTCGGGAGGTGGGAAGAGGGTTGATCAATGTGGTGACCCATTTTGGTTATCTCTTTTGTTTAAATATTACTAGTTTTTGTTTTATTTGGGCTGTGTACCCTTTTCTTAAATTTTAAGTAGATAAAGAGTAAAAAGCTATGTAATCTAATTCTAAGTTTCTTTCTCAAGAGAAAAATGGGTGTTTTGTGTGAGTTCTTTTTACGGTTAGAGTTTTTTAACTCACTGGTCGCACTAGTTAAAGCAAACCCGATGTGGGCTCCTTTTACAGCCTTAAAGTATAAAGAGCTAGAGCTACTTATTTCTGCGCGCGAAGTAGACTTACCTATATCTCCAAGACAAACCGACTCTGTAAAACACTGAGAGTAAACTTCTATTATTACGGTGGTTAAGAAGTATAGCACCGGAGTCAATAGTATACACAACACATGGTGTATCTAACTAAAAGACTGACTATAGTTAGCTCAGTTCTCTCTCTATAAAAGAGAATAGTGTCTTCTCAGTCTCTGATTGGTTGAAGGTGCACATTCAGTATTTTCGCTGCTACAATTCTTTTCAGGGTGGGTTTGGCTCACTCACCTCAACCTGCGTATGCGTTTACCGGCGAACACAACCAATAGCACTTATACTTCAGTACCTAGTTCGAGTTGTCAACGCTAAAAGTGACTCAAAGTTGCGAGCATTGCGCAGAATGCGATGAAAAGGTTTAAAATTTGTGATTATAGGGTTGAATGCGTTCAATGCGGTGAAACAAAAAGAATCCACAGCTAAAATTGCATAAAAAATCACCGCTTATTTTACCAAATAGCCTCCCCGCAGAAAATATTGTCAATGAAATTTATAGAATAGCGGTGTGCGTTGAGTTGAGAGAGAGAGAGAGGGAATAAATTTCAAGGCTGAAAACCGCTAACCGTACGTTGTTTCGCCGCTAATTCAGCACAATTTTGCTATCGACTTAACTTTTTAATGAGGTTTCATGAGACTCGAGCAAGTAGTTGAAAGAGATAAAAAATTTCACCGTTTTACAGCAAAGTTCACTGAAACGCACCTTAACTGCAGTAGTGGTATCAAAAGTCACTTTTTTTAAAAAATGGTTTTGTTTTCTATATCTGATTTTTTTGTTCACCTCTCTTAACTTGCCAATTTAGTTGTGGCAATCAGCAAACAGATGGAACACTTTTAGCTTCTAATTTTTTATATTGTAAACTAAATATGTGTAATTCACGAAAAAACAATTCTATACAGCTTCTGAAATGATTGATTTGAAAGCTCATTTAAGTTATTCTTTGTTTCTGAAATTTTTTGTCTTCTAAATTTTTAAATTCAAATTTTAGGTTTAAATTTTCTGTGTATCTTGTTCCTAGGAAAAAAAATTTGATTTTCAGAGTTTTTTCAGGAAAAATTTGGCATTTGTTAAAAAAAGAAGTTTTTCAATCGAAAAATGGCGTTTTAGAAATCAATTCAATCTCATTGTCAGAGATCTGTACGTATATAATGTCAATTCACCGGAAAAATTTTTTTAGTCGTAAGTTTTTTAGTCGTGCGGTTGTTAGTGCTGAATTTTAAGCGCTTCTTGTTGGTAGCTGCCATTTGTTTTTTTCAACACTTAAGCGGTGA
Organism: Convolutriloba macropyga; assembly: GCF_964194025.1. NCBI lineage: Eukaryota > Metazoa > Xenacoelomorpha > Acoela > Convolutidae > Convolutriloba > Convolutriloba macropyga. The sequence continues at coordinate 63,658,714 of NC_134471.1, forward strand.
AGAAAAAAGACCGCTTATAATCAATAATCTTACAAAATTTCGCTGCTTAAAAGCACGAATCTTACTAAATTTTAACGCATATATTTCCCATAAACTTCATCGATTTAGTTCTGAATGAAATTTCATATAAGTAAGTGCCAGATGGATCAGTGGCAAAAGCTGGGTGACAGGCAGGAGGTGAGAGGGTTGAACTCGTGTCCGGCACGAGTTTTCTTTTTTAAGAACTCCAGTGAATTGCGGTGAAAAAAAACCGTTAAAAACTGTAAAAAATATAACGGCTAAAAACTGCAAATATTCGTTAAAATCACGCAAGATACGGGCGCTTTGCTGTAAAAAACGTTTTTTTAAGCTCTTCACAGCAATTCTTACAGTTTTTAAATAGAAATTCTCGACACTGGTAATCTATCAAATTACGCCATTTCAGGAAATATTGAACAGAACTGGCGGCCAGAAAAGAGATTAGTTTGATGTGTCAAATGAGCAACAAACAAAAAACGAAATGATAAAATCCATTTCGCGCCTACTATTTAATTTCTGCATTAAGTCAGCAAATATATTACCTATTATATCTAATCTCTAAATATGCCTCATTGGCAGAGCTGAAATGAACTCTATGTGCGCATTTTGACTGTCCCTCTGTTATCATACCTTATTTCATACCACATCGAGAAAAAAAATTTCACAGGTTTTAATAGCTTTATTTCTTGATACTCATGAAAATATTTTGATGTTCTCAGCAAATGTCACATTGTGTTAATATTTTGGCATGTTTCTCATCAAAAAGTATCAAGTTTTTAGTCACTGACATGTAGATGAATCACGCTTGGGTTCGATAATATGCCTATTCTATAAGTAATTGGTTGAAAAATCAGAAAGTCCCTTCAACGGATCTCTACAATTCAGTCAATGTAGTTCAGACATTATTTCAGGCTTTCCTTTTCATGAATAAAAAAATGGTATGCGCTGTGTGTATAAGCGAGCACGAAAAGCAGCAGTTTAGTTGAAAAATTGGGTTTGTCTTTTTGATTTAACACAGTTCACATCAAAGTGCTGTTAGTTTTATTTCGTTCTCTACTTTTCACTATTTCATGGCTAGTCAATTTGCTTTTGCATCTGTGAATGCAATTGGCCGCTTTAAAATGGGTTAAACTTCTATACATAAAACTATCAAATGCTTAAAAACCTGGCACAGTTAATCACTTGTTTTTCAGTCGAAAATTTATTTAGTTTTTTTTAACCACCATCAAAGTCAGTCGAGAAATTTTCACGATCTGTCGGAAACATTTCAGTGTCCACAAATCTTTGTTAAATAGCTGTTTCATCTGATTTTGATCTAGCAATGCTGAACATTTGCCTCTTCTCGATACTTTTAGCAACCCTATTAGCTGGTGCAGTTTGCCAGCGGTCTTGGGAAAACTACACAGCGGTCACAAATGGAAATTTTAAACGTTATCCTCCAGACCTGAAAGAGCCTTGGACCGTTTATCTATATATCTCAGATGGTGGTGGTCATGTTTTTCATAATCCTAAAGTTTGGTCGGGATGCTCCGGTGCCCTATTCAACAAACATTTCATAATTACTGCTGCAAACTGTCTTCGCCCCGTTCAAGGCAAAAAAATGACAATTTGTCTTTCTTTTGGCGCTGAAGATTGTCAGCATAGTGTGTTGGTGGACGAGATGCCAATCATCTATTATCAAAATGATCGCACCATTGATGACGAAAATCTGTTTTTAAATGCCACCTCGTTCCAAAAAAGTCCAAGAACATTGCATTGGATCTAAGCAATGAATCTCCAAATTTATATTATCAATTTGAAATTGCCACAACAAGTATAATGATAACCGGTAGACCCGCTATGGTTTTTCCGCGAACGTTTTGCTCAGGTATTAGAGCCAATTGGTCATTTTGTATACGCACCGGAAACTATGAATATTGCATAATTCCAGCTGGCCTTCCCTTTGCTGTGTTTCCCAAAAAAGAGTCCTCGAACTTATTATATTATTTGGAATTCTATCCAAACCATGCGTTTCTGGCAATGACCGGCATTTACTAGTGGGTATTGCAAGGGTCCGCAATTGGATCAATGATGTTGCCTCTGACCCCAAATATGATTGCCCAGAAAGAGATGATGAGGGCACAAATGGAAGCGCACTACCATTCGATTTGTGGAACAAAAACAAACTCTCAAAGTTATGATCCATCGATTGTTCCGCGCAGAGCAAAAAAGGAGCTCTAAAAAGATTATCTCTAGAAGACTAACTGGTGATAAGTATGTTAAGGTGGTGGAAAGTTCTGCAATTAAATGATAATCTTTTTTTTCATATTCCAAAATTCTTCAAAAACCCAAGAAAAAAAAGTTTTGAGTTATACAAGCTATAAAAAACTATAGTCATTGGGATAGCTTTTAGGATGGGAGAACAGTAAAACTGCACGACAAAAATAAATTAATTGAATGGAAATAAATAGAAACAAATGGAAATATATTAATCTATCTTCATTGTAAATGTCACCAAAAACATGGATCACCCACTTTCTTCCCACCGTTATGTCATTAGTGGAAAAATTTAACGTGACAGTGAAAAACAATTAAACGACAAAAATTAATTATTTATCCTGCTTGAGCTAAGCTCATTCACTATCTTATTTTCTTTTGAGTTATGTCATTTTTATTTAAATGCAAGACTACCTTATCATAAAAAGTACTTGATTTTGGCTGATTCAATTAGAAATTTCTCTTGATTTTGACACGCAATAGAAAAAAATTTTAGACTTAAAATCAATGATTACAAACCCCCAAGTTTTGAGCAGTCTGTTTCTGGGCAATCTTGAAGTAATTTCAACTTTCAATAAAATCTATAGAATGTATCAGGTATTTATATAGCCATACCTCAAACAGAGAAATAGTTACTCAGGTCGACTTAGACGCGTACATGATTAAACCTCAACAAATTTGTGACTGCCATTTTTTGGAGAAATCTGAAAGAGTTAGATGTCGCTGTTGTGAGGTTTCGCGACCCTGGTTTACCGCTCATACAACTTTATTTGATTTCATACTAGATAATGTATATGATTCCTAGTAGCAATAGTAGACCACATATGATTTGTGTTTGTTTCTAAGCAGTCATACAACGATATACATGATTTCTTGGAAGTCCTATGGAAATCAAACAAAAATCTTGAAATCCTATATAGGTATAACTTTCCTTTTCGGTATCGAAGAAGAAAAATTTTGGGGAATTATTCAATGTCATATATGGTACAGAACACATTGACTGATGCCCAAAATTTCCGTATAATATACTCAGATGTCACTTAATTTTAATATATCATATGTGCAGTCTACATCTTAAAGTTTGGGCGAGCCAAAACAATAACTTTGGATTTTATACGTATTAAGAAAATGATTTAGATGTTAGATGCAAACAAAAAATTTTTGCATGTTTCCAATGAATGATTTTTTCTAATTATAAACTTGCTTTAGAGAAAATGAAAATTTCAGTCATATAGATAAACTCATTCCATTCGTTTAGTTCACACTGGGATCGTACTAGAAAATCATTTATGGTCAGCACGAAATTGCATATGATCCTAGTATGAAATCAAGGAAACCTTTAATTAGTAATTGAAGCTTGAACTCTCAAATTCTTTACTGCAGAATATAATGTCTCTGCAATTTACAAAATCTCTTTGTACGTAGAATTTAGGGAACCCGTCGTAGACCCAGTTTAGTTGGCGTAAAGTGATATCAGTAGTCGGCCCTCTTGATGACTTTGTACTTTTATACCCCTTTTTTTTGCCTCACTTCTATCTTTTTCTGCCATGCCAGTTTTCATTTAGTGCCTTCGAAAACTAATTATCATCGGTACTTGTAACGGCTGCTTTCCTATCAATGACAAGGAAAGTTTTATACCGCCCAGTTCGTTATTAGCGGTTTACAAGCTGTCGGGATACTAAGTTGTGCAGTTCGCTTTTGTAACTTTATATCCGTTATTCTGTAAATCACCGTTGCATTAAACGTTGTTTTATTAGTCCAAATAACTAATCGTTCAGCTTTGCTGAATAATCAACTCAATTGCTGGAACTTCTCAGTAAGTTCCAATTAAATAATCAAATAATTTTTCTGAGTTTTGTTTAATAACTCAATAATTCAGTTTGGGGCTATTCAAAACCAAAATTTGTATCCCTATAGGTTGCTCACTGTTTATGTTTATAAAAGAATCTAAGGGGGTACGTTCAGTTTCAGAATAGAACACAATTCACAGAGGAGAACCCGTCTTTTGCCGTAAGCGGACTTGAATTGTTGGTCAAAACAGAGGTCCTTCGTTAGTCACTGGGACCGAAGCCATAGAGACGACGTAGCATCTAGGTTTTTGGTTTGGAAAACTCAAGTCTGTGAACTGAAAATCTATCTTTCACCGCCTATTACTTTCAACGAACTGATTATAAATCGTTCGTCCAGTCGAAGAAGAGGGATTATTTATCACCCTAATGTTCAGCTATCAGAGGTTCTTTAATTTCCTTTCTCTCAAGTTACTCAAACTTTCAAGACCAAATTGATGATAAGATAAATTACAAGTTTCCCGTTAGCAAGACACAGTATTTTACTGCTCAAGTGAGATTGTTAGGCAAACTGTATTTCCTTGTGAAAATAGTTTTCTTAGTTCTTTCAAAGCCAACCTGACTTCAACTAATAATCTGGTGCTCTGCTCAATCTAGAGCTCCCGTTTTTCCACAAAAACTGAACCCGGTTTCTATGATCACAACAAAGCTCAGGCATAATTATCTGCTCTTCGCAGCAATCTGCGACCGACACACACCTACTTTTATTAAGCTTTGAAGTGTGTGGAATCAGATCTATGCGGAATTTCACGAGTCTTAGTTCTTTTGCTTCACTTCTGTATAAGTGGCAGCAGCTGTGATTATTTAGAAAAGTCAAACTAACACTTCGTTGTTACCAGGTGTAAAACGCAATTTTGTCATACAGCAGTTTTAGTGACCTCGTTTTGTTAAGACCTTAACCCGGTCAGCCTGTTTACACGTTTGGGGGATCTTTTTACACGTTTACAAATGTATGAAAATTAGAAACAAAATATGTTGACATAAAATTGTTTTAATAAAATGAATGATGAATGTTTGGGGAAATAATTAATGCTCGGCCTCTACATCGCCGGCCCTGTTTTCCATCACGAAAACATCTTTCTTGTTTGGTAACACAGGGGCGAGCTTCACCACTGGTCTCTTGTAAACTCCATCGTTCGTTCGAACTTTAGCTGATCGAATCACTCCGTCGGACCCTTCGATGGTCTCCGTGACTCGACCCAGATTATAATATCCTCGCTTGTTTCTGTCTTCGATCAACCAAACGAGATCGCCTTCTGTAAGGTTTTCGTTCGTTGTAGATCGCCACTTTTGCCGGTTGTTCAACGTTGGCAGATACTCTTTTCGAAATCTGTCCCAAATGAGACTTGCATATGCTTGAGTTTGTCGAAAGAGCTTTCGATGATCGACAAATTCTTCTGCGCAGGGTAGGTATGGTAAGCAAACATTCGTGTTGCCAAGCAAGAAGTGATGGGGGGTCAGTGCTTCTAAGTCATTAACATCTGAACTTACTGGAGTCAACGGTCTCGCATTCAATGTTTGCTCCACAATAAACATCGTCGTTGAAAGAACGTCCTCTGTAACTGAACTGTTCCCCAAGACTATATACATTGCCTTCTTGCAACTTCTGACCAACCGTTCCCATACCCCTCCAAAGTGGGGTGCTGCGGGTGGGTTGAAATTCCATCTGATTCCTTGCTGAATTAGATGTTCTTCGATCCCTTCTTTGTTCCATGCAGCAACGTACTCTGCAAACTCTCGTTCAGCTCCAACAAAGTTTTTCCCGTTGTCGCTGATGATTGTACTCGGTTTGCCTCTTCGTGCAATAAATCGCATGATTGCATTGAGACAACTATCCGTGTCTAAATTGGGTACCACTTCTATGTGCACAGCTCTCACAGTTAGACATGTGAACAGACAACACCATCGCTTTTCTTTTCTTCGCCCAATCTTTACAGTGAAAGGGCCAAAGTAGTCAATTCCAACATTTGTAAAGGCTGTTGAAGCGTCTAAGCGCTCTTCGGGTAGATCTGCCATTACTGGAGTTATCGTTTGTGCTCTGCCCTTTCTGCAGGTAACACACTTGTTCTTGATTGATCGTAAGGCGTTTCGTATGCCTAGGATCCATATCTTTTGCTGGACAATGTTTCTGACATGCTCTGTGCCTTCGTGTTGGTTGTTCTTGTGCTCGTTTTGCAAGAACAATTCAACTGCATGATGTTTCCAATGTAGCAATATCGGGTGTTTTGCGTTGAAGTCCAAATGACTTTTACCTATTCTGCCTGTGGCACGAATAAGTCCTTCCTCATCCGGGAAAGGTGAAAATTGTATAATTTTGCTGCTTTTTGGGATTTCCTTTTCATTTTTGAGAGATTTCATCTCTTCACCGAACTGTTCTCGCTGTAGTAACTTGAAGATGATTGCTTTTGCTTTTTCCTTTTCTTCAACACTTACTAAAAGTTTTGCTGATTTGTATTTGCTGAATGCCCGCCGTACGTATGCCATTGTATTTACTACTCTGTTAAAATTACTGAATCGTTCCCACTGAATAACCGCTTTCTGTTGATCAGCCTGTGTCATGAAGACTGATGAGGGTATGTTCTCTTCATCTGAGGCAAAGATTAGGTTCACTTGCTCTGGCCATTCACTTTCTGGTCGTTTTAACCAGGCCGGCCCAGTGAGCCACTCACTCCTCCTGAGTTCGTCAATGTTGATTGCTCTCGTGCCAATGTCAGCTGGGTTGTTGATACCGCTCACATGTTTCCACTGTGAAACATCAGTTGTATCCAATATCTCAGCCACTCGATTGGCCACAAACACTTGTTGTTTACGATGGGAGCTGTGTATCCATTGCAGTACTGTTGTTGAGTCCGACCAAAAACTGCAACATTGTGTCTTTATTTCATGTTCTTTGACTATCTGTTCCTTCAACCGTACTGCCATGACTGCCGCTTGCAATTCCAATCGCGGTATTGAAAGATGCCTCATCGGAGCCACTCTGCATTTTCCAATCACAAATGCCAAATCAGCTGAGTATTCTTTTGCTTGTGAACGTAGATAGGCCACTGCACACATCGTGTCTTCAGATGCGTCAGCAAACACATGAAGTTGTATTTTATCCCTTTCTCTGTTGAAGTACCTTCTATCGATGCTTGTTTCAGCCACCATTGGAAGTTGTTCTTTCCACCGCAGGAATTCTGCTTCTTCGCCGGGCTCCACTTCGTTGTCCCAATGTTGCCCATTCTTAGTCCAGATACCTTTCAGGAGTCGTCTCATGTGAACACTGAACGGAGCAAACAATCCGATCGGGTCGAATACTGAAGATACCAGGGACAGAATCTTCCTCTGGGTTATAGGGGCTTCAACTTCTTTGTTCGTACCTCTGCACACTTGAAGACTATCATCAGTAACAGTCCATTGTAGTCCAAGCACTGCAGATCCCTCTGTATTGGGTTCCACTTCGACTTGCTTGGTGTCGCTGATTGATTTCAAGTCGACTGGGATTGCTTTGCAAACTTCACCGCTGTTGCTTATCCACTTTGTAAGTTGAAATCCATGCTGCGAAAGAAGAAATCGCAACTGATTGAAGACTTCGATTGCCTCTTCAGGGGTTTCTACTGATTTGATTAAATCGTCCATGTAGAAGTTGTTTTGTATTGCTTTTGATGCAATTTTATACTTTTCCTCGTTATCGAGTCCCACTCGTTTGAGAGCAAAGTTTGCGCAAGTTGGAGAACTCTTAGCTCCAAACACGTGACGCTGATATTCGTATATTTGAACAGGTTCATTAGATCTTGGGCGCCATAGAAACCTCAAGCAACTTCTATCCTGCTCGGGAACTTGCACTTGCAGAAACATCCATTCGATATCTGCTGTTAGGGCTACCGGTCTTTCACGAAATCTGAAAATTGTTCCAATCAAACCATGCAGTAGATCAGGGCCTGCTAGTAGCTTGTCGTTTAGGCATACCCCTTTGTACTTTGATGCAGCATTGCAAACACCTCTCACTTTGCTAGGCTTGTTCGGGTTTAGCACTGGATGGTGTGGCAAATACCATTCTTTCCCGAAGGAGCCTTTCACTTCGGATTCGTCCAATATCTTTACGAATCCCTTCTCTACGTCTGTATCTATCGACTGTTGATACAAACTTTTAAGGTTCGGGTCCCTTTGGAATCTTCGCTCCAGTGAGAGAAGCTGACCCAAGGCTGAGCTGTAGTTGTTTGGTAGGTTTGGCTCTGGTTCACTCCAAAGGATTCCCACTTCGTACCGCTCGCCTGTAAACTTCGTCGTACTCTCTAGCATCTTTTGTGCCTGCAGCTCCTTCTTTGACTGACTGACGACGTTAATTTTGGAAGCATAAGTTTCTATGTCCCACCATTTTTGGATATTCTCAGCCACTTTCACATCTTCTGTGAAGGCGAAATGACAAACATTTTGTCTTCTCTTGCCCGTCATGGGTCCAATGACTACCCATCCTAACTCTGTTAGAACGGCGAAAGGGTCACATCGTGTTCCTATCCGGTAGTCCAGGGGTCTCTGTAGTTCGTAAGCATCTTGACCGAGAATGATGCCGACGCCCATCAAGTTAAACGTTTTGTTTGGGAGAACGTTCAAGTGGTTGAAGCTTTGCTTCAAATTGTTGTAGTCGTAGTTTGTGGTTCCCAATGAAATTGACGGGTGTACAAACGCTTCTATCGAAGGTACTTTTGAATGCGGTCCCTTTATGTTGATGGGCACCATTTCTGTCTTCAAATCTTTCGTTCCGTGTATGCCAGCTATGTTGAGCGTAACATCGGTGCCTTTGGCTCGCAACTTCTCATTAACGCTTCGGTCGACGAATGATACCGTTGATCCACTATCGAGGAAAGCATAAGTATTTAACCTGTTGCTGCCACTCTGAATTGAGACTGGAACTATCTGAAGAAAACTCGTAACTTCGTTACTTTGACTGATTGTTGCTGCGCTTACGTTGACTGCGTGATTGCCCTCGTCCATTTGGTTTTTTGAGTGTAGCAATCGGTTGTGCTTTTTGGTACATCCATTTATACCACAAGCGTTGACTTTGCAATCTTTGATTGCATGTCCTTTTCCCAGACATCCGTAACATAAGCGTTGCTTCCTTACAGCTGCATAACGATCATTCACGTTCATGTTTTTAAACAAAGGACAGTTCCAAATTCTGTGCGTTCCATCGGCTAATGGGCAGTGATCGCTAATAATTGTCTTCGCTTCCTTTACGTTTGAACTCGCACTAAAATTCGAGGATTTAGAGAACTGCTTGGTTTTGTTCGCATTTCGTCGATGATCCTCCTTACGTTCCCCTGTGGGCTGCGACATGCCTTCGTAAACGAATGACATTCTTGATAACCATTTCTCTAGGAGACAGAGACATGGTCGGTCCTCATTGGTTTCATCTACATAGAACCACCATTTCTCCTTCAGATTAGGTGGCAACTTTTCAATCGCGATTTGCAGTGTTGCACTAGATCGCAAGTCGCCTTCATATTTGTAGTGTTTCAGAACACTGACTACGTTACTGATGGTTGTTGAATAACTGACTAAAGCTTTTGAATCATGCATTCGGATTGCCTGTTGATTTCGCAAAGTATTGAGTTGTGCTTCAACGATTAGATAAGGTCGGCCAAACCACCGTTCCAACAAAGTCCAAGCTTCACCATATAGATCTCCGGAGTAGCCCATACTTGCTATAGCCGCTCTAGCTTTGCCCTTCAGCAAAGTTTTCAAGTGGCTCATTTTCTCCGAGTTAGGTATGGCACGGTTATGAACTGTTGCTACAAACATATTCGACCATTCCGGCCATTCGAGTGGATTTCCGTCAAAGGAATTTAATTTCAACTTTGGTAGCTGACTACTACTGCTTAGTGCGTTGCACTCAGACCGGTCGGGTAAACGGTTGAGTGTGAAACGCTCGCCGCTTGGGGATCTGGACTTAAGTAAACTTTCTCGATCAAAACTGACTCGATAGTTTTCGTGACCGTTCTTTGTATGATCAAAACTACAGTCTTTAAAGTTTGCAAACTTATCTGATTGGTCGAGCCAGCCGAAGACGTCCTTGCTCTTTGGACTTTTCCAATTGAAAGGCGATCGGCTTCTTATACTAGGCGCGGCACCATCATCAGAACCAGAATCTCTGGCATCAAGGGCTTCCTTTTCGTATTGCAGTTTGAGCGCACTTTCTTCTTCCAAACGGTGAAGCTCCATCTCAAGCTCCTTCTGCTTCATTTCATATTCAATTTTTCTCAGACGCATTTTGGTGTTAAATTCTTTGTCTAGAGCTGCGAGCTTCTCTGCTTTCTTTGCTTTTTTTCGGAAGACGCTTTGGACTCGTTGTCCTGGTTTTCCTTTTGTTGATTCTTAACTGAAACTTGGGAGGTTTCTCCCATAGATCTTGGAACTTTATCATTTGGCTCTGCAGCCCTGCTTTGGAGAGGGGTCGGATTCTGCTGATCCGTCATGCTTGTCTGGCCGTGGATATATGGCAACCAATCGGCTTCTAAAATGATGAAAAATTCGCGTTGTTGGGTTTTGTGTCGTCGATATAATTCCAAATTGTTAAAGATATCACCCCTCTTGTCAAGTAGCTTCTCTAGGCTAATATCGAATTGTAAAATTTGGTTATATACTGTTTTAAGTTTGCTAGGCCGATCCTTATTTTTGATCAATTCGTAGCCTTCTTTCTCCTTTAGCTCAATCTGCTTGGCACAGTGCTTCATTTGTTTCTCAAGGTTGCTGTGACTACGTGACCGAGTCACAATTTGTTTACTTTGACGCTGCAGTTTGACGCTTTTCTGTCCCGTGGTTTTGTTTTCGACAAAGTTGGCACCTCAACGTCGTTTGACTGTGCAACTCGAGTTGTCTCGTTGACCTTTTGTTTTGTTCGAGGTTAGACAGCGGTTTGTATTCCACTGTCCGGGTCGGCGGACCAAATGTAACGGCTGCTTTCCTATCAATGACAAGGAAAGTTTTATACCGCCCAGTTCGTTATTAGTGGTTTACAAGCTGTCGGGATACTAAGTTGTGCAGTTCGCTTTTGTAACTTTATATCCGTTATTCTGTAAATCACCGTTGCATTAAACGTTGTTTTATTAGTCCAAATAACTAATCGTTCAGCTTTGCTGAATAATCAACTCAATTGCTAGAACTTCTCAGTAAGTTCCAATTAAATAATCAAATAATTTTTCTGAATTTTGTTTAATAACTCAATAATTCAGTTTGGGGCTATTCAAAACCAAAATTTGTATCCCTATAGGTTGCTCACTGTTTATGTTTATAAAAGAATCTAAAGGGGTACGTTCGGTTTCAGAATAGAACACAATTCAAAGAGGAGAACCCGTCTTTTGCCGTAAGCGGACTTGAATTGTTGGTCAAAACAGAGGTCCTTCGTTAGTCACTGGGACCGAAGCCATAGAGACGACGTAGCATCTAGGTTTTTGGTTTGGAAAACTCAAGTCTGTGAACTGAAAATCTATCTTTCACCGCCTATTACTTTCAACGAACTGATTATAAATCGTTCGTCCAGTCGAAGAAGAGGAATTATTTATCACCCTAATGTTCAGCTATCAGAGGTTCTTTAATTTCCTTTCTCTCAAGTTACTCAAACTTTCAAGACCAAATTGATGATAAGATAAATTACAAGTTTCCCGTTAGCAAGACACAGTATTTTACTGCTCAAGTGAGATTGTTAGGCAAACTGTATTTCCTTGTGAAAAAAGTTTTCTTAGTTCTTTCAAAGCCAACCTGACTTCAACTAATAATCTGGTGCTCTGCTCAATCTAGAGCTCCCGTTTTTCCACAAAAACTGAACCCGGTTTCTATGATCACAACAAAGCTCAGGCATAATTATCTGCTCTTCGCAGCAATCTTCGACCGACACACACCTACTTTTATTAAGCTTTGAAGTGTGTGGAATCAGATCTATGCGGAATTTCACGAGTCTTAGTTCTTTTGCTTCACTTCTGTATAAGTGGCAGCAGCTGTGATTATTTAGAAAAGTCAAACTAACACTTCGTTGTTACCAGGTGTAAAACGCAATTTTGTCATACAGCAGTTTTAGTGACCTCGTTTTGTTAAGACCTTAACCCGGTCAGCCTGTTTACACGTTTGGGGGATCTTTTTACACGTTTACAAATGTATGAAAATTAGAAACAAAATATGTTGACATAAAATTGTTTTAATAAAATGAATGATGAATGTTTGGGGAAATAATTAATGCTCGGCCTCTACAGTACTAATCAGCATCGGTACTAATCCCGGACTAAACTGCATGCCAAGATCAGTACTGGGTCATTCTAAGTGCAAGTCTACACGCATATATAAGTATTGTGCACTAAAAATAAGCCTGCAAATCTGACAAATCTTTGCCAAAGCATGGGTAACACTTGCAAGTTCATTCTCAAGTCAAAACCAATATTTGATTAAGCTTTGAGTGAAAATTTTAAATCTCAAAAATTTGTGTAAAGTGTCACCATTCCGAGGTTAATTTTCAGCCACTTTCCCGCATATTGAAAATTGACTCCAAATAGTTGCAGAATGATACCAAACACGTGTCGTTTCAGGTAGTTCTGAGCCATATCAGCCGTTTTACAGCCATTTCAGCCCAGTTTAGACCGAAATTTACGAAGTTCTTCATTTTGACATTTTCAGATAGTTGAAAACTCAGTTTCGAACTGCGGAAAGATTGTGAAACAAGCTGTTACAGACCTTGTTCTCACCTGCGAGCAAATTATTTGCAGTACAATGACGGACCCCATTTTTGACCTTCTCCTGACTATTTTTTCTGTCTTTTTTGGCGACTTTTGACGTTATCTCGGCTGTTTTTGACGTTTTTCCGGCTGTTTGTGACGCTTTTTTTGCTAATTTTTGACATTTTCTCGGCTCTTTTTGACGCTTTTTAGACTTGCCAAGTCTTGGCCAAGTCTTGAATTTAGACTTGAACGTTAAGACTTGGCCAAGACTTGCATTTAATTTAGACATGCGCCTCTTGGCGAGATTTGCATATAGACTCACAAGTGTAAAATAACTCTTCTGAAATAGTACTGATATAAGACATGCAATTAGAGGTGCCCAGTACTGATATTAACTTGCCGTTCAGTCCGGGTAGATTTCGTCCCACGAATTCCAAATAAATCATTTATGAAAATCGTTTAGGAAATTTTTCTTTCGTTTTATGTAATTAATTTTTGAGAAAATTTTACTAAGGCGGAAATTTTGGGGTATACCTCTGCGGTGTAATGATTATTTTGTAACAAGAATAACTTGATAATGGCCTAGCACTTTCTATTCAGTAAGTAATTAAAGTATTTTGTTAAAGTGACATCACATATAGCAGAGGGATGCTACTAACTGTGAGAGCGATATGCAATCATTTTGTTCTGTTTGATTCACCCAAAGACAGTGCTATTGGAATGCTTCAGAGTTGGCCGAAAAGATGAAGACAGAGCAAGTGATGGATGAAGCAAAAAAGATAAAAAATTTTCTAAAGCAAAATTGAATAACTCTAAATTTAAACTAGAATCATGATAATTTTTAACTAAGTAATTTAGATTTAATTAGTTCTCCAATCAAAAAAAAAATTTGGATGTTTTTCAATTAAAATAAAAAGTATTCTCATATGTATGGTTTTCCACACCATATATATCTTAAGTTGTTATGCTGTTCATGTTTGCATTTGTAGTCCTTGGCAGTTTCTTTCTAATTACGAAGGATTGAATATGTGAGTTCTTTGAAAATGAACTGCTATAAGTTATCGTCTGTATGTAAAACATTATTACTTTTGGTATCGCAAAATGGTACCTGCTGTTATGATTGTCGTTCTAGTGATTAGTCATATGTAAAATCCAGTCAAACTTTTGAGGACCATTGATAACAACCTAATCTCTAATTTAAGAATATGAGCCGCTCCGTAGAAGCGTGTTATCATTGTTCGAAATTAGATTAATGTCTGAATATTTTAAACTTCATGGAAAAACGCTATCGTTTTCCCGGGTCGAGATTTTGGTCAAAAAATAATGTAAGATTAGCGGTGAATGGCGGTGAAAAAAAAACTTTTTTCACCGCAAAGCGCCCGCATCTTTTAGCGTTGATTGCGGTGAATTTTCGAGGGTTTTAGCGGTGAATTTTCACCGCATTCACCGGATTTCTTACAAAAAAGAAACTTCCGTGCACGGGTTCGAACCTCTCACCTCCTGCATGTCAACAACTTCTTATTCCACTGCTCCATCTGTTACTTACGTCACTGATATTTCTGGTGAATTCAAGATAAGCGTTGCAATTAGCGCGGTGAATATTTGTAAGATTTTCTTTTTAGCGCCGAAAATTTTTTTTCACCGCATTCTGATTGTAGCGGTCAAATTTTTTTTTTCACCGCCTAAGCGGTGATAAAAAAATTCACTGCTTAAAAGTTTTTTTCCACCGCATTCATCGCTTTGAACGCAAATCTTACACTTTTACTCCAATTCACAGGAAATGTTCCATCTTTTAGCAATTTTTGGCGGTGATACCTCGACCCGGGTTGTGTCCTGCTCGACTACAGATAACCTGTTATAACTGTTTTAACTACTCACCAACAAGCAGATTTCAATAGGTCAAGTGCAAGTGTATTATCGCTACCTACTTGAGTCTGATATAACGATCAGAGAGCTGGAAAATGTTTTCGTGAAGTCAATTGTAGAAGCAGATAATATGATGAGAATAATTAATCCAGAGACATGTTCAAATTTTTAACAAGTTGCATAACCCGGGCCGAGGATTTTACCGAAAATTAACGGGGAAAAGAGTGCAAAGAGTGTAAAAATAATATTTTTACACCGTTAGTGCCCCCCCCACCTATTAAAGGTGGAATTACCTGTTAAATTGTAATTTTAGTGGTGTAGTTTTAAGATTTAACGGTGGAAAAAGAGTGGAGTAACTTATTTTTACACTCTTTGGATTACACTGTTAAAAATTATTTTTACACTCTTTATTACACCGTTAAAACTTATTATTGCACTTTTTTTTACATCGTTAAAACTTATTGTTACACGCTAGATCTACGCTAACTTCAATGTAAAATATGTAAGATCTACGCTAAAATTCAATGCAAAATTATGTAAGATTGTCGTCGAATGCGTTGAATTTATGTAAGATTTACGCTCAAGCGTTGATCTTACATAAATGCAACGCATTCAACGCCAATCTTACATAATTTTGCGTTTTTTAGCGTTGACATCTGACTGAATTTCCTCTGGCATTTACTTCTACACAAAATCAAAAAGTGTATTATCAGGGCAACAACAGCAAGATCCATGGAGAATGTGAGCCATTCCATTTTGCATCCCGTTTCCTCAATTCTGCACAACCAATGATCTGGCCCGGGTCGAGGTTCGACGGTAAATTTTCTGTAGATCAAATTTTTATTATTGCAGTAAATTTCTGTAATTTTTTTCTTGTGCGGAGCCTGGATAAGATTTACACCCGTTCAAAAGAAGGAAATAAGTGGCCAAAACAGTGTAATTGTAGTGTATTTCTAAGAGTGTAATTTCTTCAAAATTGCGGTGTATTTCTAAGAGTGTAATCGAAAGTAATTTTTAAGAGTGTAAAAAGAGTGGATTAAAGAGTGTAAAGAGTGTAAAAAGAGTATAATTTTTACAAAATTACACTCTTACACTCTTTTCCCTGCTATTTAAGAGCGGAAAAGGCTTTAAAACCTTAATCTCGCTTAATAACGGTGGTCTAGGGGTGGACACCTCGGCCGGGGAAAAACATTATCGCAACCTTGTAGATATGGGACTTTTAAAGGAAATCTTGGAAACTGTTTCTTCTAACAGTTTGTTTCTAACTAAATATACATAGTTTTTGCAAAGTCAGACAAAAAAATCCGACAATGATGACAGTTATGGATAACACAAAAAGTTTCATTTTGATTTTCACTAGAACGTTTTTCTCATTTAAGGACCGACTTGTTTCTTGTGCTTCACCACTCTGCAGTTCAGAGATTCCACAGTTTTCTGGTTGTTGTTTTAAGTGTCACCTTCATTATGATAGTAAAGTGTCAGAAAATGGAACATTGTTTTCAGAAAAAAGATCGCAGACGCATCTCAGCAATGTATCTGAGGATAGAAAACACAGTGTTTTTACAAGATTTCGCTAGCAATAAGTTAGTAATTTGCTGAATAACTTTTGCTATCTGCTCGACCGGTTGTGGACTCTAAATGCATTTACTTGTAAATCGTTAAATATCTCACGTTTGTTTCTGTTAAAATTTTCTTGTTCTACAACATGCTCCGAAATTCACTTTTGATATTTTTTCTGCACATCTGACATAAACATCCGTAAAAAAGCAAGTAAAAAGAAAGTTTTGATCATTTATATTCAAAATTAAAGCAGCCAACTCTGCCAGACAGAGTTTAAAACAATTACTAAATTTTCCTTCATTGTTAGTTCTTACTCGACCCAAGGTATCAGTAACAATACATTTCTAATATTGTTGTTTCCAACGGAACTCATGAACCGTTCAATTTCAAAAACTAAGGGATTGTTTTCCTGCTCTTTTTGTTTTATAAATGTACCCTAAAACCTTGAAAAGGAATTGTTTTTGCTCCTGGGCCTCAATCCAGTGCTAACGTAAACAAATTTAAAGTATTCACTACATTTTGACTGAAATACACATATCAGACAAACCAATCCCAACACTGTTGACTGTTTAGACGAACTCAAAAAGTTTCATTTTACAGATTTCAGCAGAAAGTATTTCTGATTAGTCGCTGAATATTTGTTGGTTGTGCTTCACCACTTGCCTGCAATGAGCTTAGAGTCGGCTGAATCTCTTTACGTTTCTTACAATTTCTTATCTGAGACAAAGATTTCTGGAAACCTCAAAAAATATGGTGTAATTTCTCCACTTTTCTCAATTTTCACAAAACAGTTCACAGACTACACATATTTCGAAATATTTTATTTTTTTTTTGCTGAGGGAAACACAATGCAAAAAATTTTCATCTTGATTATGAAGGTAAAGTTTCAAAATGTATAATATTTTCTAAGGAGATTTTTTAAGGAAATGGAGAAAACAGTGCATTTACAAGATTTCGCTATTAATTTGTCAGTAATTTGCTAATGATTTTTGTTATATGCTCAACTGGCTGTGGACTTAATTTACTTTTACTTGTAAATCGTTAAATATCTCATGTTTTTTTCTGTTAGATTTTTCTTCTTCTACAATAAGTTCCCAACATCAATTTTTAGATTTCAACTGCACATCTGAACTACAGATCTAAAAAATAAAACAGCAGTTATAAAGAAAATTTCAATTAATTATATTCGAAAGGAAAGCAGCCAACTCTGCATGTACAAGAATATAATGATTAGAAATTTTTTCTTATTGTTAATTTTTACTCGAATCAAGATATCCATAATCATACCTTTCTGGATATCTTGTTTTTAACAGAACGCATAAACCGTTCAATCTCAATAGCTGGGTAAACATTTTCTTGCTCTTTTCGTTCTATAAATGTGTCCAAAGCTCTGAAAAGATTTTTTTGCTCCATGGCCTTACCCCTGAGCTAGCGTACATTTTACAATAAGTTGCAATAATACAAACATTTTACAATAATTTACACCATTTTGACATATCAGACAAAAAATCCCGCTGCAACTGACTTTTGAGGCCAACTTAAGAAGCCTTATTTTACAGATTTTAGCAGAAGGTGTCTCTGATTAGGAACTGATTTTTTTGTTGGTTGTGCTTCACAACTTAGCTACAGTGAGCCTAAATTTGATTGAACCTGTTTACCGTTGTCAGTGCTTTGCAATGGAGACCAAAATCTGGAAATCTCAAAAAAGCTGGTGCGTTTTCTCCACATTTTTTTTCAATTTTGCAAAAAAAGTTCAGAGTCTACACATTTTCTTGGTTGTTTTAAATAACATTTGCGGAGGGGAAAATTTTTATAAAATTTTCATCTGATTTCTGAAGGTAAAGTTTCAATATATGCAGTTTTTGTAAGGAGATTTTCTCAAATTCATCTCAGAGATGCATTTGAGGGCAAAAAGCAGAGTAATTGCAAGAAATTGCGAGCGATAAATTAGTATTTTGCTCTATAAATTTTGTTATCTGCTCCAACTTTTGTGCACACTTATTAGTTTCAAGCCATTAAATATCTCATATTTGTTTCGTTTTGAACATCAAAGCCTACAAGAATCTCCCAACTTAAATTTTGAGTTTTTATTGGCACATCTGTCCTAAAAATTTAAAAAGTAAAGGGCAATTATAAAGAGTTTCAAACAATTATGTTCAAAAAGAAAGTATCCAAATCTGCAATTGCAAGCTTATTTTGATGAATACATTTTTCTTCATTGTTTATTTTTACTCCAATCAAAATTTTCTCAATCACAATTCTTCATTTTTTTTCAACAGTTATTCATTTTTTTTCAACAGAACAACTGAACCGTTCAAGGTCATTTTCTGCGAAAACACTTTTCTGCGCTTTTCGTCTTCTAATTGTTCTCAAAACTTTGAAAATTAATTGTTTTTGCTCTGCATTAATTCTTTCGAATCGTAAACGCGTTACAGATATTCACAACATTTTGGCTGAGCTGTGGTATGAATTGAGTTTTCCAGTATTTTTTTGATGTTTCATGGTGTTAATTTACAACAGAACGGGTGAACCGTTGAATGTCTATATCTGACAAAAACATTTTTCCGAGGTCATCGTTTTCTAATTTCACCCCAAAACCCTAGAGGGGAATTGTTTTGTTCCCCGACGTTTCCCTCATGCATGGTAAACGTATTACAAATATTAATTCACTTTTTGACCGAGAGTCACATATCAGAAAAGAAAATTCTCAACGCTGCTGACTGTTATGAATAAGTCGAGAAGTTTCATTTTACAGTTTTCAGCGGAAAAATTTTCTCAGTTTAGCAATGAGATTTTATTGGTTCTGTTTCGACATGTGGCTGACGTGAGTCAAAGTCAATTGAATCCTTTTACGCTTTTTTGCGAGTGCAACGGAGGAAAAGTTCTGGAAACCTTAATAAAGGTAGTGTAATTACTCCATGGACCTATAAATGTTTGCAAAACAGTTCAGAGGTTGCACACTTTTCTGATTGTTTTAAAATCGTCATGCCATCTTCATCATTAATGTAAATTCTCAGAATATAGAACTCAGAATATTTTTAATTGACAAATTTCTGAAATTCATTCTCAAATAAAAATTTCAAAAATATGGCGGTATTAATTGCCAATTGTGAGGTTTTGTTGATGGCCGAATTTCTTTTCAATTTGTTGAAACTTAACGAACACTTAAACTTAGCAGAACAATCATTGTTCCTTTTTTTCTTCTGTTTGCTGCGAAGATTTTTGACCACTATATTAAAGTTTATTGCGGTCAAAAAAAAATTAAAGCAAACGCATCAAACTGCGCCAAAGAAAACAATAGAAGTGGTCCCTAAATCAAAGTGTTCAGTCATCAAATTTGTCTGATTTTTATAGACACTGCTGGCAATATCTAGATATCCTCAGACCAAATGAATAAAATCTGTTTTTTTTAAACAATCGTCTTTTGATTGCAAAAGATGCGAAAAAAATGTTCTAGTTAACGACCTTTTTCAGGGACTTTTGGAATTCGATTTCATCTGAACTGAATCAGTATTTTTGCAATCACTGCTTTGGATTGATTTGTGTTCAATATTGAGTTGTAAACGGTCTTTGTGTTCAATATTAAAAATTAATAACTTGTTTTTCAAGTGTCAATAATTTATCTGCTCTACTGCTATTCCCAATCTTAAAAAACTCTCCATGCTTTTAAAGATCTGAAAACTATTTATCACTGTTTGTAAATTTCCGTACCATAATCCATAACAAAATTCATTGTCAAGATTTAGGTAACGTTTATAAAATTAAACATTTTACAAAAAGTCGATCTAAATATCATTGAAACTTCGAAAAGAAGCAAAATTTTTTGTTGACTACAAAGCTTTATAGAGGGTGGAGATTATTATTATCAAATTGATGACAATTATTCATAAGTAATAGGTGGAGATGTAACTTCTCAGGAAAAACCATTACTTCTTTTTCTCCTCCTTTTGTCAAGAAACTTCGCTGCCCAATTGTTTCGGCTTTAGGTTACATCCGTTCAAATATAACGGTAAAAAAATTAACGGTAAGTTCAACAAACACAAGAAATTGTTTCGAAAAGAAAATAAATCAAGTGATCATCTGATATAGCGAAATGCTCTGATATTTATAGAAAGTATTGGTACACTTAGACTTGGATAGACCAATTGAACCAATATTTGTTTTCGATGTTCAAGCCATCAACTATAAGAGAGATTTTAAATAATAGATAACGGCTGTAGTTTAAAATATGTGTTTTCTTATTACCCTTTTGATAAACAGTATTTTTTTCATGGCAAAACTTTAGGACTACACCAGCGAGCAAAAAACTGACTATTTTTTTATTAGATCAAGTGATTAGACTCAAAATTAGATCAAGTGACCAATGATTTGAGCCAAACTATCTGATTTTTATAAAATTTTTCCACAAAATTTACCCTTGCATTGATCGATTGAGCTTCCATCCGATTTCGAATAATCATGTAGTTGTTATGGCTGCAAATTACCAAATAAGCGTAGCCTTTTTACGCTGCCGTGGATTTCAGAATACTACTTTTCTTCCGAGGAGTATTGGTCTTCAACGGTGATTTTTAGCTAAAGCAAATTTCTTCCCTGACATGAAATTTGACTTGTGTCTACATGTTCAATAAACAATAGGCTCCATGTTTTCACTTTGTTTTGACTATCAATTACATATCAAACAATAAACATAAATTCCAACCTTGCAGTTTGTAATGGAAAGCTTTTTTTACTGTCTAAAGCAGAAAATTTCCTCATTTCAGGACTAGATTTTTGGAGGCAGTGAGCATAGAGTTAATTGCACTTGTTTACGCTTTTTGAGTTCCAAACGTTATCAGAAAATTAAGGCAAGGTGAGAGAGCAAAAGACCATATTGTGCCAAAAATAAGATCAAGTGAGATATTAATTGCGATAGTGGAAAATTCAGATTTTAAGAGAGCAAAACATTAAAATTTACTCTTGCACTAATTGATTCAATTTTTATCTCATTTCGCATAATCACGTATCAGTTGTAGCTGCAAAAGTATCAACTAAGCGTAGCCTTATTGCGCTGTATTATTTTTCAGGTGTCCTGATTATCATTAGCCGGACCCTTTCCGTTTTTGCCCCCCTAGCTTAGTGAGTGCGTATTGTTTGCACCCTCAGACGCACGTGCCATATTTTTATATGTCTATTTATTATGTGATGATACGTGCTCTGTAACTGAGGGATCATAACGTACTGGGGAGGGGGCACAAACGGAAAAGATCCCATTACCCTCTTCCGAGTAGTATTGATTTTCAACTCGTGTATTTCCATGACTTGAAATTTGACTTAATTAAACTTATTCATGTACCTGCTTTTTTGACTTAACGTTGACTTATGTTTTCAAACCTTGGAATTTTACAGTCGCCTAATTGGGAATGTTCTAATGTGAAAAAAAAAGGAACTGCTGGTAATATTAAAGGTGAAGAGGTCGTTTTGAGAATGTTTGATGACAAATAAATAACTTCTACTTATTTAATAACTTCTGACCTGGGCCATTCCCTTCTATTCAGCCCCCATCCACATCACCCCGACGTAAACATCCATCCAATTCTCCCCTGCCAACTCAGTCAGATTTATACCTAGATTCCCTACATTCTTGCTCACTAACAACCTCTCCCAAAAAATTTTTTCTATTTTTCCTGGTACCTCCGTTTTTGAACTTTGATCTTTTAATCTTTTTGGACTTTTGAACATTTTGGACTATTGATCTTTTTGAACATTGGAGTTAAACAGTGGCTTTTTATGTAACATTGCGGATCTTTCTCATTATAGCCCCACCAACACGAAAAAGTATCCTCCACACAAGTATGATTAGCTTGATTGAGGGATAGATTATATGAAAACTACACTAAGATGGAGGGGGCTATAATTGGACAGAATCTGATGTAACGTGTAGTAATGTCAAACTGCTGGAACTATTCAAGGCAAAGTGAGGAAGGCATTTTGAGAACTTTTGATATAAATCCTCCTGCTTATTTATACTAAATTGTTGGATAGGCTCCGACTCATCGCCCTGCCCACCCCCCCCCCCCCCTAACCTAGCTTCCAACAATTCATCTCACCTGCCCCTGCCCACCTCCATATCTGCACCCATACAAATTTGCCCCTACCTTTCTTTCCCAATTACTTCATTCTAATATTTAAATCACCTGTACTTTTGAACGTTGACCATTTTTCGAACATTGGACTTCATCAGTCCGTTCATTTGTAATGTGGTAATGCTTGGTAATTTCTGATAAATTATAAGGCGGTTTTGTGGTATTGGGGTGGTAACTGCTGATGAATTATAAGGTGGTTTTGGATCGGTTATGAGAAATTTTGATACCATATAATTCACTCAGACAATTATAAACTAAAAAAAATCCCCAACTAGACCAACCCCCCCACCAACCCCTCAGCTTTCATTTTCTCTACCTATCCATCCACCTTAATACCCCTCTACATACCCGCCCCCTATCTCCACCATATCCCGCATACCCACTCCTGCTACCTACCCAGCCCCTTTCGACACCTTTTTTAGCATCCTACCTCGCGGTATCTCCTATGTACATCAATAACTACGTAACTCACCCCCTTCCTCCTTTCCCTACCTACGGACACCCCACATCAAACTATCTACCAGCCCTCGCCCCTACCGATGCTGATAGCTAAAACTTGTTGAAGTTCTGATTTGCGTTATTTCTTTAATGATATTTCAGATTAGATAATATTAGTTAAGTGTTTATTTTACATGAACATTTTACCGGCTACGTATTTTTTTTTGAGCGTCTGACGTTCATTCCTCGTTTTATCAGCATTTTCTAGAATATCCTGAACGTTTTTTGCTTGAATGCTTATGTAATGTTTTTACGCGTGACTTATGTCACAAAAAAATTGCACTTTAAGAGACGTAAGGTTTTATTGAAAATGCTTAAGGTCAAATTAAAAGAGCCAAGTGAAATAATCGCTGAAAGTTGTTACATAATTTTTAGGAGCAGCCAAACACTTGCTCAGTGCTTTCTGTATCTTTTCCTATCTGTCTTCCAGGATTTGAGTCGCAGGGCCTTTCAGCGCTGAACCCGCATATTTTAAGTGTAAAATCTTAACTCAGTTCTGAAACATTGCATCTCCAGAATATTTTTAATTTGTATGCAGTTTTTCTTCATAATGGTTATATTGAGGTTATGGAGTTAGCCCAGGCAAAACTAATACTTTACAGTCTGAAAATTTTTCATACCCCAAATTTAAGTCTGAGCAGAGTAATGTCTTACATTTGTAGCTTATAACTGGTAACTACTATAGTAGTACACACACTATTTATATATAAGCTAATTGTAGGCAATTACCACAAAGCCCATTTAGCTGAGTGGTTTTGACCTGCTACGCAAAAATAATTGTAACAAGTATCCACGCGGAAGTTCGAATCGCATATAAATCAGACATTGTTGGCGGGAGTTAAGCTGAGGATATTATTCTTTATGCAAAAAGTTCTACGCAAAAATGAAGACTGGCCCGTGTTAATTGGGACATAAACAGAGTACTGGCCTTCCTTTAAAACAGAAATTTTCTTTATTGATTCAGCCCTGATTTACTCTGCCACAAACCTCCGGGTTGTTGCAGAAAAGTTATTGTTTGAAAGACAAGTATAACTTTATTCAAAATTGATTAGTTTTTTGACAATTATCTGATCGCTTGAATATTATCGGGAAAAGTTTTTTCATGAGTTGTGAACACAACTATTCATAGCTTGTAAAGTCCTTGCAGTGTTTTCTGTGATAAATATTTACAAACAGTTTTGGTAAATTAAAAGTTTATAGCTAAACTAATATTCTCATAGAGGGAAATAGACAGCAAAGTTAAAGGGGGTAGAGGGATAAAGGGTTATAGAAGATAAAAAATCTGTCTGCAAAAAAATATATTAGATTGCTCATTCAGGTTTGTTATATTCTCTATTGGTTTTGGATCTCAACACGTGTGCCTTGAGGCCGTCATATCATTCAAACTCGTTTATTTTCGATTTCTCTGGTACTTCCAAAAAATTCTGCACTCCAATTCTGAGTTTTCTGTATTCTAATCTCCCCCAAAAAACTGAAAATGGAAAAATAATTCACATGTCAATTTCAATCAAATACATTTGAAAAGAAACAAAATGTGCATGTGGACATCATCATTTTTTTCTTTAATCAAAATGTCCCTAAATACTCAACTGTTATTATATTGTTTTCAGCAGAACAACAGAACAGTACGTTGTGAATATCTGAGAAAAAGTTCTCCTGCGCTTTTCGCATTCTGAAGTACTCCAAAATATTGAAGGGCAACGGTTGTTTTGATCTTCAGCCAAATCTCATCGATACAATAAACGTACTACAATTTTTTTAATAAGAGTCCCATATCAAACACAAAATAAGATCCAACTTTGCGGTTTGATATCAAAAAATCAAAAAAGTTTATACAGTTTTAAGCCGAAAATTTTCCTCAATTTAGTTCTGCATCTTTGTTGACCGTGCTCCACCACTTAGCTGCAGTGAGCAGAGAATTAGTTGAACCTGTTTAGAAAATTTGAGTTTCATACGTCATCATAAAATTAAGGCGAGAAAGGTTGCCCATAATATGCCAAAAAAAGATCAAGTGAGAAACAATCTGCGATTGTGGAAATTTCAGTTTTTTAATAGAAATAAACCTTAAATCTTAATCTTGGACTGATTTGTTGAAATTCTATCTAATTTTTCATAATCACGTTTTAGTTGTAGCTCCAAAAATATCAACTAAGCATTGCCTTATTGAGGTCTATTGGTTTTCAAGTCTCTTGAATATCATTACTCTTTTTCGAGTAGTATTGGTTTTCAACTTTTTCTTTTTTAGCTAAAGCAAGTATTTCCCTGAATTGAAATTTGACTCAATTATAATTATTCATATACCTCCTTTCTCAAACGTTGACTTCAGTTTTCAAACCTTAAAATTTTACCTTAGCTTAATTTGTAATGTTGTTCTCGGTTTGAACAAGGGACTGGGTGCTCAGCCTGAATTTGGCTAGATAAGGTTTTGACCAGATAAATATCATAAGTACCTCCCAACAGATGAGACATACCACTTTCTATTCAAGCGTTTTGACGCGATAGCTCCTTCAAATTACAGCTTAAAATCACTTAGAGAACAGTAGTAGAATTTTCCCCTGATCGATTAGTTTCCGCTCAAAAAGATGTAAGAGTGGGGCTTCAATGGAAAGATTTTCTAGGAAAATTCTAGGTAAAATCCTTGAATCTATTTAGGCTGCAATGGGTTGCTAAGCGGGATAAAATGATGTAAGATTGATTGAGTATCGGAGAAATTACCCAGAAACTCGTACATCATTTTACCCCCCTTGACAGACCAAAAAGATTTAAGAGTGGGGTTATAATTTATCTTCTGCTCCCTAACTCCTGCATCGTTTCTCCCTCCCTGGCAGCCTGAAAAGATGTAAGAGTTTCGAACGGCGTTTTTTGTAAAAAATTCAACTATTGAAGCCCACCTTTTACACTATTATACCTTCATGGCAGCCCAAATCTTACACCATTTACCCCACTCGCAACCCCACTCTCAGATAAATTTACCCCTTCTTAAAAAGTTACACTCCAACACTTACATCACTTCACCATCTTGAAAACGCCAATACTATACTGTTTTAGCCCCCAATACTCGAAGACTGACAGCCTTGAAACCGCAACCTTGTTACCTCAACCTTTTCCCCTTAAACACCAGTCAATCAATGCTCGTCCAACTCCTGACAGTCCATCTAAATGAACTATTCCCTAACAACAAATGACCCTCACTTTTACATCATTTTAACCCTTGTCAGCCCAATTCTCACATCAATTTAACCCATCTCTACAAATTACCCTGCAATCTAGCATCAATATAGACACCTGGCAGCCCAATTTTTACATCATTTTAGCAACTTTCAACAAATACACCCTCTCCTCTCTGTTACACCATCTCACCCTACCTCCTCCCCCTGGCAGCCCAATTCTTACACCATTTTACTTCATCTGAACAATTCATCATCTCACTCTTAAATCATTTTAGGCCCCTTGACAGCGCAACTCTTACATCATTTAACCCCTTCTGAATAAATTAACTCCTCATTCTTACACCATTGGCCCTCCTTGGCAGCCCAATTCCTTCGTAACTTTATCCCCTCTGAAAAAATTATCCCCTCACTTTTACAGAAGTTCATCCCCTCGGCAGCCCAAATTTTGCATCATTTTACGCCCTGTGATCAGATTCCCATGTGATCGAGTTGAACTGTGGTTTTTCAGCAAACTAAACAGAAGACAATTTTGGCTCGAATATTATGCGATACACTAATGCTAGCAAAGTTCAAACTAAATTAAAATGAAAGATGCCACGAAAGGTTATTTTTTTTTCTTTATTTTACTTCACAAAAATTGTTTTTTTAATATAAATACTTTGGATAGTTACATTGAAATTATCTCATAACATTAACTTCATCCTACTTAAATAAAAAGAGCGTTTCTCAGTTTTTTCATCAAAAACGTCGAAATCCAATATTAGCATCAAGTTAAACTTCCACTGAAACCTAAATTTTCATCCAGCTAAAAATCCCAAAGTTTTGTCTTTGTTTTAAAAGAGGATTGTTTGTCTTGCTAGATTTCCGGTTCTGTGTCGAAGGGAAATTTTCTTCTTATCATGTATATTATGGTGTGATATGTTGATTAAAATATTATGCCTCCAGTAATTTATACATATGAAAAATCACCGCAAACAATTTTTAGGTGAACTGCTATTAACATGCATTATTAAAATATCACTACCAACATTGATAGATAATCAATTTAATACATTATTGCTTCATTGCTTCCTGTTTTCTCATTATTTTTTCAAAATCTAGTGTCAAAATAGCTTCATCCGTAATCTTTAAATCAAGCATTCAACTTCTAGTTAACGTGAAGATTAGAAAAAAAACTTCAAAGTAAGCTACACATCACTTCCTCACTCTTACCCAAATTTACCACACTTGGCACCCCAATTACTACATTAATTTCCCCTCTGAAAAAATTGTTCCCGCACACATACATCAGCTCATCTATTTTGCAGACCAAACTTTGCATCATTTTACGCCCTGCGAAGAGATTATTCTCTATCCTCCCACAATCATTCCATTTAACCTCTTTGACAGACCAATTCTTACATATTTTTACCCCCTCTCAACAAATTACCCTTTAATTTAGCATCAATATAGACACTTGGCAGCCAAATTCTTACATCATTTCACCAACTCTCAACAAGTTTCACCCTCTCTTTTACACCATTTTACCCCTACCCCCCTGGCAGCGCAAATCTTACACCATTTTGCATCCTCTGAACAAATCATCTTCTCGCTCTTACATAAATTTAAGCCCCTTGACAGCGCGCATTCATACATCAATTAACCCCTCAGAATAAATTAACCCCTTACTCCTACACCATTGACCAGCGTGGCAGCCCAATTCCTTCATAACTTTTTCCCCTCTTATCAATTTATCGCTCACTCTTACAGAAGTTCACCTCCTTGGCAGCCCAAATTTTACATTTTTTTTACCCTGTGATTAGATTACCCTGTCATCAGAGTTGAACTGTGGTTTTTCAGCACATTAAACAAAAGTCAAATTTAGGTTGAATATTATGAGATACCCTTAAAATAGCAAAGTTCAAACTAAACTAAAGTGAAAGATGTCACTAAATTTTTTTTTCAATGTTTTTACTTCTTAAATGTTGCTGTTTTTATGTAAATGCTTTCGATAGTTACATTGAACTGATCTTATTAAATTAATTTCGTCAAATTTAATCAAATGTGAAAAGAGCGTTTCTCAGTTTAATTCATCAGAAACGTCGAAGACCAAAATTAGCATCAAGTTAAACTTCTGCTGAGACGTTGCCTAAATTTTCATCCAGCTAAAATTCGCAATATGTTGCCTTTGTTTTAAAAAAGAAATTTTTTGCCCTGTTAGGTTTCCGCTTCTGTGCCTAAGGAAAATTTTCTTCTAATCTTGTTTATAATGGTATGGATCTGTTAATTTTAATACTACGTCTCCAGTAAATTGTAAATATGAAAAATCATCGTAGCTAATTCAGACGTGAACTGCCACTAACAGGCATTATTAACGATTTAATTATTTGTTTCGATAATAATCCATTACTTGACCTTTGTGATGCTAGTAAAAACCTCTAAGTTTTCGAATGTAAACAAGGCAGCAAATAACAAATATTAAAAAAGATGCTCCTTTTCTGATTAAAATTTGGTATTTTCATAAAAAAATTAGGTAGTTATCATTTTCTAATGATTGTCCCCTGAAAATGTTCACAGATTACGTTGAGAACGCATTAAAATGAGCAATCATCAACCAAGCACTCGGCCTGGGTTTTGAAGAATTTGTAAAAGCATAATTCTTTAAACAAACTATTTGCGCAACTTGACTTGATTTCAACCACTATTAAGCTTTTTAAACCATTTTAATGATATAGTTCTTAAAATATTTAGTATGGTTGTTATGTCGCATAGACAAATTTTGTTATGTTAGTAAGAATCTATAGGTTTTGGAATCTACAGTAGGTAAAAATCAACAACTGTATGAAGTTTGATCCTTTGAATACTCAAAGTTTGGGACGATAATAAAACCTTTAGAAGTAAACAAATAACCATTATCGATATTTCAACAAAACTTAACCAATGCAACGATATGAGCTATAAAAGAGTCCTAAACTCGGCCCCAGAATTAAAACATTTGTAGAAGCATAATTCAACGAACAGCTTTTTATCGAAACCTTACTGATTTCCAACCACTACAAACGCTCTTATAATCGGTTTATTGTAATAATTATTCAGCAATCTCATTAACCAGCTTTTTAAAACATAAATTTGACATATTCAGTGGTTATCGTACATAATTTTTTGCTTTGAAACGAACTGAGAATACTCGAGAAGGCTTCATCAAGGGAAAAGAGTGTAATAAGGAGTGGAAAAAAGAGTGTACATAAAGTGTATATTTAAAATTGTATTAAGAGTGGACAAAAGAGTGTAAAAGTGTACACAAAAGTGTAATTTTCTTAGATTTACACTCTTACACTCCTTTCCCTGCCATTTAGGAGTGCAAACTGTTTTACACCCTTATTCTCGCTTAATACCGGTTGACGCCTCGGCCCGGGTGGTCATATTCTGTTCTGGTCATTCAAAGTTTCGAAGTTATAGGGTTGAACTGTGGTTTTTCATCACTGTAAACAGAAGCCAACCTTAGCTCCAAGATTATGGGCCTAATGCTAGCAAAGTTCAAAATCTTTTAAAGTGAAAGATGTCAGTAAAATTGAAGTTTTTCTCATTATTTTACTTCACAAAATTTGTTTTTTTTTTCAGGTAAACGCTTTCGATAGTTACATATAATTAAATTCATTTATTCTTTAATTTCATCAATTCCCATCCCAAAGAAGTGCGTTTCTCAATTTGTTGCTTCAAAAATGTCGAAAACCAATTTCTGACTCAAGTCAAACTTCTGCTGAGATGTTGCCTAATTTTTCATTCAAATAAATTTCCCAATATGTTTCCTCACAAATGTTCATATTGGGCTTTGATATTTGTGATCTTTTCTGTTTGAGCCCCCCCCCCCCCCCCCCGTAAGTTATGCACCCCCCCACTTACAGAGCACGTGCCATTACATAGTAAATCATCATGTGAAAATAGCACGTGCGTCTGGGGGTGCCAATAATATGCGCCCACTGAGCTTGGGGGGGGGGGGCACAAACGGAAAAGATCCGATATTTGTTTTAGTAGAGGGCAATTTTGCCCTGATAGATTTCCGGTTCAGTGTAGAAGGGACATTTTCGTCTAATCTTGCTTATTATGGTGTGATCTGTTGAACTTAATACCATGTCTCCAGTATATTATATATATGAAAAATCACCATAGCTAATTTTGTCGTGAACGGCTATTAACAGCCATTATTAAAACCACACTACCAAAATTGATAGAATTTGCTCATTGCTTCCTGTTTTCTAATTCCAACTTCTGATTAACGGGAAGATTAGTAATAAAGTAAAGTTCAAACTGAAATAATCTGGAGGCAATAAACTGACTGGGAAATACACTAACTACCAAAACAAAGCTGATAAATAAATTTAACTGGCTGTCAAACTATCTTTTTATCAACACCAAAATCTATTTACGTTTTTTTTCATGCTGCGTTGCTTTATTACGTTAAATATTAAGCGATATGATAAGCATTTTGTATTATGTTTCAAAATTACTTTTATTTTTCTATTTTTTAGCTTGCTTTTTTATCAGTTCTTTATTTTTGATCATCACTTTTGGGAGACAAGCCGTAGATCGACACGTAACAAAACTAGTTCAAAATCTAATTATCAAAAATGGACAAAACTATGCAAAGCTCATATTACACAAACAACTCTGCACGAAGATCGAACTCGAATGGTTAATCTTATAAGAACGTCAAATTTGTTTTAAGTTTTTACAAGGCGATACATCGCTTTGCAAAGTTTGCTTCTAAAAAACTGTACATTCGATAACCCAGTCATTATACCAAGATCTTTTTAGTTAAACAATTTACTTGAAACATATGTTCTCACAAAAGTTCTCGGAACATATGTTTTTAAGAGATAACCTTTACACCTATACTGTAACAAAAACAAACATTAAAAACGTCGCAATGTATGAGTTGTACACATACTGTACTTATTGAGATACAAAAGGAATCAATCGTGCCCCAAACCTTTTCAATGTAGAAAAATTTTCAGCCATGAAAAGTAAACAAAGCGGTTTGCGATCTAGGATTTATTAACCGAAATGCAATTGGACTACTGGAAATGACAGAATTTAAAAAAAAACATTTTTAGTTTAGGTGACATTGTAGTTTGTTATATAAACTGAGCAAGTAATTCTTATACGTTTTCTTTGGTAGATGAAAGTAAGCTTAATTGAATTAATCAATGAGTAGAGCTTGACAAACGAACTTGCACGAAAATTAAATGTGAGCCTTTCGACTCGCAAGTTGTAAGAAGTCGACAGTTTGACTTGCAAATTAGTACACGATAAACATTCTACTTGCAAGTTTCTACAAGGTCATTTTTCCAGGCAATGTCTTACAAGTCAGCCATTTGATTTGCAAGCTGTTAATAGTTAACCAACTGTTGCAAGAAAATTTTTTTGGATAATATCGGTTGATTGGTTGCATGAATTGGTTCTTACAAGTTATTCGGTCTCAACCCAGGCAAATCCAATTTTTTGAACTTCTGAAGCTCTTTTACCTCACAAAGTCCAGCACCATTTTTTTTGAATTCAAAAACAAAAAAGGCAATTACTGCAGCCTCGTATATATATATATATATATATATATATATATATATATATATATATATATATATACATGCATACATACAAACATATATATATATATATATATATATATATATATATATATATATATAAATGTTTTTGTGTTAATGTTTGTTTGTGTATTTGAGTGTGTCGGTGTGTGTTTGCTGTTCGTGTGATTGTGTGTGTGTGTGTGTGTGTGTGTGGATTTTCTGTGCTTGTGTGTGGGGATGCTTGTGGAAAGCAGGAATGCCTTGTGTTTGTGCTGTAAGTGTGTGTGTGGGTTTTTGTGTGTGTGTTTGTTTGTGTTGTGTGTATGTGTGTTAATTGTGTGTTGATTCCTTATGATACAAGGTCTCAGATAGAAGTTTATTACTACGTTTTTCACTGTTTTATAAGAAAACAAAATTTTATTATTCTTGTTGAGTTTATATCCTAATGAGAATTTCAAATTTTATTGTTTGAAATAAACATCTAACAGAAAATTTTCCGCCTTTTGAATAAAGCAGGAAATTCTCAATGAACGAAAAGATCCCAAGTTAATGCTGCTCGTCGATACTGTTTCTTTCAATTAAAATAAAAAATATGGCCAGTTTGAATTTCAACTGTTGTTCTGGAATAAAAATGAAACTCACGAATCTGCTTTGTTTTTTTACTCGTTCAGAAATAGGCAGCTGCATTCTTACCAGGCCCCATTTCGTTTTTCGCATACAGATACTTCAAAAAATTTTTGCGAAATAAGGAATGAGAGTAGTAGATATTTAAAACAAAGGGCCAATAGTTGAAAAAGAACAGCTCAATAAAATTAACTAAAGTAACTGCAAACAAAATACCTAAACCAATTATAAAACTTTTATTTTCGTTTGTTTTTATTCAAGAACAGTGAAAAAACCTTTATACAATAAAAAGAAAACAAAAGCAACTACACAAAATCAAGATTACGAGCATTGCAATTAACAAACAAGGCTAAGCAAATCAGAATTTTTTTTTAAACTCGCAAGAGAAGAGAGTGCTCGTAAAGAATTCTCTCTGTTTTTCTTCAGACAAATTTGCGCAGATATGGGAAAACTAGAATTAGCAGCAGGCGAAACGAAAAAAAAATAAGAAAACGCATAATTAGTAAATAACATTTTTTTTTCATAGAGATTTTGAAATGAGAACAGAAATGAAACGAAAAAATTTCACGTTTGATAATATTACCAAGCATATATCATTTAGAGACTGTTTTTGGGTTAATTTTGTTTACTTTTAAACGGATCGTACTTAGCCATAGCTAAAAACATCAAATTGCCCCGGTCATGTTGTCAAATTTCTCTGTCTTAAATTCGAGTTGTTTGCTTTTCATATCAAAAGAGCCTGATTCTAAGAATTCAAGTGTTTTTTTTTCGTTGTTTCTGACAACTGCGACTAAGATTCAATTGGAAATCCGCGCAAATAACTAAAATATGATTCAAGATCAACAGTACTTCTCCTGACCTTCTTACATTTTCAGTTCCATATTTTCTTCTAGTCAACCAATTGCTTTTTTGTCCTGTTCAGACTTTCCTGTAATTTATTTGAGTACTGTTGCAAGTTTTCATTGGCAAACGCTTTGTTACAGGGTTTAGGAAAGTTGAAGTTTGCGTAAAACGGTTTTGAAAAAAATATTTCTTTGTTCCTGATGCACTAAGCGTTTCATATGTTTAAAGTATGGCAACAATGGATTACGATGTTTACGTTGCCATCATCTTTGTAATTTATGGTGCAATAATGCCAGCTTAACAAATATTTTTTCCAGATAGGATGTATGAAACCTTGTGAAATTCTGTGCAACATGGAAGTTTTTTATTGGATTTGTAACTTATAACATCCAACACTTTTGTTAACTTAAAAACAGCTGTAATCAAACATAGTAACAAAAGTTGTTCTGATCTCGTAAAACATAATTGATGTTCAAACATATTTTGATTATAATGAATGCTGGGGTTACAAAAATTATACGTAAAGAAGAGCTGACATCTATAGACGGACTCTATCACTGGTGCCCGGGTTGAGGTTTGGAAGTGAATTTTTGCAAGAAATGCGGTGAAATGCGGTTGAAAAAAAAATAAATTTCATCGCGTATTTCTTACATCTTTTTGCGTGAATGCGGTGAATTGCGGTGAAATATTTTTTTCACCGCGATCTCTGCATTCTTAGAAAAAGAGACTTCCATATACGGCTTCGAACCTTTTACCACCTGCATGTCATCAGCTTCTTATTCCACTGCGCCAACTGTCAAAACTTCCATGCTGTTTCCTGTGAATATAAGAAAACGTTGAAAAAACAAATGCGGTGAATTGTTGTAAGAAATGCGGTAAATTATTGTTTTCAAGGCATTCAACGCATTTCCTACATTTATTTGCCGAAAAAGTTGATTCAGTAAATTTTTGTATGAAATGCGATGGATTTCGCTGTGAATTTTTGCAAAAATAGCGGTGAAATGCGGTGAAATATTTTTTCACCGCATTCAACGCAATCACCTTATTTCTTACAAAAATTCACCGCATTCACCACATTTCTTACAAAAATTCACCCAAAAACCTCGACCCGGGTGTGGATAGACGGTAAAAAAGTACGGCAAATTACCTAATGGTAAAACAATTAACTATCATTAGTATTTATGGCTGCCTAATTGTTTAATTTAATCCCTGTGACCGCAATTTCGGAGAAGATAAATATTCCCTGGAAAACAGTAACAATCTGCCTAACCACTTGGAAAAATGAAGAAAACAGATTTTATGACTGATTACAATGCAAGTATTACTTTTTAAAAAAATGTATTTATTTGATCAATTCAGGTTCTGAAGTTCTTTATCAAAGAAAAGTCTTGATTATGATACAAACAGATTAAAGATTCTTTCATGCTTCAATTCACTGTTTTTGACGTGGCTCATTTCTGCTGTTAGCCTTTTACTGTTTTGAAACAAAAGTCTTGCCAGTTACTGTTTTTTATTACCCTTCTCTTGCCATTTTTTTTCTTATAAACCATATATCTACTACCATAAATGGTTTTCTTAAACATAACCATAAGCCGACCATTAATGGCTTTCTTGAATACCATGAACCTTCCATAAAAGATTTTCTTAGATGCCCTACGCATTCCTTTTATGGCCGTGTTGGATAGCATAGAGTTACCATTAATGGTGGTCTTGGATACCATAGAGTTTTCATTAATGGCTATCGTGGATACGATAGAGTTTTCATTAATGGTTATCTTAGATATCATACACCCGACCATTTATGGTATCTTGGAAACAATTGTTAGATCATACAGGAAAATTTTGCCCTCCGTGGATGGAACCATAATTGGTCTTAGGTATGGTATTTAAGATGGGCCAACCCGGGTTAAGAGCAATTATTTTAATACAGTATTGTTTTATAAATTTCGATTTTATCACAAGTGAAGCAGATTTCTATTTCTATATTCTAACAGTAGAGAGCCTCAGTTATTTAAGATCCCCTTGCATTGTTAAAACGGCAGTCATTTGTAAAGGCTGTTTTCAGGAATTAACCGATAGGGAAAGTTTACATGAAGATAGTGTTGGTTGTTTTTCTTGAAAAGACGACGGGAAAGAATATCACAATTGGGCTCACCCCGAGCATGGAGATAAGGACGAGTTCGACTTGTTCCATTATCAACTCAGGAGTGGAGTCAACGTTGCTGATGTAAGTCCAAAGAAATTTGATTTGAAAAAATATCGATTAGTTTAAAAAACCATTGTTTATTGTATGAGCGTCTTAATAACGACCTGAATTTCTCTAGGATATTACGGAAACAAAAAAACGTTCAGACGATTCGAAAATAAGGAATATTTGTTTTAAGAGGTCATGATACTTTCCTTAACAAACTTTGGATCTAATATTCTTTGCCTATATCTCTTACGCCCCAATGCGCACGTAATTGTTCTTCATATTACCGTGCTATATAACAACATATAATTACATGGGGCCGTAAAACACTGGGGGGAGGTGGGGGGACAGAACAGATCTCAAGATTTGATACATCACACGCAGAATTAAAAAACACAGCAGAAACCAAAACCATCATTTGAATTATAGACTCAGAACGGTAGCAAAGAAAACCACCTCTTGTGGCAGACATCTTATATATCTTTTTCCGATCTATAGATTTCCAAAGAAAAGGAAGTGCAGCGATAAAGTAACTTATTTGAGTAAGCGATTTGGCGATTAAACGAATCGACTCTATTATACATGCGCGGTAAATAAAGTTCAGCCGAGGTATTTACCTAACTCAAATAAACGTTCGACCTTTTTGAAAGGGTCGACCTAAAGTCTTTTCATAAGTCGACCAACGGTCTTTTCATATCCCATATCCATGTGACTTCAGGTTCTGATTCAGTTGGTTATTATTGTGGTCAATCTGTACTGTGTTGTGTGTTTATTGACTGTGAAAGATTTGAAAAAGATTGAGTTTGGTTTGGTGGGCATTCAAACTACGGGAGACCTTATTGGTGCTGTGTTCTATACTATATATGTATGTCAGTTGTACTTACAGAGGTTCTTTTTCTACTGCACTCTCGATTACACTCAACCTCATACAATGACTGAAGTAAATCGCGTAGACAACTTCACAAACGATACTTCAGATCTGCTTGAGGAACTTGGTCTTTTTCCTGAAGTGCACGAGTATCCGCAAAGCAGTCACGGTGTTCTATAAACTGAAGCAATTTTTGATTAGAAAATGATTAGAAATTTGATTAGAATTTGATAAGAATTTTTAATATGAATGGAAAAGGTAGTCTAATCGGCAAAATCTTAGTCATTAAGATACATATTTTTAGGATTTTCCCTATTGTAGGTGTTCAATTTCTCCGTAAATGCAAAAAAACATCCAGATCTAAATAACTTGAATTTTTCTAAAGAAAAAAGTTGAGTTGCTATTGTTCACATATAACTTTAATGGATAAAAATGGAATAATTTCATTTTTTGTCTACAAGCAATTGCCGTCCAAAAAATCGTTCTACCCCGGGCCGAGAAATTGCTCAGAAACTATGTTTGAAAAAAAACCAATTTTTTACGAGCAAAACCCTACTTAATGATGCGTTGAAATATGCTTAAATTCACTGATCTTTTCCAGGAAATGCGCTTAAACGCTCTGATGTTTCAAAAAGTTCAGCTCAAATTACTCATTCGTGGCGTTGCCCGAGTCTCGAAACCTGCTCTGCTGTTCGTCAGGTTTCACCCAAACCACTGTGACTTTCACTACTAAAACTCCTAGATTTATTAGATATTAATAATACAGTTTAGTAAGAAATGTACTGAGTGCTGAACTGCACGTAAATTATATAACAAATTTGCGGAAAATTCAGTGCATTTTTTACTTATTTTCAGTTTATTTATGGGTATTTCTTAGAAAAACGGTACGAGTTTCGGGGTAAAAACTGATTATCTAGTTTTAATAGGAGAAATCTAGTTTTATTAGATATTAATAAAACCCCGTTTTGTGAGAAATGCACTGAAAAGTTCTGATCTGCGCTGAAAATATATAACAAATGTACGGAAATGCACATTTCTTACTTATTTTTAGCGACTTTATGCGCATTTCTTACGAAAACCGTAAGATCTTCGGGGTAAAAAACTTTGAGCTGAAATCATCTACCCGGAGCTTGGTGGCAGAGCACATCAGCGCTCAATCATGACAAAAATCATTCTGTTTTTTCACTTTCCCATTTCTCTGTTCATGTCACACTTTGTAATTTATAGTATGAATTTTATCTTACTAGATGAGTCATCTTATGCGCATAACAAAATCCATGCACTGGTATTCATCTGCGCATGATCAATTGCACGCTGCCTTTCATATGTGAAGAGTTAATTTTAGAATGTTTGCGTTATGTTCAGCATTATTCGCGTTCTCTCGGAGATAATTACCCGCGTTTATTTATATAAGTGGGCAATTAACCGCTCTCTCTCTCTCTCTCTCTCTCTCTCTCTCTCTCTCCTCTGTAAACAAATCGAATAGTGAAAATGAACTTTTTGGTGAAATATGAATTCATGCTCTCATGAAAATAAAACATTTTCTAACATTTTGTATTAAATTCAAAGGAAAAAATTGAATTGAATCATTCAGTTTTTATATTCTGAGCTTGAAATTGAGTTTGAAGCCATTTTGTTTAACTCTTAGCCAATTGCAAATTTCTGAAAGATTTGGAGGTGGAATCCGGAGGTCAAATCCGGAGGTCAGAACCTGGAGGTCGTTCCAGTTGATCGCACTCCTTTTTGACGGAGATGAATTGCGATATACGTTGGTCTCGAACTTTGGTCAAAGTGATCTGACAGGCTCGAACGGGGGGTATAGTCACCTAAAAAATGGGAAACTGAAATGGAAAACTCAATTGCTCTGCGAGTCAAAATTACATTAGTAACAAATTAATTCTCATTTGTCATAATCATTCGCGCCGCTTATTAAGCATCATCTCGGTTCGCCCCCGATCACCCCTCCCCCCTCTCGCCCACGCACGCACATACACTATCACCCAAAGATACAGATTAGCATAAAACTGAAATATACTAACCACAATGCTCTACTCACATTTAGTTGAAAAAATTATTGAGACTGTGAAATGCCAAAAATAACCGACTAACGTCGAGCAAATTACTCTCAATCGACTGGCCGTCTCTTGGCTTTGTCAGTAGCTATGTACGGTTTAAGCAGGCCAGCTTTAGATCAATAAAGGCTTGGGGTGAGTGCTGCGACCGGAGGGGGTGGGGTTGGGTTAGCACATGAGTGATGATGGGAACGGGGGGGGGGGGGGGGTTCAGACTCTTAAAAAACTCCCCCATTAACTTAGGTCTCCAAAACATTTGCGGTGAATCGCATACTTACAGTCTTGAAAGCCGAAAGAATCTTAGAGAAAGTCAATGCCCTCCGCTAATGAAATTTCAGGCACTGTCAAATTTTTAGGTTATTTTGGATTTTGAGCATTGACTTTGAACGTTAAAACTATTGGGAGAAAATGGAGTTATCACTAGAAATTATTTGACACAAACTGTTAGGGCCGAAGTATGCGGTTGCTGCAGTCGCCAAAAAGATATTGATAATGAATTGTCAATGCCAGCTAAAACTAAAAGAATAGGGAAAAAGTTGAAAAACTTGCCCAGAAAAGCACTTTTGAACAGAAATGTTCAGCCATATCTGTTTGTTACTTGAATGCTGTTAATTGAAAACTGGAAAATTAGTGCAGTAAATGATGTCTAATAACCAAAAAAAGTTTTGAATTATAAAATTTCCAACCACAGCAACATCAGTTATTATAACGATTGTTTTTAGAAATTTATTATGATGTTTGGCAGAGAAGATAACTAAACAAATGGATTTTCTAACAAGTCGCTGTGGTGTTTTAAGTTTGCAACATACACGTAGGTTTGCTTAGAGTTTTAATTTCCTTACATTAAAAAAGTTTACTACATGGTTGGCATTGCATTTGACAAGCTGTGTGTGGTACTCCCTGGTAGGCATAGTTACTCAATTTTTTGAGGAGTACTAATAACTGTGAGGTAGTTTTCAGTAACTGTTCACAGCAATTAAAACCGTCGAAAAGCTGATCAAAACTAATTAGTAACACTTTTATAATGTCACTTGTGTTTGATGAACAACGGCTGTAAACATTGGAATAAATTGCTAATCTAACCACAAATTAGTGTTGTCCAGCTTTTGCTGACATTCTTCCCTAATGCCTATGAGGCACCATAACCTAAGTTTGTACGGAACATGGTTTCAAGCTAGTAAGCAGTAATTTAAGTATTGTGAGTTAGAGTAAATTTGAATTGTATTTAGGGTGAACATTCTCTAATTTAATGTGAGCATTCTCTAAGGATGATAAAACTAAGTTAACATTAGAAATTCAATAATCCGGTCACCTGGAACCAAAATTCGCAATCAGATTTTACCTCTCCCACAACTACTGCCTGTTGGTGCCACGGGACGTAAAAATTGGAACAAAAAATGTTTTTCAATGCTGAAATTTGTTTCAATTGGCTGAAATTTAGTTTACAAAAAAATGGGAGTGGGTGGGTTAGCGCATGAGTGATGATGGGAACGGTGGGGGGGGGGTGCAGTCTCTTAGAAACTCCCCCATTAACTTAGGTCTCCAAAACATTTTCGGTGAATCGCATACTTACAATCTTGAAAGCCGAAAGAATCTTAAAGAAAGTAAATGCCCTCCGTGTCAAATGTTTCAGACGAAAAATCGGTCAAGCAAAAAATTGCATAAAAAGACCACAGGACAAATATAACTGCAGCAAATTAACTGATTGCTTCCCTCGTTACGTTATGAAACAAGTAACTGAAATAAATCAAAAAACAGGTTGCGAACTGATTATCCTGTGGCCTTTTTTGAGTTTTCAAATTTAATTACATGTCAAAATAGAATCAAAACAGAGTCAGCAACCGGTTATTATCACCTGTAATTTCAACTTATAGCTAAAACTAGAATGGTTGAATAAGGAGGGTGGGGGGACTGATGGAGTCAAACTTTTAAAATTAAGAACCGCCCTCCATACTGCAATATACTTCGTCAAAACTGTTATAATGGTAAAATCAATCAACTCAATCGTTGAGTTCACCTAGTTAAAAAAAACTAAAGATTGTTAACTGCGAATCATCTAGCGCTTTTAAATTTTCCAAATTTTATTCAATCAGTGCTCCCACTATTCTCTTTTGATAAATACAACTAAGCACATCAGTGGAGCAACCGGTTCAAGAAGCTGTAAATTCTTAATAATTGGAAAATATATATCTTACATGAGCCCCGGATCCCTGACTGAGGACACCAATGTACTCGTCCTTGTCCAAAGTTAGAGTTAGTTTCAGCCCAAACTCTTTGACAGCATTTGAGTGGGGTGGAATCTGGAGGTCAAATCCGGAGGTCGGAATCTGGAGGTAGAATCCGTAGGTCAGAATCTGGAAGTCAATTCCGGAGGTCAGAATCTGGAGGTCGAATCCGGATGTCAGAATCTGGAGGTCGAATCCGGAAGTCAGAATCTAGAGGTCGAATCCGTAGGTCAGAATCAGGAAGTCGAATCCGGAAGTCAGAATCTGGAGGTTGTTCCCGTTGATCACACTCCTCTTTGAGGGAAAGGAATTACGATGGACGTTGGTCTCAAACTTCGGTCAAAGTGATCGGTGTCGTTATGGGACAATGCTGGCGGCAACAGCTACAAATTGGATGAAAAAGAACCAGGAATCATTCAAATTCTCTGAAATAATAAATACGAAGGCAGAAGACCTTCTAAAACAAACAAATTAGGAATACTAAAACACATAATTGTTTCACATATTAAAAAGGAAAATGTCAGAAAGAAGAGGAAAGACAGGAATAAGTTAAATTCAACCGTCAAAAGGAAGATACACAGTAGCCGCTAAAGACCAATAATGAACTCTTAGACAACTGACAACAGAAATGCCGCCAAATGACGGTATCCATGCTCGTAAACATCAAAATGATAGGGGCACGAGTTGTTAAAATCTTCTCGTGGGATAAGTCTTGTACTTTTTAAATAAGGACCCAAATGATTTCTATAGTACATATTATTTAGAGACACTAGTTTCGGATTCAGATCTTTTCTCCTCATATGCCCGGCAAATCGCACGTCTACTGGCCAAATTGCTTGCTGAAATTCTTTAATTTTTCGGAAAATGTCTTGTCTTGATTGAGATTTTACGTCATTGTCTCCTACTATTACCAAAACGAAGTCAAAAGTTGACGCTTTCTGTACTAATTTCATCAAATCACTACACCGGCGTCCCCCATATCCATCGTATTATGGACTGAAAAAATTTTTTTTTGTAAAATTGATATCTTTGCCAAAAAAAGTATTTAAAAAAGTACCTATATTTTTCCAATAAACTATCATCTTGCTCGAGATACGCTTTGCCGTCTCTAAGATTAGAGTCACCAATGACAAGAATCCGCACCTGAAAAATAAATAGTAAAAACCAAAAAAAAATGTAATTCAAATTTCATATATGATGGAGTAAAAAATCGACCCCCCCTCAACCTAGGTTCTTGAGCTCTTGCTTTTATCTACATTCCAATTATACTTACCAATTAAAAAAAATAGCTGGGTGCAAGAGAAAATGGAAAAAGTTGAAAGGAGACAAAAAAATGTAATAATCAAAAAACTTTTAACTCAATTTTTCTATATGATAGAGCAAAAAATCGACCCGCCCCCCAACCTAGGTTATTGAGCCCGTGAAAATTTTGGCAAAACATGCTCAGTAGCATGATGCAATTTCTGGTTGAAAAATCAGCGGTAAAAAATTAGGACCGCAAAACATGCTCAGTAGCATGATGCGACATCAATTTGGGAAAGGAGGAGCCGGAGAAAATTTCGACAAAACATGCTCAGTAGCATGATGAAATTTCTAGTTAAAAATCAGCAGTAAAAAGTCAAGACCGCAAAACATGCTCAGTAGATTGATGCGAGATCAATTTGGGAAAGGAGGAGCCGGAGAAAATTTCGGCAAAACATGCTCAGTAGCATGATGCAATTTCTAGTTAAAAATCAGCAGTAAAAAATCAAGACCGCAAAACATGCTCAGTAGCTTGATGCGATGTCAATTTGGGAAAGGAGGAGGCGAAAAAATTTCGGCAAAACATGCTCAGTAGCATGATGCAATTTCTAGTTGAAAAATCAATAGCCAAAA
Source organism: Convolutriloba macropyga (assembly GCF_964194025.1). Taxonomy (NCBI): domain Eukaryota; kingdom Metazoa; phylum Xenacoelomorpha; order Acoela; family Convolutidae; genus Convolutriloba; species Convolutriloba macropyga. Next base: position 63,700,997 of record NC_134471.1, read on the forward strand.
ATCAAGACCGCAAAACATGCTCAGTAGCATGATGCGACATCAATTTGGTAAAGGAGTAGCCGGAGAAAATTTCGGCAAAACATGCTCAGTAGAATGATGGAATTTCTAGTTGAAAAATCAGCGGTAAAAAATCAAGACCGCAAAACATGCTCAGTAGCATGATGAAATTTCTAGTTAAAAATCAGCAGTAAAAAGTCAAGACCGCAAAACATGCTCAGTAGATTGATGCGAGATCAATTTGGGGAAGGAGGAGCCGGAGAAAATTTCGGCAAAACATGCTCAGTAGCATGATGCAATTTCTAGTTAAAAATCAGCAGTAAAAAATCAAGACCGCAAAACATGCTCAGTAGCTTGATGCGATATCAATTTGGGAAAGAAGGAGGCGGAAAAAATTTCGGCAAAACATGCTCAGTAGCATGATGCAATTTCTAGTTGAAAAATCAATAGCCAAAAATCAAGACCGCAGAACATGCTCAGTAGCATGATGCGACATCAATTTGGTAAAGGAGTAGCCGGAGAAAATTTCGGCAAAACATGCTCAGTAGAATGATGCAATTTCTAGTTGAAAAATCAGCGGTAAAAAATCAAGACCGCAAAACATGCTCAGTAGCATGATGCGACATCAATTTGGGAAAGGAGGAGCCGAAGAAAATTTCGGCAAAGCATGCTCAGTAGCATGATGCAATATCTAGTAGAAAAATCAGCTTTAAAAAATCAAGACCGCAAAAAATGCTCAGTAGCATGATGCGATATCAATTTGGGAAAGGAGGAGCCGAAGAAAATTTTGGCAAAACATGCTTTGTAGCATGATGCAAATTCTAGTTAAAAAATCAGCGGTAAAAAATCAGGACCGTAAAACATGCTCAGTAGCATGATGCGACATCAATTTGTGCAAGGAGGAGCCGGACAATATTTCGGCAAAACATGCTCAGTAGCATGCTGCAAATTCTAGTTGAAAAACCAGCGGTAAAAAATCAAGACCGCAAAACATGCTCAGTAGCATGATGAGACATCAATTTGGGAAAGGAGGAGCCGGAGAAAACTTCGGCAAAACATTCTCAGTAGCATGATGCAATTTCTAGTTGAAAATCAGCAGTAAAAAATCAAGAGCGCAAAACATGCTCAGTAGCATGATGCGAGATCAATTCGGTAAAGGAAGATCCGGAGAAAATTTCGGCAAAACATGCTCAGTAGCATGATGCGAGATCAATTTGGGAAAGGAGCAGCCGGAGAAAATTTCGGCAAAAACATGCTCAGTATCATGATGCAGTTTCTAGTTAAAAATCAGCAGTAAATAAAATCAAGACCGCAAAACATGCTCAGTAGCATGATGCGACATCAATTTGGGGAAGGGGGAGCCGGAGAAAATTTCGGCAAAACATGCTCAGTAGCATGATTCAATTTCTAGTTGAAAATTCAGCGGTAAAAAATCAAGACCGCAAAACATGCTCAGTAGCATGATGCGACATCAATTTAGGAAAGGAGGAGTTATAGAAAATTTCGGCAAAACATGCTCAGTAGCATGATGCAATATCTAGTTGAAAAAAAACATGCTCAGTAGCATGATGCGACATCAATTTGGGAAAGGAGGAGCCGGAAAAAATTTCGGCAAAACATGCTCAGTAGCATGAAGCAATTTCCAGTTGAAAAATCAGCAGTAAAAAATCAAGACCGCAAAACATGCTCAGTAGCATGATGTGACATCAATTTGGGAAAGGAAGGGCCGGAGAAAATTTCGGCAAAACAAGCTCAGTAGCATGATGCAATTTCTAGTTAAAAATTAGCAGTAAAAAATCAAGGCTGCAAAACCTGCTCAGTAGCATGATGCGACATCGATTTGGTAAAAAAAACAGGAGCCGGAGAAAATTTCGGCAAAACACGCTCAGTAGCATGATGCAATTTCTTGTTGAAAATCAGCAGTAAAAAAATCAGGACCACAAAACATGCTCAGTAGCATAATGCGACATCAGTTTGGGAAAGGAGGAGCCGGAGAAAAGTTCGGTAAAACAAGCTCAGTAGCATGATGCAATTTCAAGTTAAAAATCAAGAGTAAAAAAATCATGACTGCAAAATATGCTCAGTAGCATGATGCGACATCAAATTAGGAAAAGAGGAGCCGGAGAAAAATTCGGCAAAACACGCTCAGTAGCATGATGCAATTTCTTGTTGAAAATCAGCAGTAAAAAAATCAAGACCACAAAACATGCTCAGTAGCATAATGCGACATCAGTTTGGGAAAGGAGGAGCCGGAGAAAAGCTCGGTAAAAGAAGCTCAGTAGCATGATGCAATTTCAAGTTAAAAATCAAGAGTAAAAAAATCAAGACCGCAAAATATGCTCAGTAGCATGATGCGACATCAATTTGGGAAAGGAGGAGGCGGAGAAAATTTCGGCAAAACATGCTTAGTAGCATGATGCAATTTCAAGTTAAAAATCAAGAGTAAAAAAATCAAGACCGCAAAACATGCTCAGTAGCATGATGCGACATCAATTTGGGAAAAAAGGAGCCGGAGAAAATTTCGGCAAAACAAGCTCAGTAGCATGATGCAATTTCTAGTTAAAAATTAGCAGTAAAAAAATCAAGGCCGCAAAACCTGCTGAGTAGCATGATGCGACATCTTTTTGGTAAAAAAAAAGCAGGAGCTGGAGAAAATTTCGGCAAAACATGCTCAGTAGCATGATGCAATTTCTTGTTGAAAATCAGCTGTAAAAAAATCAAGACCACAAAACATGCTCAGTAGCATGATGCGCCATCAATTTGGGAAAGGAGGAGCCGGAGAAAATTTCGGCAAAACAAGCTCAGTAGCATGATGCAATTTCTAGTTAAAAATCAAGAGTAAGAAAATCAAGACCGCAAAACATGCTCAGTAGCATGATGCGACATCAATTTGGGAAAAGAGGAGCTGGAGAAAATTTCGGCAAAACATGCTCAATAGCATGATGCAATTTCTAGTTAAACATCAGCAGTAAAAAAAATCAAGACCGCAAAACATGCTCAGTAGCATGATGCGCCATCAATTTGGGAAAGGAGGAGCCGGAGAAAATTTCGGCAAAACAAGCTCAGTAGCATGATGCAATTTCTAGTTAAAAATCAAGAGTAAGAAAATCAAGACCGCAAAATATGCTCAGTAGCATGATGCGACATCAATTTGGGAAAAGAGGGAGGCGGAGAAAATTTCGGCAAAACATGCTTAGTAGCATGATGCAATTTCAAGTTAAAAATCAAGAGTAAAAAAATCGAGACCGCAAAACATGCTCAGTAGCATTGTGCGACATCAATTTGGGAAAAGAAGAGCTGGAGAAAATTTCGGCAAAACATGCTCAATAGCATGATGCAATTTCTAGTTAAACATCAGCAGTAAAAAAAATCAAGACCGCAAAACATGCTCAGTAGCATGATGCGCCATCAATTTGGGAAAGAAGGAGCCGGAGAAAATTTCGGCAAAACAAGCTCAGTAGCATGATGCAATTTCTAGTTAAAAATCAAGAGTAAGAAAATCAAGACCGCAAAATATGCTCAGTAGCATGATGCGACATCAATTTGGGAAAGGAGGGAGGCGGAGAAATTTTCGACAAAACATGCTTAGTAGCATGATGCAATTTCAAGTTAAAAATCAAGAGTAAAAAAATCAAGACCGCAAAACATGCTCAGTAGCATTGTGCGACATCAATTTGGGAAAAGAAGAGCTGGAGAAAATTTCGGCAAAACATGCTCAGTAGCATGATGCGACATCAATTTGGGAAAAAAGGAGCCGGAGAAAATTTCGGCAAAACAAGCTCAGTAGCATGATGCAATTTCTAGTTAAAAATTAGCAGTAAAAAAATCAAGGCCGCAAAACCTGCTGAGTAGCATGATGCGACATCTATTTGGTAAAAAAAAGCAGGAGCTGGAGAAAATTTCGGCAAAACATGCTCAGTAGCATGATGCAATTTCTTGTTGAAAATCAGCTGTAAAAAAATCAAGACCACAAAACATGCTCAGTAGCATGATGCGACATCAATTTGGGAAAGGAGGAGGCGGAGAAAATTTCGGCAAAACATGCTTAGTAGCATGATGCAGTTCCAAGTTAAAAATCAAGAGTAAAAAAATCAAGACCGCAAAACATGCTCAGTAGCATGATGCGACATCAATTTGGGAAAAGAGGAGCTGGAGAAAATTTCGGCAAAACATGCTCAATAGCATGATGCAATTTCTAGTTAAACATCAGCAGTAAAAAAAATCAAGACCGCAAAACATGCTCAGTAGCATGATGCGCCATCAATTTGGGAAAGGAGGAGCCGGAGAAAATTTCGGCAAAACAAGCTCAGTAGCATGATGCAATTTCTAGTTAAAAATCAAGAGTAAGAAAATCAAGACCGCAAAATATGCTCAGTAGCATGATGCGACATCAATTTGGGAAAGGAGGGAGGCGGAGAAAATTTCGGCAAAACATGCTTAGTAGCATGATGCAATTTCAAGTTAAAAATCAAGAGTAAAAAAAATCGAGACCGCAAAACATGCTCAGTAGCATTGTGCGACATCAATTTGGGAAAAGAAGAGCTGGAGAAAATTTCGGCAAAACATGCTCAATAGCATGATGCAATTTCTAGTTAAACATCAGCAGTAAAAAAAATCAAGACCGCAAAACATGCTCAGTAGCATGATGCGCCATCAATTTGGGAAAGGAGGAGCCGGAGAAAATTTCGGCAAAACAAGCTCAGTAGCATGATGCAATTTCTAGTTAAAAATCAAGAGTAAGAAAATCAAGACCGCAAAATATGCTCAGTAGCATGATGCGACATCAATTTGGGAAAGGAGGGAGGCGGAGAAATTTTCGGCAAAACATGCTTAGTAGCATGATGCAATTTCAAGTTAAAAATCAAGAGTAAAAAAATCAAGACCGCAAAACATGCTCAGTAGCATTGTGCGACATCAATTTGGGAAAAGAAGAGCTGGAGAAAATTTCGGCAAAACATGCTCAGTAGCATGATGCAATTTCTAGTTAAACATCAGCAGTAAAAAAATCAAGACCGCAAAACATGCTCAGTAGCATAATGCGACATCAGTTTGGGAAAGGAGGAGCCGGAGAAAAGTTCGGTAAAACAAGCTCAGTAGCATGATGCAATTTCAAGTTAAAAATCAAGAGTAAAAAAATCAAGACCGCAAAATATGCTCAGTAGCATGATGCGACATCAATTTGGGAAAGGAGGAGGCGGAGAAAATTTCGGCAAAACATGCTTAGTAGCATGATGCAATTTCAAGTTAAAAATCAAGAGTAAAAAAATCAAGACCGCAAAACATGCTCAGTAGCATGATGCGACATCAATTTGGGAAAAGAGGAGCCGGAGAAAATTTCGGCAAAACAAGCTCAGTAGCATGATGCAATTTCTAGTTAAAAATTAGCAGTAAAAAAATCAAGGCCGCAAAACCTGCTCAGTAGCATGATGCGACATCAATTTGGTAAAAAAAAGCAGGAGCTGGAGAAAATTTCGGCAAAACATGCTCAGTAGCATGATGCAATTTCTTGTTGAAAATCAGCTGTAAAAAAATCAATACCACAAAACATGCTCAGTAGCATGATGCGACATCAATTTGGGAAAGGAGGAGGCGGAGAAAATTTCGGCAAAACTTGCTCAGTAGCATGATGCAATTTCTTGTTGAAAATCAGCTGTAAAAAAATCAATACCACAAAACATGCTCAGTAGCATGATGCGACATCAATTTGGGAAAGGAGGAGGCGGAGAAAATTTCGGCAAAACATGCTCAGTAGCATGATGCAATTTCTTGTTGAAAATCAGCTGTAAAAAAATCAATACCACAAAACATGCTCAGTAGCATGATGCGACATCAATTTGGGAAAAGAGGAGCTGGAGAAAATTTCGGCAAAACATGCTCAGTAGCATGATGCAATTTCTAGTTAAACATCAGCAGTAAAAAATCAAGACCGCAAAACATGCTCAGTAGCATGATGCGCCATCAATTTGGGAAAGGAGGAGCCGGAGAAAATTTCGGCAAAACAAGCTCAGTAGCATGATGCAATTTCTAGTTAAAAATCAAGAGTAAGGAAATCAAGACCGCAAAATATGCTCAGTAGCATGATGCGACATCAATTTGGGAAAGGAGGAGGCGGAGAAAATTTCGGCAAAACATGCTTAGTAGCATGATGCAATTTCAAGTTAAAAATCAAGAGTAAAAAAATCAAGACCGCAAAACATGCTCAGTAGCATGATGCGACATCAATTTGGGAAAAGAGGAGCCGGAGAAAATTTCGGCAAAACAAGCTCAGTAGCATGATGCAATTTCTAGTTAAAAATCAAGAGTAAGAAAATCAAGACCGCAAAATATGCTCAGTAGCATGATGCGACATCAATTTGGGAAAGGAGGAGGCGGAGAAAATTTCGGCAAAACATGCTTAGTAGCATGATGCAATTTCAAGTTAAAAATCAAGAGTAAAAAAATCAAGACCGCAAAACATGCTCAGTAGCATGATGCGACATCAATTTGGGAAAAGAGGAGCCGGAGAAAATTTCGGCAAAACAAGCTCAGTAGCATGATGCAATTTCTAGTTAAAAATTAGAAGTAAAAAAATCAAGGCCGCAAAACCAGCTCAGTAGCATGATGCGACATCAATTTGGTAAAAAAAGCAGGAGCCGGAGAAAATTTCGGCAAAACTTGCTTAGTAGCATGATGCAATTTCAAGTTAAAAATCAAGAGTAAAAAAATCAAAACCGCAAAACATGCTCAGTAGCATGATGCGACATCAATTTGGGAAAAGAGGAGCTGGAGAAAATTTCGGCAAAACATGCTCAGTAGCATGATGCAATTTCTAGTTAAACATCAGCAGTAAAAAAATCAAGACCGCAAAACATGCTCAGTAGCATGATGCGCCATCAATTTGGGAAAGGAGGAGCCGGAGAAAATTTCGGCAAACAAGCTCAGTAGCATGATGCAATTTCTAGTTAAAAATCAAGAGTAAGAAAATCAAGACCGCAAAATATGCTCAGTAGCATGATGCGACATCAATTTGGGAAAGGAGGAGGCGGAGAAAATTTCGGCAAAACATGCTTAGTAGCATGATGCAATTTCAAGTTAAAAATCAAGAGTAAAAAAATCAAGACCGCAAAACATGCTCAGTAGCATGATGCGACATCAATTTGGGAAAAGAGGAGCCGGAGAAAATTTCGGCAAAACAAGCTCAGTAGCATGATGCAATTTCTAGTTAAAAATTAGAAGTAAAAAAATCAAGGCCGCAAAACCTGCTCAGTAGCATGATGCGACAGCAATTTGGTAAAAATTGCAGGAACCGGAGAAAATTTCGGCAAAACATGCTCAGTAGCATGATGCAATTCCTTGTTGAAAATCAGCTGTAAAAAAAATCAAGACCACAAAACATGCTCAGTAGCATGATGCGACATCAATTTGGGAAAGGAGGAGGCGGAGAAAATTTCGGCAAAACTTGCTTAGTAGCATGATGCAATTTCAAGTTAAAAATCAAGAGTAAAAAAATCAAGACCACAAAACATGCTCAGTAGCATGATGCGACATCAATTTGGGAAAAGAGGAGCTGGAGAAAATTTCGGCAAAACATGCTCAGTAGCATGATGCAATTTCTAGTTAAACATCAGCAGTAAAAAAATCAAGACCGCAAAACATGCTCAGTAGCATGATGCGCCATCAATTTGGGAAAGGAGGAGCCGGAGAAAATTTCGGCAAAACAAGCTCAGTAGCATGATGCAATTTCTAGTTAAAAATCAAGAGTAAGAAAATCAAGACCGCAAAATATGCTCAGTAGCATGATGCGACATCAATTTGGGAAAGGAGGAGGCGGAGAAAATTTCGGCAAAACATGCTTAGTAGCATGATGCAATTTCAAGTTAAAAATCAAGAGTAAAAAAATCAAGACCGCAAAACATGCTCAGTAGCATGATGCGACATCAATTTGGGAAAAGAGGAGCCGGAGAAAATTTCGGCAAAACAAGCTCAGTAGCATGATGCAATTTCTAGTTAAAAATTAGAAGTAAAAAAATCAAGGCCGCAAAACCTGCTCAGTAGCATGATGCGCCATCAATTTGGGTAAGGAGGAGCCGGAGAAAATTTCGGCAAAACAAGCTCAGTAGCATGATGCAATTTCTAGTTAAAAATCAAGAGTAAAAAAATCAAGACCGCAAAACATGCTCAGTAGCATGATGCGACATCAATTTGGGAAAAGAGGAGCTGGAGAAAATTTCGGCAAAACATGCTCAGTAGCATGATGCAATTTCTAGTTAAACATCAGCAGTAAAAAAATCAAGACCGCAAAACATGCTCAGTAGCATGATGCGACATCAATTTGGGAAAAGAGGAGCTGGAGAAAATTTCGGCAAAACATGCTCAGTAGCATGATGCAATTTCTAGTTAAACATCAGCAGTAAAAAAATCAAGACCGCAAAACATGCTCAGTAGCATGATGCGCCATCAATTTGGGAAAGGAGGAGCCGGAGAAAATTTCGGCAAAACAAGCTCAGTAGCATGATGCAATTTCTAGTTAAAAATCAAGAGTAAGAAAATCAAGACCGCAAAATATGCTCAGTAGCATGATGCGACATCAATTTGGGAAAGGAGGAGGCGGAGAAAATTTCGGCAAAACATGCTTAGTAGCATGATGCAATTTCAAGTTAAAAATCAAGAGTAAAAAAATAAAGACCACAAAACATGCTCAGTAGCATGATGCGACATCAATTTGGGAAAAGAGGAGCCGGAGAAAATTTCGGCAAAACAAGCTCAGTAGCATGATGCAATTTCTAGTTAAAAATTAGAAGTAAAAAAATCAAGGCCGCAAAACCTGCTCAGTAGCATGATGCGACATCAATTTGGTAAAAAAAGCAGGAGCCGGAGAAAATTTCGGCAAAACATGCTCAGTAGCATGATGCAATTTCTTGTTGAAAATCAGCTGTAAAAAAATCAAGACCACAAAACATGCTCAGTAGCATGATGCGACATCAATTTGGGAAAAGAGGAGCCGGAGAAAATTTCGGCAAAACAAGCTCAGAATTATGATGCAATTTCTAGTTAAAAATTAGCAGTAAAAAAATCAAGGCCGCAAAACCTGCTCAGTAGCATGATGCGACATCAATTTGGTAAAAAAAGCAGGAGCCGGAGAAAATTTCGGCAAAACATGCTCAGTAGCATGATGCAATTTCTTGTTGAAAATCAGCTGTAAAAAATCAAGACCACAAAACATGCTCAGTAGCATGATGCGACATCAATTTGGGAAAGGAGGAGCCGGAGAAAATTTCGGCAAAACATGCTCAGTAGCATGATGCAATTTCTAGTTAAATATCAGCAGTAAAAAAATCAAGACCGCAAAACATGCTCAGTAACATGATGCGACATCAATTTGGGAAAGGAGGAGCCGGAGAAAATTTCGGCAAAACAAGCTCAGTAGCATGATGCAATTTCTAGTTAAAAATCAAGAGTAAAAAAATCAAGACCGCAAAATATGCTCAGTAGCATGATGCGACATCAATTTGGGAAAGGAGGAGGCGGAGAAAATTTCGGCAAAACATGCTTAGTAGCATGATGCAATTTCAAGTTAAAAATCACGAGTAAAAAAATCAAGACCGCAAAACATGCTCAGTAGCATGATGCGACATCAATTTGGGAAAAGAGGAGCCGGAGAAAATTTCGGCAAAACAAGCTCAGTAGCATGATGCAATTTCTAGTTAAAAATTAGCAGTAAAAAAATCAAGGCCTCAAAACCTGCTCAGTAGCATGATGCGACACCAATTTGGTAAAAATTGCAGGAGCCGGAGAAAATTTCGGCAAAACATGCTCAGTAGCATGATGCAATTCCTTGTTGAAAATCAGCTGTAAAAAAATCAAGACCACAAAACATGCTCAGTAGCATGATGCGACATCAATTTGGGAAAGGAGGAGCCGGAGAAAAGTTCGGTAAAACAAGCTCAGTAGCATGATGCAATTTCAAGTTAAAAATCAAGAGTAAAAAAATCAAGACCGCAAAATATGCTCAGTAGCATGATGCAATTTCTAGTTGAAAAATCAGCGGTAAAAAAACAAAGATCGCAAAACATGCTCAGTAGCATGATGCGACATCAATTTGGGAAAGGGGGAGCCGAAGAAAATTTTGGCAAAACAACATGCTCAGTAGCATGATGCAATTTCTAGTTGAAAATTTAGCGGTAAAAAATCAAGACCGCAACACATGCTCAGTAGCATGATGCGACATCAATTTGGGAAAGGAGGAGCCGGAAAAAATTTCGGCAAAGATGCTCAGTAGCATGAAGCAATTACCAGTTGAAAAATCACCAGTAAAAAATCAAGACCGCAAAACATGCTCAGTAGCATGATGTGACATCAATTTGGGAAAGGAGGAGCCGGAGAAAATTTCGGCAAAACAAGCTCAGTAGCATGATGCAATTTCTAATTAAAAATCAGCAGTAAAAAAATCAACACCGTAAAACATGCTCAGTAGCATGATGCGACATCAATTTGGGAAAGGAGGAGCCGGAGAAAAATTCGGCAAAACATGCTCAGTAGCATGATGCAATTTCTAGTTAAAAATCAGCAGTAAAAAAATCAAGGCCGCAAAACATGCTCAGTAGCATGATGCGCCATCAATTTGAGAAAGGAGGAGCCGGAGAAAATTTCGGCAAAACATGCTCAGTAGCATGATGCAATTTCTAGTTGAAAAATCAGCGGCAAAAAATCAAGACCGCAAAACATGCTCAGTAGCATGATGCGACATCAATTTGGGAAACGAGGAGCCGGAGAAAATTTCGGCAAAACAAGCTCAGTAGCATGATGCAATTTCTTGTTGAAAACCAGCAGTAAAAAATCAAGACCACAAAACATGCTCAGTAGCATGATGCGACATCAATTTGGGAAGGAGGAGCCGGAGAAAATTTCGGCAAAACATGCTCAGTAGCATGATTTAATTTCTAGTTGAAAAATCAGCGGTAAAAAATCAAGACCGCAAAATATGCTCAGTAGCATGATGCGACATCAATTTGGGAAAGGAGGAGCCGGAGAAAATTTCGGCAAAACATGCTCAGTAGCATGATTTAATTTCTAGTTGAAAAATCAGCGGTAAAAAATCAAGACCGCAAAAAATGCTCAGTAGCATGATGCAATTTCTAGCTGAAAAATCAGCGGTAAAAAATCAAGACCGCAAAACATGCTCAGTAGCATGATGCGACATCAATTTGGGAAAAGAGGAGCCGGAGAAAATTTCGGCAAAACAAGCTCAGTAGCATGATGCAATTTCTAGTTAAAAATTAGCAGTAAAAAAATCAAGGCCGCAAAATCTGCTCAGTAGCATGATGCGACATCAATTTGGTAAAAAAAGCAGGAGCCGGAGAAAATTTCGGCAAAACATGCTCAGTAGCATGATGCAATTTATTGTTGAAAATCAGCTGTAAAAAAATCAAGACCACAAAACATGCTCAGTAGCATGATGCGACATCAATTTGGTAAAGGAGGAGCCGGAGAACATTTCGGCAAAACATGCCCAGTAGCATGATGCAATTTCTAGTTGAAAAATCAGCGGTAAAAAATCAAGACCGCAAAACATGCTCAGTAGCATGATACCGTTTCTAGTTAAAAAATCAGCGGTAAAAAATCAAGACCGCAAAACATTTTCAGTAGCACGACGTGACATCAATTTGGGAAAGGAGGAGCCGGAGAAAATTTCGGCAAAACCTGCTCAGTAACATGATGCAATTTCTAGCTGAAAAATCAGCGGTAAAAAATCAAGACTGCAAAACATGCTCAGTAGCATGATGCGACATCAATTTGGGAAAAGAGGAGCCGGATAAAATTTCGGCAAAACAAGCTCAGTAGCATGATGCAATTTCTAGTTAAAAATTAGCAGTAAAAAATCAAGGCCGCAAAACCTGCTCAGTAGCATGATGCGACATCAATTTGGTAAAAAAAAGCAGGAGCCGGAGAAAATTTCGGCAAAACATGCTCAGTAGCATGATGCAATTTCTAGTTGAAAAATCAGCGGTAAAAAATCAAGACCGCAAAACATGCTCAGTAGCATGATGCGACATCAATTTGGGAAAGGAGGAGCCGGAGACAATTTCGGCAAAACATGCTCAGTAGCATGAAGCAATTTCTAGTTGAAAAATCAGCAGTAAAAAATCAAGACGCAAAACATGCTCAGTAGCATGATGCGACATCGATTTGGGAAAGGAGGAGCCGGAGAAAATTTCGGCAAAACAAGCTCAGTAGCATGATGCAATTTCTAGTTAAATATCAGCAGTAAAAAAATCAAGACCGCAAAACATGCTCAGTAGCATGATGCGACATCAATTTGGGAAAGGAGGAGCCGGAGAAAATTTCGGCAAAACAAGCTCAGTAGCATGATGCAATTTCTAGTTGAAAAATCAGCGGTAAAAAATCAAGACCGCAAAACATGCTCAGTAGCATGATGCGACATCAATTTGGGAAAGGAGGAGCCGGAGAAAAGTTCGGTAAAACAAGCTCAGTAGCATGATGCAATTTCAAGTTAAAAATCAAGAGTAAAAAAATCAAGACCGCAAAATATGCTCAGTAGCATGATGCGACATCAATTTGGGAAAGGAGGAGCCGGAGAAAAATTCGGCAAAACATTCTCAGTAGCATGATGCGAGATCAATTTGGTAAAGAAGGAGCCCGAGAACATTTTGGCAAAACATGCTCAAAAGCATGATGCAATTTCTAGTTGAAAAATCAGCGGTCACAAATCAAGACCGCAAAACATGCTCAGTAGCATGATGCGACATCAAATTGGGAAAGGAGGAGCCGGAGAAAAATTCGGCAAAACACGCTCAGTAGCATGATGCAATTTCTTGTTGAAAATCAGCAGTAAAAAAATCAAGACCACAAAACATGCTCAGTAGCATAATGCGACAACAGTTAGGGAAAGGAGAAGCCGGAGAAAATTTCGGCAAAACATGCTCAGTAGCATGATGCAATTTCTACTTAAAAATCAGCAGTAAAAATTAAGACCGCAAAACATGCTCAGTAGCATGATGCGAGATCAATTTGGGAAAGGAGTAGCCGGAGAAAAATTTGGCAAACAATGCTCAAAAGCTTGATAAAATTTCTAGTTGAAAAATCAACGGTCAAAAATGAAGACCACAAACCATGCTCAGTAGCATGATGCGACATCAATTTGGGAAAAGAGCAACTGGAGATAATTTCGGCAAAACATGCTCAGTATCATGACGCAATTTCTAGTTGAAAAATCAGCGGTAAAAACTGAAGACGGCAAAGCATGCTAAGTAGCATGATGCGACATCAATTTGGGAAAGGAGTAGCCGGAGAAAATTTTAGCAAACATGCTCAGTAGCATGGTGCGATTTCTAGTTAAAAATTCAGCGGTAACAAATCAAGACCGCAAAACATGCTCAGTAGCATGATGCGACATCAATTTGGGAAAGGAGGAGCCGGAGAAAAATTTGGCACTACATTCTCAGTAGCATGATGCAATTTCTAGTTAAAAATCAGCAGTAAAAATGAAGACCGCAAAACATGCTCAGTAGCATGATGCAAGATCAATTTGGGAAAGGAGGAGCCGGCGAACTTTTTCGCAAAACATGCTCAAAAGCATGATGCAATTTCTAGTTGAAAAATCAGCGGTCACAAATCAAGACTGCAAAACATGCTCAGTAGCATGATGCGACATCAAATTGGGAAAGGAGGAATCGGAGAAAATTTCTGCAAAACACGATCAGTGGCATGATGCAATTTCTAGTTAAAAATCAGCAGTAAAAATTAAGACCGCAAAACATGCTCAGTAGCATGATGCAAGATCAATTTGGGAAAGGAGGAGCCGGAGAAAATTTTGGCAAACAGTGCTCAAAAGCTTGATGCAATTAAAATTCTAGTTGACAAATTAGCGGTCAAAAATGAAGACCACAGAACATGCTTAGTAGCATGATGCGACATCAATTTGGGAAAGAAGTAGCCGGAGAAAACTTCGGCAAAACATGCTCAGTAGCATGATGCAATTTCTAGTTGAAAAATCAGCGGTAAAAATGAAGACGGCAAAACATGCTAAGTAGCATGACGCGACATCAATTTGGGAAAGGAGTAGCCGGAGAAAATTTTGGCAAAACATGCTCAGTAGCATGGTGCAATTTCTAGTTAAAAAATCAGCGGTAAAAAAATCAAGACCGCAAAACATGCTCAGTAGCATGATGCGACATCAATTTGGGAAAGGAGGAGCCGGAGACAATTTCGGCGAAACCTGTTCAGTAGCATGATGCAATTTCTAGTTGAAAAATCAGCGGTAAAAAATCAAGACCGCAAAACATGCTCAATAGCATGATGCGACATCAATTTGGGAAACGAGGAGCCGGATAAAATTTCGGCAAAACATGCTCAGTAGCATGATGCGACATCAATTTGGGAAAGGAGTAGCCGGAGAAAATTTTGGCAAAAAATGCTCAGTAGCATGGTGCAATTTCTAGTTAGAAAATCAGCGGTAAAAAATCAAGACCGCAAAACATGCTCAGTAGCATGATGCGACATCAATTTGGGATAGGAGGAGCCGGAGAAAAAATCGGCAAAACACGCTCAGTAGCATGATGCGACATCAATTTGGGAAACGAGGAGCCGGAGACAATATCGGCGAAACCTGCTCAGTAGCATGATGCAATTTCTAGTTGAAAAATCAGCGGTAAAAAATCAAGACCGCAAAACATGCTTAATAGCATGATGCGACATCAATTTGGGAAAGGAGGAGCCAGAGAAAATTTCGGCAAAACATGCTCAGTAGCATGAGGCAATTTCTAGTTAAAAAATCAGCGGTAAAAAATCAAGATCGCAAAACATGCTCAGTAGCATGATGCGACATCAATTTGGAAAAGGAGGAGCCGGAAAAAATTTCGGCAAAACGTGCTCAGTAGCATTATGCAATTTCCAGTTAAAAAATCAGCGGTAAAAAATCAAGACTGCAAAACATGCTCAGTAGTATGATGCGACATCAATTTGGGAAAGGAGGAGCCGGAAAAAATTTCGGCAAAACATGCTCAGTAGCATGATGCAATTTCTAGTTAAAAATCAGCAGTAAAAAAATTAAGACCGCAAAACATGCTCAGTATCATGATGCGAGATCAATTTGGGAAAGGAGGAGCCGGAGAGCATTTCGGCAAAACATGCTCAAAAGCATGATGCAATTTCTAGTTGAAAAATCAGCGGTCACAAATCAAGACTGCAAAACATGCTCAGTAGCATGATGCGAGATCAATTTGGGAAAAGAGGAGACGCAGAAAATTTCGGCAAACAATGCTCAAAAGCATGATGCAATTTCTAGTTGAAAAGTCAGCGTTCAAAAATGAAGACGGCAAAATATGCTCAGTAGCATGATGCGACATCAATTTGGGAAAGTAGTAGCCGGAGAAAATTTTGGCAAAACATGCTCAGTTGCATGATGCAATTTCTAGTTAAAAAATCAGCGGTAAAAATCAAGACCGCAAAACATGCTCAGTATCTCAATGCGAGATCAATTTGGGAAAGGAGGAGCCGGAGAGCATTTCGGCAAAACATGCTCAAAAGCATGATGCAATTTCTAGTTGAAAAGTCAGCGGTAAAAAATCAAGATCGCAAAACATGCTCAGTAGCATGATGCGACATCAATTTGGAAAAGGAGGAGCCTGAAAAAATTTCGGCAAAACGTGCTCAGTAGCATTATGCAATTTCCAGTTAAAAAATCAGCGGTAAAAAATCAAGACTGCAAAACATGCTCAGTAGTATGATGCGACATCAATTTGGGAAAGGAGGAGCCGGAAAAAATTTCGGCAAAACATGCTCAGTAGCATGATGCAATTTCTAGTTAAAAATCAGCAGTAAAAAAATTAAGACCGCAAAACATGCTCAGTATCATGATGCGAGATCAATTTGGGAAAGGAGGAGCCGGAGAGCATTTCGGCAAAACATGCTCAAAAGCATGATGCAATTTCTAGTTGAAAAATCAGCGGTCACAAATCAAGACTGCAAAACATGCTCAGTAGCATGATGCGAGATCAATTTGGGAAAAGAGGAGACGCAGAAAATTTCGGCAAACAATGCTCAAAAGCATGATGCAATTTCTAGTTGAAAAGTCAGCGTTCAAAAATGAAGACGGCAAAATATGCTCAGTAGCATGATGCGACATCAATTTGGGAAAGTAGTAGCCGGAGAAAATTTTGGCAAAACATGCTCAGTTGCATGATGCAATTTCTAGTTAAAAAATCAGCGGTAAAAATCAAGACCGCAAAACATGCTCAGTATCTCAATGCGAGATCAATTTGGGAAAGGAGGAGCCGGAGAGCATTTCGGCAAAACATGCTCAAAAGCATGATGCAATTTCTAGTTGAAAAGTCAGCGGTCACAAATCAAGACTGCAAAACATGCTTAGTAGCATGATGCGACATCAAATTGGGAAAGAAGGAGCCGGAGAAAATTTCGGCAAAACATGCTCAGTAGCATGATGCAATTTCTAGTTAAAAATCAGCAGTAAAAAATAAGACTGCAAAACATGCTCAGTAGCATGATGCGAGATCAATTTGGGAAATGAGGAGCCGGAGAAAATTTCGGCAAACAATGCTCAAAAGCATGATGCAATTTCTAGTTGAAAAATCAGCGTTCAAAAAGGAAGACCGCAAAACATGATCAGTAGCATGATGCGACATCAATTTGGGAAAGTAGTAGCCGGAGAAAATTTTGGCAAAACATGCTCAGTTGCATGATGCAATTTCTAATTAAAAAATCAGCGGTAAAAATCAAGACCGCAAAACATGCTCAGTAGCAAGATGCGACATCAATTTGGGAAAGCAGTAGCCGGAGAAAGTTTCAGTAAAACATGCTCAGTAGTATGATGCAATTTCTGGTTGAAAAATAAGCGGTAAAATTCAAGATCGCAAAACATGCTCAGTTGCAAGATGCGACATCAATTTGGGAAAGGAGGAGCCGGAAGAAATTTCGGCAAAACATGCTCAGTAGCATGATGCAATTTCTAGTTAAAAATCAGCAGTAAAAAATAAGACCGCAAAACACGCTCAGTAGCATGATGCGAGATCAGTTTGGGAAAGGAGGAGCCGGAGAAAATTTCGGCAAACAATGCTCAAAAGCATGATGCAATTTCTAGTTGAAAAATCAGCGTTCAAAAATGAAGACCGCAAAACATGCTCAGTAGCATCATGCGACATCAATTTAGGAAAGTATTAGCCGGAGAAAATTTTGGCAAAACATGCTCAGTTGCATGATGCAATTTCTAGTTAAAAATCAGCGGTAAAAATCAAGACCGCAAAACATGCTCAGTAGCAAGATGCGACATCAATTTGGGAAAGCAGTAGCCGGAGAAAGTTTCGGTAAAACATGCTCAGTAGTATGATGCAATTTCTGGTTGAAAAATAAGCGGTAAAAATTCAAGATCGCAAAACATGCTCAGTTGCATGATGCGACATCAATTTGGGAAAGGAGAAGCCGGAAGAAATTTCGGCAAAACATGCTCAGTAGCATGATGCAACTTCTATAAAAAAATCAGGGTAAAAAATCAAAACCGCAAAACATGCTCAGTAGCATGAGGCGACATCAATTTGGAAAAGAGGAGCCGGAAAAAATTTTCGGCAAAATATGCTCAGTAGCATGATGCGACATCAATTTGGGAAAAGAGTAGCCGGAGAACATTTCGGCAAAATATGCTCAGTAGCATGATGCAATTTCTAGTTGAAAAATCAGCGGTAAAAAATCAAGATCGCAAAACATGCTCAGTAGCATGATGCGACATCAATTTGGAAAAGAGGAGCCGGAAGAAATTTCGGCAAAACATGCTCAGTAGCATGATGCAACTTCTAGTTAAAAAATCAGCGGTAAAAAATCAAGACCGCAAAACATGCTCAATAGCATGATGCGACATCAATTTGGGAAAGGAGGAGCCGGAAAAAATTTTCGGCAAAATATGCTCAGTAGCATGATGCGACATCAATTTGGGAAAAGAGTAGCCGGAGAACATTTCGTTAAAATATGCTCAGTAGCATGATGCAATTTCTAGTTGAAAAATCAGCGGTAAAAAATCAAGATCGCAAAACATGCTCAGTAGCATGATGCGACATCAATTTGGAGAAGAGAAGCCGGAAGAAATTTCGGCAAAACATGCTCAGTAGCATGATGCAACTTCTAGTTAAAAAATCAGGGTAAAAAATCAAAACCGCAAAACATGCTCAGTAGCATGAGGCGACATCAATTTGGAAAAGAGGAGCCGGAAAAAATTTTCGGCAAAATATGCTCAGTAGCATGATGCGACATCAATTTGGGAAAAGAGTAGCCGGAGAACATTTCGGCAAAATATGCTCAGTAGCATGATGCAATTTCTAGTTGAAAAATCAGCGGTAAAAAATCAAGATCGCAAAACATGCTCAGTAGCATGATGCGACATCAATTTGGAGAAGAGGAGCCGGAAGAAATTTCGGCAAAACATGCTCAGTAGCATGATGCAACTTCTAGTTAAAAAATCAGGGTAAAAAATCAAGACCGCAAAACATGCTCAGTAGCATGATCCAACATCAATTCGGGAAAAATGAGCCGGAGAAAATTTCGGCAAAACATGCTCAGTAGCATGACGCAATTTCTGGTTGAAAAATCAGCGGTAAAAAATCAAGACCGCAAAACATGCTCAGTAGCTTGATGCGACATCAATTTGGGAAAAGAGGAGTCGGAGAAAATTTCGACAAAATATGCTCAGTAGCATGATGCAACTTCTAGTTAAAAAATCAGGGTAAAAAATCAAGACCGCAAAACATGCTCAGTAGCATGATCCAATATCAATTTGGGAAAAGAGGAGCCGGAGAAAATTTCGGCAAAACATGCTCAGTAGCATGATACAGTTTCTAGTTAAAAAATCAGCGGTAAAAAATCAAGACCGCAAAACATTTTCAGTAGCACGACGTGACATCAATTTGGGAAAGGAGGAGCCGGAGAAAATTTCGGCAAACCATGCTCAGTAGCATGATGCAATTTCTAGTTAAAAAATCAGCGGTAAAAAATCAAGAACGCAAAACATGCTCAGTAGCATGATCCAACATCAATTTGGGAAAAGAGGAGCCGGAGACAATTTCGGCAAAATATGCTCAGTAGCATGATGCAATTTCTAGTTAAAAATCAGCAGTAAAAATTAAGCCAGCAAAACATGCTCAGTAGCTTGATGCGAGATCAATTTGGGAAAGGAGAAAGGAGGAGCAAGAGAAAATTTTGGCAAACAATGCTCAAAAGCATGATGCGATTTCTAATTGAAAAATCAGCGGTAAAAATCAAGACTGCAAAACAAGCTCAGTAGCAAGATGCGACATCAATTTGGGAAAACAGTAGCCGGAGAAAATTTCGGTAAAACATGCTCAGTAGTATGGTGCAATTTCTAGTTGAAAAATTAGCGGTAAAAAATCAAGACCGCAAAACATGCTCAGTATCATGATGCCAGATCAATTTGGGAAAGGAGGAGCCGGAGAAAATTTCGGCAAAACAAGCTCAGTAGCATGATGCAATTTCTAGTTAAAAATCAAGAGTAAGAAAATCAAGACCGCAAAATATGCTCAGTAGCATGATGCGACATCAATTTGGGAAAGGAGGGAGGCGGAGAAAATTTCGGCAAAACATGCTCAGTAGCATGATACAGTTTCTAGTTAAAAAATCAGCGGTAAAAAATCAAGACCGCAAAACATTTTCAGTAGCACGACGTGACATCAATTTGGGAAAGGAGGAGCCGGAGAAAATTTCGACAAAATATGCTCAGTAGCATGATGCAACTTCTAGTTAAAAAATCAGGGTAAAAAATCAAGACCGCAAAACATGCTCAGTATCATGATGCCAGATCAATTTGGGAAAGGAGGAGCCGGAGAAAATTTCGGCAAAACAAGCTCAGTAGCATGATGCAATTTCTAGTTAAAAGTCAAGAGTAAGAAAATCAAGACCGCAAAATATGCTCAGTAGCATGATGCGACATCAATTTGGGAAAGGAGGGAGGCGGAAAAAATTTCGGCAAAACATGCTCAGTAGCATGATACAGTTTCTAGTTAAAAAATCAGCGGTAAAAAATCAAGACCGCAAAACATTTTCAGTAGCACGACGTGACATCAATTTGGGAAAGGAGGAGCCGGAGAAAATTTCGACAAAATATGCTCAGTAGCATGATGCAACTTCTAGTTAAAAAATCAGGGTAAAAAATCAAGACCGCAAAACATGCTCAGTAGCATGATCCAATATCAATTTGGGAAAAGAGGAGCCGGAGAAAATTTCGGCAAAACATGCTCAGTAGCATGATACAGTTTCTAGTTAAAAAATCAGCGGTAAAAAATCAAGACCGCAAAACATTTTCAGTAGCACGACGTGACATCAATTTGGGAAAGGAGGAGCCGGAGAAAATTTCGGCAAACCATGCTCAGTAGCATGATGCAATTTCTAGTTAAAAAATCAGCGGTAAAAAATCAAGAACGCAAAACATGCTCAGTAGCATGATCCAACATCAATTTGGGAAAAGAGGAGCCGGAGACAATTTCGGCAAAATATGCTCAGTAGCATGATGCAATTTCTAGTTAAAAATCAGCAGTAAAAATTAAGCCAGCAAAACATGCTCAGTAGCTTGATGCGAGATCAATTTGGGAAAGGAGAAAGGAGGAGCAAGAGAAAATTTTGGCAAACAATGCTCAAAAGCATGATGCAATTTCTAATTGAAAAATCAGCGGTAAAAATCAAGACTGCAAAACAAGCTCAGTAGCAAGATGCGACATCAATTTGGGAAAACAGTAGCCGGAGAAAATTTCGGTAAAACATGCTCAGTAGTATGGTGCAATTTCTAGTTGAAAAATTAGCGGTAAAAAATCAAGACCGCAAAACATGCTCAGTATCATGATGCCAGATCAATTTGGGAAAGGAGGAGCGGGAGAAAATTTCGGCAAACAATGCTCAAAAGCATGATGCAATATCTAGTTGAAAAATCAGCGGTCAAAAATGAAGACCGCAAAACATGCTCAGTAGCATGATGCGACATCAATTTGGGAAAGGAGGAGCCGGAAGAAATTTCGGCAAAACATGCTCAGTAGCATGATGCAACTTCTAGTTAAAAAATCAGGGTAAAAAATCAAAACCGCAAAACATGCTCAGTATCATGATGCCAGATCAATTTGGGAAAGGAGGAGCGGGAAAAAATTTCGGCAAACAATGCTCAAAAGCATGATGCAATAACTAGTTGAAAAATCAGCGGTCAAAAATGAAGACCGCAAAACATGCTCAGTAGCATGATGCGACATCAAATTGGGAAAGGAGTAGCCGGAGAAAACTTTGGCAAAACATGCTCAGTAGCATGATGTAATTTCTAATTGAAAAATCAGCGGTAAAAATCAAGGCTGCAAAACAAGCTCAGTAGCAAGATGCGACATCAATTTGGGAAAACAGTAGCCGGAGAAAATTTCGGTAAAACATGCTCAGTAGTATGATGCAATTTCTAGTTGAAAAATTAGCGGTAAAAAATCAAGATCGCAAAACATGCTCAGTAGCATGATCCAATATCAATTTGGGAAAGAAGGAGCCGGAGAACATTTCGGCAAAACAAGCTGAGTAGCATGACGCAATTTCTGGTTGAAAAATCACGGTAAAAAATCAAGAACGCAAAACATGCTCAGTAGCATGATGTGACATCAATTTGGGAAAGGAGGAGCCGGAGAAAATTTCGACAAAACATGCTCAGTAGCATGACGCAATTTCTAGTTAAAAAATCAGCGGTAAAAAAAACAAGACCGCAAAACATGCTCAGTAGTATGATGCAATTTCTAGTTGAAAAATTAGCGGTAAAAAATCAAGACCGCAAAACATGCTCAGTATCATGATGCCAGATCAATTTGGGAAAGGAGGAGCGGGAGAAAATTTCGGCAAACAATGCTCAAAAGCATGATGCAATATCTAGTTGAAAAATCAGCGGTCAAAAATGAAGACCGCAAAGCATGCTCAGTAGCATGATGCGACATCAAATTGGGAAAGGAGTAGCCGGAGAAAACTTTGGCAAAACATGCTCACTAGCATGATGCAATTTCTAATTGAAAAATCAGCGGTAAAAATCAAGACTGCAAAACAAGCTCAGTAGCAAGATGCGACATCAATTTGGGAAAACAGTAGCCGGAGAAAATTTCGGTAAAACATGCTCAGTAGTATGATGCAATTTCTAGTTGAAAAATTAGCGGTAAAAAATCAAGATCGCAAAACATGCTCAGTAGCACGATCCAATATCAATTTGGGAAAGGAGGAGCCGGAGAACATTTCGGCAAAACAAGCTGAGTAGCATGACGCAATTTCTGGTTGAAAAATCAGCGGTAAAAAATCAAGACCGCAAAACATGCTCAGTAGCATGACGTGACATCAATTTGGGAAAGGAGGAGCCGGAGAAAATTTCGGCAAAACATGCTCAGTAGCATGATGCAATTTCTAGTTAAAAAATCAGCGGTAAAAAAACAAGACCGCAAAACATGCTCAGTAGTATGATGCAATTTCTAGTTGAAAAATTAGCGGTAAAAAATCAAGACCGCAAAACTTGCTCAGTATCATGATGCAATATCAATTTGGGAAAGGAGGAGCGGGAGAAAATTTTGGCAAACAATGCTCAAAAGCATGATGCAATATCTAGTTGAAAAAACAGCGGTCAAAAATGAAGACCGCAAAACATGCTCAGTAGCATGATGCGACATCAAATTGGGAAAGGAGTAGCCGGAGAAAACTTTGGCAAAACAAGCTCAGTAGCATGATGCAATTTCTAATTGAAAAATCAGCGATAAAAATCAAGACTGCAAAACAAACTCAGTAGCAAGATGCGACATCACTTTGGGAAAACAGTAGCCGGAGAAAATTTCGGTAAAACATGCTCAGTAGCATGATGCAATTTCTAGTTAAAAAATCAGCGGTAAAAAAACAAGACCGCAAAACATGCTCAGTAGTATGATGCAAATTCTAGTTGAAAAATTAGCGGTAAAAAATCAAGATCGCAAAACATGCTCAGTAGCATGATCCAATATCAATTTGGGAAAGGAGGAGCCGGAGAACATTTCGGCAAAACAAGCTGAGTAGCATGACGCAATTTCTGGTTGAAAAATCAGCGGTAAAAAATCAAGACCGCAAAACATGCTCAGTAGCATGATTTGACATCAATTTGGGAAAGGAGGAGCCGGAGAAAATTTCGGCAAAACATGCTCAGTAGCATGATGCAATTTCTAGTTAAAAAATCAGCGGTAAATAAACAAGACCGCAAAACATGCTCAGTAGCATGATGCGACCTCAATTTAAGAAAGGAGGAGCCGGAGAAAATTTCGGCAAAACATGCTCAGTAGCATGATGCGACATCAATTTGGGAAAAGAGTAGCCGGAGAAAAGTTTGGCAAAACATGCTCGGGCCAAAAATTAAATTCCAGAAGACATATACAGTAGCTTTTGACTTACTTGATACTTTAGACACCAATAACTAGATACAGATCGGTTTTGTTTTCTAGAAAAAGTTTGAAAATTAGTTTGCAAAAGTTTTGAAAGTTTGAAAGTCTGAAATTTGGTACCTCATGAAATATTGACTGCTGGAGTTATCTTCTTTCGTCACAAATTCGGAGTATCGGAAAACTTTCTTGAGTAACTCAATCGGGACAAACGCTTCGCAATTCGTTTCTTCAACCCAATAAAAAAACCCTTTACAAAACCAGTTTGCTCGACAAGTTCAAACATTTGTACATTCGCGTGAACAGCATTAAATACTGGGGCACCCTCCATTTGAATGAAATAACGGATTCGACCAAATTTTCTACTTTTCCAGAAATCGACACGGAACAATTTCCAAGTTTCGACAGCTTGTATGAAGGGGAATCAATATACGTGTTATTAAAATGCTGACGATTGAAAAAAGTACCTCCTGGGTAACCTTCGTAATACTCGCCTACAAATGATCTCATTTTCCGACTGCGAACCTGTAAATAGATCACTTAAGGTTCGATTAGCAGATTCGAAACTCATAGCAGAGTAACAGTAGAATGGTCCAAACCGCTCAATTTGGTCAACCAAATGCCTCAAGCAGTGAACATTTATTGTTTCAATGCGTTCGTTTCCACCGTGCATTGACACAATATCCCTGCAAAAGTCGTTCAGCAGAATCCGAGCAGCAGCTGTTGCTGCTGCAGCACTTGACTCGAATAGAAGTCGTACCCCAAACACTAAGTTTTGAAGGTGCGAATATAAATCCTGAGGTAATCTGTTACGGAAAACTAAAAGACTGATGTAAAAAAACCCAATTGAAATATTCGTTCGCCTTGAACAGCGCAATCTCATCTAACGATCTGATCATCCGAGAATAGGCAACCATTTCACGCGGACAGGATAACTTTGAAAGTATAAGGCCGTCTTCAGTTCGATCGTTAGGACATAAAGCTCCGTTGCAGAGTTTAAGTAACTCAAGAAAGACTCCCAACAAGACACAGTGCATATAGTTCACAGATGTTGTGAGTGGTAAGTTATCGATCATTGACGCAAAGGCGCTTTTGCCTTTCACACCAGCTACATTGATGTTTTCATCAACAGGCAGTAACTCTGCATAATTAACGAGCATATCATTAACGCCATGTTCTCGAAATTTACCTGTTTGCGGAAACGGATAGTATGAATGTGTTCTACCTTTCGTTTTACCAGGCGCCGTGCAGAAATGACAGCCATTAAATGTCTAAGAAACCGTTAATGACAGCCAATAAATTTCTAAGAAACCGTTAATTATCTAAGAAACCGTTAAATTTGTACATATTTAACTTGTGGCTTTTTGCACCCAAATCTGTTATAAGCAGTTTTACTTTGAAAAACGTCTTGAAGAAAAAACCATTAAATCTAAGTTGAACACTACTTGACAGCTCTGCATTTAACAATGGGACTATATCTGCCCAATTTGGAATGGTGAAACCCACAAAGAGCGCAGCTAAGACTTTATTGTCTTTATTAAGACAATATTTTGTCGCGAATTTCTTCTTCGAGGAGGCAAATCGGCAATCTGTAAACATACCGGCCACAATTGTTTTCGAAGTGTTGACTTTTTATTGTTGACACCCTCAGAAAACAAAATCAAATGAATAAAAAGTTCTCTGTTTTGCTTCACCTCTACAGGAGGACATAGAACACAATTGAATTCACTGTGAATGTTTTTCTTACGGTACTCAGAGTAATCAAAAATTTCACTTATGTTTTGCTGAATGATGTCTCTCAATTGATAGCGAAAACCAGTGATGCACAAAGACTGTCTTGGTGAGTTTTCAACAACTCTTATTTCTTCACTGAAAGATCTCTTCATTTGACGAATGTCCTGATAACCAGACGGAAATTGATTTTGCTTAGAAAGAAAAGTTTTCATCATCATATGCATCGTACTTGAGCATTCGTCAGAGAGCTCAAAATGAGAACAAAACGCCAGCGCTTTAGCTTCGTCAACCATGATGTCACTTCCCTCAAAAACATCAGGGCTCGAGTTGGAAAAGTCTTCTTCCTCAATTTCTGGCACTTCATAAGATTCAAGATGAACATCAACATTTTGTGGTTCAAGTATACATGATATAGAATCAATCCCAGTCAAGGGGACTACTCGTTAACTCATCAACTCTTTCGATCAATGAACTTCCTCTCAGCTTCCGTTTTTAAGGCATAGATGGCAAACTATTACTTACATTGTGTTCTTCCAGCTCAAGAACTACTTCATCAGTTGTTTCATAGATGCAACCTTCTAGCAAACTCTCAAAAACCTCTACTGCATTCTGTTCTAACCTCTGCAATCTGCAAGTTCGGCAGAGACAAGCGTTGATTTCGAAAAACTCTGGTCCATATTTCACGAAAATTTCGTCACCAGGGTTGATCCGTCTTTTCACACGGAGTTGCACAATACCGCAGTCACTGGCAAAATCAAACTCACAATTGGGCTCACAGTCGGAGTCGGAATTCACAAATCCGATTGGCCCAAGTAATAATAACTGTTGACCGGTTCATTCGGACCTCATAACAGAACGTTCAGTAACAACCCCGTCAGGAATCGGTGCCACAAAGCCTACAGGGTTACGCTTGAAAACGTATGGAGGTGATACGACTGCTTTACCTTTATAAAGAAGTCTATACCCACCATAGTTGTCATGAACTATTGAAAACAGAGGCTGAAGAGTTTGATACGACAGACACAAGACTTGGTACGTTTCTTTCCACAAGATATCTCTGCTAATTTTTCTGAGAAAAATACTTTCTCTCAATGGCTCGATTGTGGCCATTGCTTGTCTATCTGGCGTTCTCACGTAATTTTCAACGGAAAAATAATCACACAGCGCCAAAATTGACCATTCTATTTTCTTAGGTAACATTGCCTCTAAAATTCAATGCAACCTATTCTAACTTGGTCTTGTAGGTGACATTGAACTCAAACATAAACAAAGCAAAATTCCTATCACTCACCTTGTAACTTGCGTATTTATTCCGGACAATGTTACAAAGACGTCGAAAAACTGCAAACAACACATTCAGATTTTTATTGCCACCTTATATAAAAGACGGCTTCAGAAGAAAAAACCATTAAATCTATGTTGAACACTACTTAACAGCTCTGCATTTAACAATGGGACTATATCTGCCCAATTTGGAATGGTGAAACCCACAAAGAGCGCAGCTAAGACAATATTTTGTCGCGAATTTCTTCTTCGAGGAGGCAAATCGGCAATCTGTAAACATACCGGCCACAATTGTTTTCGAAGTGTTGACTTTTTATTGTTGACACCCTCAGAAAACAAAATCAAATAAATAAAAAATTCTCTGTTTTGCTTCACCTCTAAAGGAGGACGTAGAACACAATTGAATTCACTGTGAATGTTTTTCTTACGGTACTCAGAGTAATCAAAAATTTCACTTATGTTTTGCTGAATGATGTCTCTCAATTGATAGCGAAAACCAGTGATGCACAAAGACTGTCTTGGTGAGTTTTTAACAACTCTTACTTCTTCACTGAATGATCTTTTCATTTGACGAATGTCCTGATAACCAGACGGAAATTGATTTTGATTAGGAAGAAAAGTTTTCATCATCATATGCGCATTTACTTGAGCATTCGTCAGAGAGCTTAAAATGAGAACAAAACGCCAGCGCTTTAGCTTCGTCAACCATGATGTCACTTCCCTCAAAAAGATCAGGGCTCGCGTTGGACAAGATGAACATCAACATTTTGTGGTTCAAGTTTACATGATATAGAATCAATCCCAGTCAAGGGGACTACTCGTTAACTCATTAACTCTTTCGATCAATGCACTTCCTCTCAGCTTCCGTTTTTAAGGCATAGATGGCAAACTATTAGTTACATTGTGTTCTTCCAGCTCATGAACTACTTCATCAGTTGTTTCATAGCTGCAACCTTCTAGCAAACTCTCAAAAACCTCTACTGCATTCTGTTCTAACCTCTGCAATCTGCAAGTTCGGCAGAGACAAGCGTTGATTTCGAAAAACTCTGGTCCATATTTCACGAAAATTTCGTCACCAGGGTTGATCCGTCTTTTCACACGGAGTTGCACAATACCGCAGTCACTAGCAAAATCAAACTCACAATTGGGCTCACAGTCGGAGTCGGAATTCACAAATCCGATTGGCCCAAGTAATAATAACTGTTGACCGGTTCATTCGGACCTCATAACAGAACGTTCAGTAACAACCCCGTCAGGAATCGGTGCCACAAAGCCTACAGGGTTACGCTTGAAAACGTATGGAGGTGATACGACTGCTTTACCTTTATAAAGAAGTCTATACCCACCATAGTTGTCATGAACTATTGAAAACAGAGGCTGAAGAGTTTGATACGACAGACATTAGACTTGGTACGTTTCTTTCCACAAGATATCTCTGCTAATTTTTTTGAGAAAAATACTTTCTCTCATTGGCTCGATTGTGGCCATTGCTTGTTTATCTGGCGTTTTCACGTAATTTTCAACGGAAAAATAATCACACAGCGCCAAAATTGACCATTCTATTTTCTTAGGTAACATTGCCTCTAAAATTCAATGCAACCTATTCTAACTTGGTCTTGTAGGTGACATTGAACGCAAACTTAAACAAAGCAAAATTCCTATCACTCAACTTGTAACTTGCGTATTTATTCCGGACAATCTTACAAAGACGTCGAAAAACTGCAGACAACACATTCAGATTTTTATTGCCACCTTATATAAATGACGGCTTCAATTTTGAACTTAGAGCAGTCAAATATAGAACCAATAGCAAAGCAAATAGAACAAAAATATACATTACATTGAGAACAATGTTTATTATAAAAGTTCACAAATCAAAGTTCCGAGAATATTGCAGAAAAAGAACAAATATAAAAAAATTAACAGAAAACAGAAAAAACAAAACTGAAGGATTCAGTTTATTTATAATAGCAACAAGACAAAAGCAACAAAAATTGTTTAGAGTTTTACTTCTATGACTCATCAACTTAATATTCAGAAATTATTTGTTCAGACTCCTGATTGTCAAAAGTGCCATGCTTGGGATTTCTAGAAGCGAAGTGGTCATTATTCTCATCAGTTTCTCTCATTTCATTGCTTCTTTGTTCATAGGAATTGGTTCAGCAATCTTCACACATCAATTGGAACAGATCTAAAAAATCACAACAAGATATTAAAAAACGTTTCTTTTCTACTCGTTCCTCCTTTTCAAAAGTTTTAATTAGACATTTATGGGGGTAATTTTACACAAACAGTGTTCAAATTTGTGAATCATGGAAAATTACTTTTCAGCAGGTTCTTCTGAACTGAAGAGAAATCTGTGCGCGTTGGGACTCCTTGCTTTTGCTTTACTTGCGGTGAACGCATGTGAGTCATCAACTCTTCCCTAGTCCACTGTAGCTTAAAAGCATTCCTCCCAATGATTTATGGCGTTGCGCCTCCAACTGTTGCAAGATCGGTTCCTTGTCCAGGACCTTTGGTTATCAAGAGCAGTGGCTCGTCACTTAGGGGAAAAGTTTTTCCTGCGGGCATTAGAACTCCTAGTTTTGATACCTCTGTTGTCTGAAGAAAAATTAATTTGCACAGCAACAAATATAACTTAAAAATGTTTACTAATTTTTGTACACGAAAACGAAAATCAAAATTAATAGCATTCAAAATCTCTATAATATACGTACAAGCTGCTTCACTGCGTTCGTAGACATCTGGATTTATCTATAATTCCTATTGGAAAGAGACTTCAACTCCGGGCGTAGCTCGGTCGTGCAGTTGACTAACAGGGTGGTCGCCTTCATTATCTTGTCAGCTGCCATTTTCATGGCGTCTCACGCCTCTCGATCAACACGTCTAGGCTTTGATTGACTGATGTCGTCGGGGTCAGGTGCCTTGTTGCGCTTCATTTTCAGCTTTTTTATGTTTCCTGGTGTAGATGACAGTGGCTTTTTTGTTTCAATCAGTGGGTTGGCCTTTGAGGTACCGCTTTCCTAAAACAAACCAACCTTTAGCTTTTTGCCTTTTGAAACATGAAACAACTTGTCAAAAATACTCTTAGCAGTTTGATGCAGTATTAGCTTCAATTTGATAACCATTTTTTTAAAAAAAAAAACACATTCAGATTTTTATTGCCACCTTATATAAATGACGGCTTCAATTTTGAACTTAGAGCAGTCAAATATAGAACCAATAGCAAAGCAAATAGAACCAAAATATACATTACTTTGAGAACAATGTTTATTATAAAAGTTCACAAATCAAAGTTCCGAGAATATTGCAGAAAAAGAACAAATATAAAAAAATTAACAGAAAACAGAAAAAACAAAACTGAAGGATACAGTTTATTTATAATAGCAACAAGACAAAAGCAACAGAAATTGTTTAGAGTTTTACTTCTATGACTCATCAACTTAATATTCAGAAATTATTTTTTCAGACTCCTGATTGTCAAAAGTGCCATGCTTGGGATTTCTAGAAGCGAAGTGGTCATTATTCTCATCAGTTTCTCTCATTTCATTGCTTCTTCGTTCATAGCAATTGGTTCAGCAATCTTCACACATCAATTGGAACAGATCTAAAAAATCACAACAAGATATTAAAAAACGTTTCTTTTCTACTCGTTCCTCCTTTTCAAAAGTTTTAATTAAACATTTATGGGGGTAATTTTACACAAAAAGTGTTCAAATTTGTGAATCATGGAAAATTACTTTTCAGCAGGTTCTTCTGAACTGAAGAGAAATCTGTGCGCGTTGGGACTCCTTGCTTTTGCTTTACTTGCGGTGAACGCATGTGAGTCATCAACTCTTCCCTAGTCCACTGTAGCTTAAAAGCATTCCTCCCAATGATTTATGGCGTTGCGCCTCCAACTGTTGCAAGATCGGTTCCTTGTCCAGGACCTTTGGTTATCAAGAGCAGTGGCTCGTCACTTAGGGGAAAACTTTTTCCTGCGGGCATTAGAACTCCTAGTTTTGATACCTCTGTTGTCTGAAGAAAAATTAATTTGCACAGCAACAAATATAAGTTAAAAATGTTTACTAATTTTTGTACACGAAAACGAAAATCAAAATTAATAGCATTCAAAATCTCTATAATATACGTACAAGCTGCTTCACTGCGTTCGTAGACATCTGGATTTATCTATAATTCCTATTGGAAAGAGCTTTCAACTCCGGGCGTAGCTCGGTCGTGCAGTTGACTAACAGGGTGGCCGCCTTCATTATCTTGTCAGCTGCCATTTTCATGGCGTCTCACGCCTCTCGATCAACACGTCTAGGCTTTGATTGACTGATGTCGTCGGGGTCAGGTGCCTTGTTGCGCTTCATTTTCAGCTTTTTTATGTTTCCTGGTGTAGATGACAGTGGCTTTTTTGTTTCAATCAATGGGTTGGCCTTTGAGGTACCGCTTTCCTAAAACAAACCAACCTTTAGCTTTTTGCCTTTTGAAACATGAAACAACTTGTCAGAAATACTCTTAGCAGTTTGATGCAGTATTAGCTTCAATTTGATAACCATTTTTTTAAAAAAAACATTCTATTTCCCATCGCAGCAGAGATATTGATATATGTTTTTACCTGGCTTCCACCTATAGCGCTACAATTGGGTTCTTCGGGATCACAGTTTTCGTCTCTAATCTCGCTGAATGTTTTCGAGACATCTTTAGGATCAAGCACTGCAATTGCCTCCTGTTCGATATTTTCAGCATGGCTAACGTTAAGCTCCTCAGCAAAATTTTCTACGCTCTTTTTACAATTTTCAGAAGATACTTGTGGTAGTTCAATTTTACGCTTTGCACTTTGAGATTGAGAGTTTTCCTGTAACAAAATCTTGTTGATATCTTCATGCACAGTCAAATCCGGGTCACGAGCTGTCGCATAGCGTGCAAAACTCGTG
This sequence comes from Convolutriloba macropyga, assembly GCF_964194025.1. Taxonomy (NCBI): domain Eukaryota; kingdom Metazoa; phylum Xenacoelomorpha; order Acoela; family Convolutidae; genus Convolutriloba; species Convolutriloba macropyga. The sequence goes on from NC_134471.1 coordinate 63,732,342, forward strand.
TTCCCATCTGAATGATTTATTTGAAGAAGAGTATCCCGTTCCCAGTCCCGACAAAAATCTTCACGTCCTACTGTCAAGACGGTTGCTGTCCAACTATACGATTTGGTCCTTGGGTTTTTTAAATCCATTTGACATTAATCTGGTCGTTTTGCTAAAAGCAAGTGATGACTTTTGTAACAATGAAATATTGTGGAAACAAATTTCAATTTTTCATCCTTTTTAAACAATTTGAAATTTACTAACTTCTATTGATAAACGTTCAATCATTTCGAGGCAAACTGATCCGCATAGGGAGTGAACTACACTGCAATCTTCGTCTTCGAAAAATATAAGCCAGAAAACATTTCCAAGTTGTTTTTTCAACAACTTCAGGGCGTTTTCTTGGGCCTCTTTATTAGCCGCACCTAGTCCGCGGTTAGAACGTGCTGGTGGCTTGCTTGCAGCCTCCTATTCCAAACATTTAAGTTCTGTTAAATATACTAGTACGTATCATTTAATTTCTGAGCAAGAGTAATGCAAAAACTGGTTAAAAAAGTAATAAGAATTATAAACATGGCTGGACGATTGCCAGAAGTCAGCCGCAATAGCTAAGTAAATCTGTAATCTAAAAATAAAGGTAAAAAAGACAGACCAAAAAATCGTCTTTTCATTGAAGGCTGATATGTTATATTTTGATTTAAAATCTGCATACGTTCTTGCTGCCTCTATCAGGTGCCCTCAAATAACCTTCATTTAGAGTGACACACACCCATTTAGCCTTATCTCTTCGAATTAAAGTAAATAAAAGTCAAATGGGGTAAAGTAATGTAAAGGTCAGGAAGTCATTTTTGAGAGTGAGGTAAGTCAAGTGTGACCAGAAATTTAATCACTCGAATGAACAAAAAGCTCGCTCCAATAAAAAGCAAAAAATGACGTCACACGCGTACTTCTGATAAAATTGCAGTAACGAATGAACAAAAAGCAGATTTGAAGTGTTTTTGACGTAATATGGTCGTTCCAAAAGTCGCGACGACGAAAGAAAAAACCATGTAAAAAACCTAGAGAAGGCCAATAATAGCCCCAGCTATTGCTCTACGGCTATTGATAATATTAATACATGTTGCCTATTTCAAATGCATAATTCAATGCGTAAACGAATTTAAAATACATTCAGAAAAAACTGATTTCGTAAAAGTCATTCCAAAAGTCAAAGGGGTGCTAATTTAATTGACGTTCAGTTTAATTAGTACAAATTTTGTTTGAGAGCAGTTGAAAAATCAACATGCCTGAGGGATAGATAACGCGAAACCATAAGGTCAAACTAATAGGGAAATCGAAAGAATCATTTGAACAACATACATATTGTCCAACATACCAACACACCACTTAAGTTATAACTGGGGCATAAAAAACTGGTAGACCGAAAAAAAATAGATCCCATTTTTGCACTAAAAGTAGTTCTACGGCCTGTTAATTTTAAACAGTGATAATAGCGAGATGTCTCTTCAGGCTCAGTGAAAAATTCAAGACCGCCAGAGTCAATCACTTTTTAACACTAGCCAAGCAGTTTATATCTTCCAAAGACAAGCCAATCTTTATATTACAAGACAACACGATTAGAAGAAGTATGATCTTTTTCATTTTGTTGGCTGGAATCCAGTCATCTAAAAACTATTCATAACTAACATTGTGTAATGAAGTACCGACATGAACATTTGATCCTTGAGTACCGTTGCTATTCATGTGAACTTGATCCTCCTGGAACGTAACAAGTGCGTTCCGGTTATCTTCGTTATCGTTGTGTTCCGACACGGGAAAAATCGTAACTTTGCTGTTTTGGCTCATGACTTATTGAACTTTTGATACTGCACTGTGTCTTGCAACCAAGAGAGTTGACTATCTAATCAATCTGAAAAAATGAACTGCTGCAACAACCCACTCAGAACGCACACTATTTAGCCTTGCAACACTAGATGATTTCGTATCTCAACCCTCTTCCTATATCAACACAGAATACACTAGATGGTATATTAGACATAGCATTGTATATTATATAGCTGGTAGCTAGCTATACCCGCATCACCTCCCCCCCCCCAAATCTAGTTTTACTGTCATACTAAAACAAATATATATCCTCACCCCCCAAAGCTAGTTTTAGAATGGCTACCCACTACCCACACGTTCGAGCCTGTCCGATCAATTTGACCGAAGTTCGAGACCAACGTTCATCGCAATTCATCTCCGTCAAAGAGGAGTGCGATCAACTGGAACGACCTCCAGATTCTGACCTCCGGTTTCGACTTCCTGATTCTGACCTACGGATTCGGCCTTCAGATTCTGACCTCCGAATCCGACCTCCAGGTCCTAACTTCCGGATTCTGGTCTTTGGGAACAAAACAGTTTTTTCTCCTGCTAGCCGCAAGTTGAATAAATTTATTTTTTCAAATAAAATTACTCTTGCTAGCAAGATAAAGAAATGGAATTGAATGATTACAAAACTGTAAATGGAATGGATTGAATAAACTGCAAAAATTATATGCATATATATATATATATATATATATATATATATACATATATATATATATATATATATATATATATATATATATATAAATGGACTTCAAGCAGAACATGTGAAAGCGAACTGTTTTTGCTTACACAGCAGAACATGTGAAAGCGAACTGTTTTGGGGTAAGTAAATTTATAGATTAAACCCGACTGCTATCTTCATAAACGAACTGCTATCTTGCAATAGTTTGTAAAAATCGCCCTCGACTACGCATCATCTTGCCAGATAAACGACCGGATCTTGCATCTTACAGGATAAGTGTCCATTGTGAGAATATTCAGAGATCTTACAAGATGTTGTTAAATTGATAAGTTCCCTGTGCAATAAAATAGAGGTACAAAAGTGCCATGGTCGAGATGACAACAATTATCAGACGCTTGAACATAATGGGAATAACTAAAGTTCCATCAAACATCACTAAATTAAAATCTTGAAATAAATCATTCATGGTTCTCAAAAACTGATCATCTACAACTGTTCTTTAAAAAATGTCGCGTTCAAAATTAGCTTCATCCGGTTAGGCTGACCAAACCAATCGGGTAGATACAGCAGATGAATTTGATCGGATCGAACGAGAAATGCAGAATCTTCTGAAATCTCTGCAAGATAATTTTACAGACTCGGGAAACAAAATACAAATGCAGAAATCTGGAAGTCGGCCTGAATTATCCGAACGCGGGCCATGTATGGTCGATTAAAGTCCATAGAAAGTTCCATACAATAACTAAAGCTAGTACACAAATAACAGTAAATATATAACTTAGGCAAATTATCAATCAAAACTGTTAACAACGAGATGAATCTGATGCTTGGTTACACAAAACTGCTTGATTACTGTGCGCTCTCTGGATGTGGCGAGTGAGGTTTGAAGGATAAATAGTAGAAAATTTGCAGAACCGACACCGTTTACTGTCTACAGTTTTTTCGTGAATGCGAGCAACGTGGCGCGTGATCAGATATTTGTCTTTAGTCGAATAATTGCAGGAATCACAGTGATACTTCCTTTTCCCCGGCAACTGTAGCTCGTCTTCTAACATGCTCTTCCACTTTCACAATATTGGCGATGCCATGGCAAAACCCCGTCGAGGGGTCAACCAGGTCGAGTACGAGCGGCGCGCTTTCAACTGCTTGAACTACTGAATGATGAATTAACATTTTAACTTCCAACTTTTCCACAACTGACTCATTTTCCATCTGCATTGACTGATCTTCAAACTCCACTTTCACCTTTTCCTCCTGATCTTCAAACTCCACTTTCACCTTTTCCTCCTGATCTTCCAACTTCACTGACACATTTTGCAACTCCGCTTTCACCTTTTCCTCATGATCTTCCAACTTCACTGACACATTTTCCGACTTCACTTCCATGGTCAACAACATACTACTCACTTTCACGCACACAATCCACAAGAGTCAAAAACAATATCAATCAATCTGAAAAACACAACATATGATGAGCATTGAGTCTTTTATTCAGACACTGGAAAAAGATAAACTGAAATAGACTGATAAACAAACACTGGGATTGACATCCCACGGGCGAAGCCCGAAGCTTGTACTACTACTACTACTACTACTACTACTACTACTACTACTACTACTACTACTACTACTACTACTACTACTACTACTACTACTACTACTACTACTACTACTACTACTACTACTACTACTACTACTACTACTACTACTACTACTACTACTACTACTACTACTACTACTACTACTACTACTACTACTACTACTACTACTACTACTAATACTACTACTACTTCTACTACTACTACTACTACTGTTTCAACACTTTAATTCCAAATATGAAATAAAGGCACGGTTGGCAACAAATACAAAGAAAACAAGAAGAGTTATTTGTTTGGTTATTCTGTGAAGTGCTGTACGACGAAACTGTTGAAGGCATTCTTTGACCCGGTTGCTGCTTTCTCCTGCAATCTGGTGAACAATACTTTGTTTCGTACACAGTCTCCTTCGATTTGACTCATCCACGTTTTCCGTTGCCCCCCAGGAGCGCGTCTAGCGTGGACGTATTGATCGGGCGGGTCCCAATCGAAGGCACTGCGGGCTAATCTTCCTGGTTCCATTCTCTGGATGTGTCCGTACCATTTTATCCGTTTGAGCATGATCATCGTGGATAGTTGGGGCATTCGTGATCTTGACATAATTTCTTCGTTCGTTGCTTTCTCCAGATATGACACACGTAGAATTCTCCGAAGACAACCACAGTGGAAACTCTCAAGTTTTCTCTCCATTAATTTCGAAAGAGTCCAAGTCTCTGAGCTGTACAGCACGGCTGATAAAACGAGTGCTTTGTACAAATTGCACTTGAGGTGCACGCTGAGCTGCTTGCTCTTCCAGAGATTTTGGAAGTTAGCAAACCGTTGTCTACCTTCTGCAAGTTTGCAATTGACTTCCTGCAGGTCTCCATGCTTGAGGCTGACATATGATCCGAGATACTTGAACGCTTCTATGTTTTCAAACTCGTTTCCGAGAACATCTTGTACTTTGCAGGAAAACACGCGTGTGGCAACTGCTTTAGGTTTGCCACAGTATCTCGATTGGTGAACTTTTCGGCCATTGACTGTTTTGAACTTTCTTTCACACTTGTCACAGGTAAGGCTCGCCTCTAGTAGCTCGAACTTTGACTTGTCGACGACATTCTTTGACAAACCGGCTTTGCAGAATCTTGTTTGGTGCACTTTGCGTCCGGTAACTGTACTGAATTGCCGCTGACAGTTCTGACATCTTAAAGACTCTTGGTCAGCCACCACTGACCGACTCTCATTTTCTAGCGACTCTGAATCTGCTACCGCAGATTGTTGTTGTGAAGCTACCAACGCTGGTTTAGCCAACGCTAAGCTTTTCAATCTTAGCTTCCGGCCATCTTGTGTTTCGAACCAGCCCGCTTTCTTTTTCGTTCCCAGCAGCACCTCCGTGCTGATGGTTAGTCGTGACTGGCTAGATGTCTCTGCCAGGAGTCCTAGTTTGCCTTTATGTGTTCCAGTGAGTATCTCCACGTTCTGTTGGATACTAGGCACTGCAACAACATTTGGGCTGTCGCATTTTACGCCCATATTCTTTGTTTTGGCCACATTAATCTTCAGACCAGCGGCTTCCGCAAGGGCCTCGATTCGATGTAGGTTTTCTTGCACCTCACTGTCTGAGACCCCCACGAGAGCAACATCATCAGCAAAATCTAAGTCAGCCACCAATCTCCCAATGTCTAATCCTCCATGCACCGAGTTAGCCAAAATGTAGTTGATGACAAGGCCGAATAGGATTGGGGACCACACATCACCCTGCCTAACGCCCGTTCTGACATCAAATAAGCGTCCTTTCTCACCTTCGGCTTTCACTCGACATTTGAATCCATCATAGCTGTTTCTTATGATGTTTATCACTTTTTGCGGAAGACCATAGTGTTTCATTATCTGGTACATCTGCTCACGATCGACAGAATCGAATGCCGCTCGAAAGTCTATGAAACAAAAGCTAATATCCAATTGAAACGCCATTGATTTCTCTATTATTTGACGCAGGGCAAAGAGTTGATCGGCGCATCCTCTGCTTTTTCTGAAGCCGCACTGCTCTTCCCTTAAGACGCGATCCACTGAATCTCTGCATCGATTGAGAATAACGGAAGCGAACACTTTGCCTGGTACTGACAATAGAGAGATCCCTCGGTGGTTCGAACACTCTGACCTCTTTCCTTTACTCTTGTATAATGGGACAATTTCTGCTACCTTCCAGTCATCGGGCAGAACTTCCGTCGACCAACACTTATCTATGATATCCCAGAGCCACTCGACAATACCCTTGTGTGCTTTCAACATCTCACAGGAAATGTTATCGGGTCCACTTGCCTTGCCATTCTTCAACCTGCGGACAGCTTCAAGCACTTCTTCAAATCGAATTGGGCTCAGGTCAATCGACAAGCTTTCAGCTGCTTCTTCGGGATCCAATCTCGTACTGCAACTGGATGTTGAGGGATTCAGGAGTTGACTAAAATGTTCCGTCCAGCGTTCAAGTCGTTCCTCTTTCGTCCGTAAGTTGACGCCAGTGCTTGAAACTAATTTGGTCAGCTGGGGACTCCAGTTTCGGCAAATCTGCTGTGATGCCCCAAAAACCTCCTTCAAGTTGCCTCTGTCCGCAAAGCTCTGCACTTCTTGGCCTTTGCGTTCAAGCCATGCCCGTTTGTCTGCACGTAGAGCTTTTCTGACTTCCTTACAGCAGTTTGTGAACTCTAACAACGCCACCGCGCTGCTGTGTTTCTTCAACTGTAGATCAGCTCGTTTCCGGATAAGTTCCAGAGAATCTGGAGAAATCCAAGGTTTGTTCACTCGCTTGTCCGGAAGGAGGCATTTCACTGCTGCTTGGTTCAGGGCTTTTCGAAAATTGTCCCAAGACTGCTCTGTATTCTCGAAATCGCCGCTCTTATCCAGATGTAACTTGACCTCCTGCGTGAATAAGTCACGCGTTGTTTCATCTTGCAGCTTTGCAGAACTGATTCTGGGCGTGAAACATGGCTTTTTAGACAAAAGTTTCATAGATACTTCCGCAATGACCAGTTCATGATCGGTAATTGTGATTTTCCCTCTTCTGGTCCTCACATTTGTCAGACATCCTCTGTATCTCTCTGCAAACAGAATGTGATCCAGCATCTTTTTTCGACAACTTGGATCGGGAGGGTTGTAGGTGTACCGATGCACTTGTCGATGCTGGAACCATGTACCACCTACGAGCAATTTGTGTGAAGTGCAAAATGATAACAACTTTTCCGAGTTTTCATTTTCTTCACCCATTCCAAACGGGCCTCTGCAGCTCATGGTGTCATTCAACTGGTGTCCAGGCTCTGCATTGAGGTCACCGATGACACAAATACGCTCCCTATGTTTGAAGCTGGAAACTAGGTCTGAAAGTTGACTCCAAAACAGATCCTTCTCTTGGAGACTAGCTTCATTCGTAGGTGCGTAGCAGACAACAACAGCTAGATTGGCTCTCCTCCGAGCCGCGAACTTGACGTAGCAAATACGTTCACTTAGAGCCACTTGTTCTACGATGCTGTTTATCAATGACTTCTTTACAGCAACGCCCACTCCTCCTTGTCTCGACTTTACACCAGACAACCACGAGTCAGACAGGTAGAGCTTGTGGTCTCCGAGATCAATTTCTTGCTCCTGCAATCTCGTCTCCTGCACTCCCAGAATATCCAACTTGTATTGCGCCAGATCCATTTTCAAAGCCTCTAAAGATCCGGCTTGGGTCAGTGTTCTGACGTTTAAAGTTGCAATTCTGAGTTGGTTCCTCGGGAGATTCTTAGCACCCCTTACCCGGGACTCGGGGCCATGGTTGAATGTACTCATTGCTTTGGTGTTTGAAGGCTGAGATACGACTAGTTGCGCCACAAACTAGAAGACCAGTGCCTCGTTAGCTCGACCATGTGAGCGGAGAGCCGCAGCACATGACCTACCCCCAGGGGACACCACGTGGAGGTGAGGTTGGATTTTGTCCCCCACTACTACTACTACTACTACTACTACTACTACTACTACTACTAATACTACTACTACTACTACTACTACTACTACTACTACTACTACTACTACTACTACTACTACTACTACTACTACTACTACTACTACTACTACTACTACTACTACTACTGCTACTACTACTACTACTACTACTACTACTACTACTACTAATACTACTACTACTACTACTACTACTACTACTACTACTACTACTACTACTACTAATACACCACAACTAATTCTGACTCGCACATCAAACTCCGCCTCCGCCTCCAGCTCCGCCTTCACCTCCGAAATCCGCTTCCACCTCCCCCTCGACCCCCGCCTCCGCCTCCGACCCCCAGCTCCACCTCCGACTCCCGCCTCCACCTCCGAACTCCGCTTCCAATGCACAGATGCGCCAATATATGGTATATTTGGAGCTAGAATAGTCTTTGAGGGTATCGCCATTTTAAAAGTTTCAAGCATGATATCAGCTATTCGAAATTTTCAAAATTTGCTATGTTCTTTGTTTGTACAGTTTGATGAAGTGAAACGTTCTGTGCAGTGTTCACCAATAATGTAATTGTGGCTGCGAAGAAAAGGGACAGACTGGGATGTTTCTTAATCGACTCTGGCCAGAATGGCAGAAGCATTTACACTTGTTTCTGTCTGGTTCAGTAATGGTTACTATTGAAAGTCAATGGTTCAGCAATGAAACTCACTGCGAGCAAGGTCCGGGTAATTCTTTATTAGATATTATTTATTATTATTTTTTATTATTATTTTTCAGCGCTAAAACTTTGAATTTAATGCGCTGCAGAAAGCGCAGAAAGCTGCAGAAAGTTTTGTAATAAAAATTATCTCGAAGATGCGCTGAAATTTCAATTTCTTAGCTCATTTTATTGCCTTCAGCGCTTTTCTCATATAGTTTCAGAGCCTTCAACGCATTTTTTATAACAAAATGCAATGAAACGGTGCTAACATCTCAACTCGGGAAATGTGTTTTTGCCGTAGTAGTACCTAAGCTGACCAATTAGAAGATACATAAAAGCAAAGAAAAAACATAAGAAGGGCCTTCGTAGAAATCACGAAAGTCAAAATGGTGTTATTGTATCCTTTGGAAACAAGTTCTAATTTTTTAAAAAAATATCCAAAAAGGATTCCTGTGATATTTAAAGTTGATTGACTCCCTCAATCCTAGTTTACTTTGACCAATAATTTTGTGCAGACTTTTTTTGAGATTGATACTTGAGCGTAAAAGTTGAAGAAAAAGTACCAAAAAGTGTACACTTGTTTACTTATTTTTACAAGTCTAGCTTCCGAGCTAATACTACTCAAGCACTGCTCTTCACATATGCTCAGAAAAGTCCATTATGTATCTGATGTATGGATACGATGTATATGGATACTTTGAACTGTATATCTTGAGTATGGATACCAACTCAATCGTAGCATCTGTGGCCATCGTTTTCTCATTAAACTGTTGTAACCGATAAACATTAAAATCTAACGAAAAAGCCACATCTTTCACAAGAAAAATTGATTAAAAACGATTATGTACTTAGATAAATGCTCTCGCCAACGAACGTGTCATCTACACACGAAAGAAAAAATAAAAGTTATTGTACAAACATTTTAATCCGAAATTTGGATAAAAATTACCTATACGCATTTTTAATATGTTGACTGCGTTAATCTGCTTGCGCCCTTCTACTCATATTTTCAACAAAATTTCAGCAACTCGACATTTTGCAAAATTTTGTGTTTTATTTTTGCGAAAAAACGCAAAAAAATCACTGAAAAAATAGGTTACTGAAAATATCTGGCAAAAAACGACACTGTTTTTACACTTGTGAGCATGGGGATCTTTTTTGCTCTGTTAGTCTATAAAAGTTTCTTTCAGTAATTGATTTTCATCACATATATTGGCACAACTTTGATCATTTAATATTTAATCATTTCTCAGATGCCTTCAAATACCTATCATCTTGAGAAAAATATCACCCAAAAATGTCGAGCGGTAGTTTTCAAATAACTGTACAATCGGTTCATCAGATGTAAAGGACCGAAACGAAACGTGATCGATTCAACATTTTTTTTCATCAGTCGACTTCTTGCATCAAATTTATCTTCTATTCCTGAATTTCGAATTACTTTACTCCCTAGTGTTGCAATTAATAATATTAGATCAATTCCAAGTTTTAAATAAATTACAATCAACTTTTAAAGGGAGCGAAAAATTAAAACGTTATCAAATCTTGCTTCAGCGGCGATTTCAAGTGATTATCCGATTCAAAGTTAGTTTTTATCGTGTAGCAAACCTTGAGTTCTTCGTCAACTTTTCAAATGATTAAGAAGTTCTTCATTGGGGTGTAAATTAGAGAAAATTTTTTGTCTAAATAATCTCATGAGAGTGCCTTCGAAATTGCATTTGATTCGATATTTTCCCTCAAGAAAATTTCAAAAAATATCATAAAAAACTGATTTTTTTAAGATTCGGGAAACGCTTTTTCAAAAACAAAATTTCTCCTTTTTATTCGAGGTAGCTACGAATGAAATTTTCTTTCCCTTGAAAACACTTAAAAAATAAGCATGAAAAACTGATTTTATGAAGAAAATATAAAAATTTCAGAAAAGACTAAGAAAACCTCAAATCAGGCCTCTCAATTCCACCTATCAAAAACAAACACAGTAAACGCATTGAACGAATTCCTACTAGTAAGGCGAAACTGAAACAAATGTTCCAGAAGAAAAAGAACTGACAAATTATTTGAATAGAAAGATGTCAATAACTTTTTTCAGAGGAGCAGCAATTTCAATTTCAACTTTTCGACGAATTTTATTCAGACTGAACCATCATTTTCAAATAATCTTTTCTCCGGCTTCTTAGTCTGATATATTTTTGAAAAACTAGATACCAAAACAAATCTAATCTAAAATCAGAGCCAGAAACTTATTATAAAATCGAAATTGAATACTCCAACGGACAAAAATTGAACAGAAAAAGAACAAAGACGAAAGTTCCAAAAAATAGGCTAAGAGTAGTATTCAAAATTTTGCGCTTATTCTACGCTTTGCTGATAAAAACTGACTGATAAAATTTCCTGACCAGACAATGGACTAAAGAATTCTTGAAAAAATTGCACGCTGTCGAAAATGTTTGAATCGATAGCATTATATACCACAACAAAATAAAAAGACACCATGTCATCATGTAGATACGGATTATGAGATTTGAAATAACGAGATAAAGGTAGGATATAAAGAGATACATTAACAACTTTCACATCTTTTTCTGGATTTGTTTCAAAAATTACAACAAAAAACAATCCTCTTTCGTCTCTCCATTTCGGGTCTATATTCATCAGAGCAGTTAATTCAAAGTTTCGTGCGAATAATTTAATCTTTTTTGCATTGATCAATAAGAGCACTCAACTCAAATTACGCTCGACTAGTAAAAAAAATCAGATCAAACTCTACGACTCGTATTGAAAAGCCAGTAAGTACCCTTCACAGGACGGCATGATTTGACACGCAGGAAGGTGCTCTTCGGGAATAAAAAAGGAATTGGAGATAAAAAGTCCAAACTGAAGGTTATAGAACTAGGCCTGCCACAGGGTTCAATTCTTGGCCCTCTTTTGTTCATTATCTACATGAATGACTTGAGCTTGTCCCAGAAAAAATCAAATGTTATTTTATAGGCCGATGACAATTTTGTGAAGCGCAGAAAATCTGCATCGAAAATGACGATGATCATGACAAAGCACTAGATAACTTCAAGAATTAGCTGTTAAAAACAAACTAAAGCTGAACAAGGAAGGAACAAAAAGCATGCTTTTTGTAAAAAATAAAAAAAATGCTGTGTCAAGAACATTCATAAAAAACACTAAAATTGAGGAAAAACAGAGCTTAAAATACTTGGGCATCACGATAGATAATGAACTACGTTTCTCAAAGCACTCAAAGTATGTGGTCACAAAACTTTTTTCGAATTGTTCAATCTGTTGTAAACTGAGAAAAGTTTTTAGAGAATCACAGATGATAAAAGCATTTAGAACATACCTAAAACCAATTAAACAATACGGAGTCTTGATATACGGGTCAACAACAATCACAACAATTAGAGAAATAGACAATCGGCTAAATTTTCATCGAAAAAAGTTTGAAAGCACTTACGAAAAAAGAAAAAACATAGGATCTATCTAGCATCACAGTTACCTGCCTATGAGGTACTTAAGCAACACTATGAGGTACACTATGAGGTACACTATGAGGTACACTGAGCAACACTATGAGGTACACTAAAAAAACATCAGGGGACACTGTAAAATTTCAAAGGGTTACTCAATGCAAAACTGCCTTAAAAAGCAAGCAGTTGATTAAAAACAAAAAACTCTAGGTAAAAATCTATTTCACAGTTTTCAATAATAATTAGGATAAGGCGGATCTTAATAATGTTTCTGGGTTATGATGATAAAATATTCAACAAGATTGAAATCATGCCAGATGCCGAAACAAATATTTTCTCCCATCAACCCCTAGATAAATATTTTTGGGTAATGAGGACATAGTCAGAATGTTGTATGAGCTTAAAATACTTGGGCATCACGATAGATAATGAACTACGTTTCTCAAAGCACTCAAAGTATGTGGTCACAAAACTTTTTTCGAATTGTTCAATCTGTTGTAAACTGAGAAAAGTTTTTAGAGAATCACAGATGATAAAAGCATTTAGAACATACCTAAAACCAATTAAACAATACGGAGTCTTGATATACGGGTCAACAACAATCACAACAATTAGAGAAATAGACAATCGGCTAAATTTTCATCGAAAAAAGTTTGAAAGCACTTACGAAAAAAGAAAAAACATAGGATCTATCTAGCATCACAGTTACCTGCCTATGAGGTACTTAAGCAACACTATGAGGTACACTATGAGGTACACTATGAGGTACACTGAGCAACACTATGAGGTACACTAAAAAAACATCAGGGGACACTGTAAAATTTCAAAGGGTTACTCAATGCAAAACTGCCTTAAAAAGCAAGCAGTTGATTAAAAACAAAAAACTCTAGGTAAAAATCTATTTCACAGTTTTCAATAATAATTAGGATAAGGCGGATCTTAATAATGTTTCTGGGTTATGATGATAAAATATTCAACAAGATTGAAATCATGCCAGATGCCGAAACAAATATTTTCTCCCATCAACCCCTAGATAAATATTTTTGGGTAATGAGGACATAGTCAGAATGTTGTATTAGTTTTGATATCACAACTCACAGGCGTTCCAAAACCAGAATGATTTTACTGAATAATGTTACCATTTTACTGTTAGGTTTAATGGTACCTTGACAAACAGTGCTTTCTCTTTTTTGTTCATTTTGAATCATTTTCATCCAGATAAACTGAATGAGACACTTGAGAACGGGCCATCGGCCCAATAGTGCTCTCCCACATTCAAATATGTGACTGTCTTTGTAAAGGTAATTGTGGAGCTATTTATTTACTGACTGAAACAATTTATTATTGTTATTATTATTATTATTATTATTATTATTATTATTATTATTATTATTATTATCATTATTATTATTATTATTATTATTATTATTATTATTATTATTATTATTATGATTATTATTATTATTATTATTATTATTATTATTATTATTATTATTATTATTATTATTATTATTAATTTTATTATTATTATTATTATTATTATTATTATTATTATTATTATTATTATTATTATTATTATTATTATTATTATTATTATTATTATTATTATTATTATTGAAGTCAGTACCGAATCCAATTGCAGATCACGACAATTTCAGAGACTGATTCATGTCATATAAAGTGATTCATTCATGACAATCGTAAAATCAGACGTTACCCAAGCTTGGCAAGTCTGACTTTACAATTGTCAGACTTGAGCCAAGTCTTTTTTGGGCCGAAAGTCTTTCGGGTCCTCTTACTCGCTCCCCGGATGTCTCGATTAGCTGAGTTCTGCGTAGCCAACTGTGCCACCGTACAAATTGAACACTGTTCTTTTGAGCCACTAATTCCGCATTTCAAACCAAAAAGTAATAAAAAATAATTCATATCGGACTTCGCGATTAAAACTTACGTTCAGTACGGGGTTCGGTGCTTGTAGTTAAGCTTGGAATTTGCGATTAAATTATGTCGTTATTTAAAGGTTACGGTGGAACTATGGTAGCGATATCGACTGTTATTCGCCAGTCGTCAGAAGATGAGTTTCAAATGCATCAAGCACGAGAAGAATACTTCTCACGGCAAGTCTATAAATTGACACACAATTATCTATTATTAATTATTTTATAAACATATAGAATAAACCATATATACTTTACGTTACTCTTGCGTGAAAATTAACAAATTTTGATCTATCCCCCCACAGTTTAGTGAGCACATAACTTTTAAGCCCCCGCCCCCAGGTGAACTTGCTATTTTTACTTACAATCGTACTATATAACAACAACAATTATGCAAGTGGGGGGACATAAAATACAGGGGGGAGGGGGAGATTTTTTAATTTTCAGATATGTTCAAACATATTTATGTTCAAATATACAAATATTTGCTTATGTTCTGATAGTCACTTTAGTTTGGAAGTTTCATGGGGCAAAATATGTAACTTCACATGAGAAAATATTTTAATTTGATATTCATTTACACAGTTTTTTGTATTATAAAGCTTCTGAGGGAAACTGTTAAAATCTGCAAAAATTTTTATCCACATTTTGACTTTTTTTGAATCCTTTTAATTAGGTTATTATTTTGAATGTTCTTCAATTGAAGCTCAGTCTTTTTTCGGTATACAATTAGAGTGAAAATCAGTGCAAATTTGTTGCCCACTTTGCAACAAAAATATAGCTGCCAGAGATGACCACTTTTACAATTTTTGGCGTACTTGAGTAAAATATAAGCATCGATAATGCTTATTAAATATATGTAAAAACAACGTAAAATGGTCAACATCACAATATCTAATGAAAAGGCTTTCTAGATATTCAATAAAGTTTGAATTTTATTTATAAATGTTTTCTGAATTTTTTACGCTAAATTTATGGGAAAATTTGATTGCAAAACTTATGTTAAATGTTTGCGTTTTTATTTAAATTTTTGTTTAGCAGGATGTATTCCAGGTTCATTTAAAAATCTGTTGATGTAATGAACACTGTTGAAAATTTGGAAAAAATGTTTTATAAGAAGTAATTGTGGTATTATTTGTAAAATTAGAAAAAGCTGATGTTTTTTGATATTTTATTTCAAACCCGAAGTTTCAAAGCTGACTGAGAGCAACCAGAATTTTTGGTAGTTAAAGGCTCCTCACTTTTAAAAAACATTCAAACTAAAATTGGCATTATCACGTTCCATTGAGTTACCATTTTTGCTTTTCAAAAATAGTTTTTTTTTCTGGTTACGTCTGTGGTCGTTTTTTGCCACCAACTATTTTCAACAAAAACTCGGTTTGTCTCAAAATACTCAAAGCTAATCTTTAAAATCTAGCGCTTAAAATTAACGAGAAGTTTGATAAACTAGTGCGTTTTTGAAAAACGCTTTAAACACATTTTTCAAACAAAAAATGAGTTGAACGCTGCATCTGCATAACAAGTTATTTCAATTTAAAACTTTATGATTGCTTATGAGTTTATATTCCGTTTCGATAACGTTTTATTGATATTTTTATATAAAATTTTTCTCATTTTTTTAAAAAATCTTATGCTACATTGTGTTGTTATTATTTTTGAATTTTTCTCATTAACATTACAAACAATACAAAAACGGTTTCCTTTTTTTTCACTGTGGTTTCTTTGCTACCTACTTAAACTTAAATGAATTAATTTTTCGTTGGAGAGAAGTTGCCATGAGTTCATATACAATCAGATTATGGCCTCCATCGTTTCGTATGGCAGAAATGTTTTGGTATGACAGTTCACAAAAAGAACATAAGTTGGAATTAAGTGCATTCCTGACAGCTCAAAAACTGATATATGTGGTTCTGGTTAGCAATATCAGATGAATCAGGACTCAAACACATTTAGTGCATCTTGCAGAAGCCCAGGACAGACGTATTGGTGATTTTGACACCTGAATGTCAAGAAAACTCTAAGATCGGAACAATTTTGTCAAAAAAACACACAGCAAATTGTTTCATGGCGTCGAAATCAACAAAAGAAACGTCAAAATCCATCGGAAAACTTGTTTAGACAAAAAAACTGAAACAAATATCAGAGCCCTAAATTGATATTAGCCAAACGAGTTGGAGGGGTGGTAAATTGAAAATAACGGCTGTCAAGAAAATTGACAAAATTTTGGAAATCTTTGTTCTATTTTTAGGCTTGACTTTTGAAAAATCGAAAAATCGGTCAAGTTATTGAGAGACTAGTTTTTTAGTTTTCTAATTTAACAAAGTTATTATGAAAAAATGTTTTTATTGTCTTGTTGTAATTCTTTAACTTTATTTATTAACTTATCTATCAGTACAAATACTTTTTCGTAGTTTCTTTGTTACTTATTTAAATTTAACAAAATTAATCATTCTTGGGAAAAAATTGCCATGAGTCTATATGCGATTAGATTATGGGCTCCATCATTTCGTAAGGCACACATGTTTTGGTATCACATTTTACACGAAGGATGCAAGATAAATATCAGTGCATCAATTGTTAAAGTGGAAACTTTCATGTCTACTGAGATTATATTATCCTGTTTGGTTTCAAACCATTGGAATCAGTACTTTTGTCCTACAAAATAACCTGAAAATATTGAATAGTGTACTCAAGAATAAATTCATAACATAGTTATAAGGCACACTAGCTCATGTTTTTTATTGCGTATGTAGCATTCGTCAAAAACGAATCAAAATTTAGCGATGCGCACTTATTTTTCTTTACAGTTTGCTGCTACTTTGAGATCTATTGCTATGTTTAACGTTGCAAAGGTAACAGAAAAGCGAAGGCAAAGAGAGGAATTTTGTTGAAAAGACTGTGAAAGAACATCTTTTCAATACTCCCCAGAATCCGCTGATTTGACCCAGAAAAGCACTGCTCAAATTGATCGAGTGTGGTTCTTAGGTGATCACTAGAGGAACATCTAATCACTTTTTACTGTCCAGATCTTAACGCTCGTTAGAAAAAACTTATTGGTCAAAACCAAAATGTTAGCGTTGTACAAATTTAACAGATAAAGTGTAAAAGTGTAGAGGTGCCTTACGAAAATTAGTGTCCTGTGACTCTAACAACGAAGGGAGCTTCCTGTCCATGTACAACAATAAGAAAGATCTCACAAAGGGAGATTACAACTATCTAGTCTACTGTGTTGTATTCTGTTCTGAATGTCTGGGAGGAGTGGTTGTACTCTCTATGGCTATAGAGAGATACTACTTAATATGCAAAGCGAATGATGCTCAAACTAAACTCAGCCCATCTAGCAGGAAAAAGTTCTGTTTGATGATAACTTTTGCATTTCTTCTGATTCTGGGTTGCATGGTGACAGATGTTGCAGTGCATCACGCCAAATTTGTACGTGTGTCAAATTTCAGCCCAAAAAAATCTTAATTTTTGGTTATTTTTGTTTGCTGGAGAGAATTTAATGCTTACAATCATTTTTTGCATCAAATTATCATGTTAATCATGTTGCTCAATACAATCATTATAAGAAACCAATTTCGTGCAAGGTTATTAAAAGTTTTATTTCCCTTGAATGAACTCATCAATTAATTAACATTGGCGCCAACCACACAAATGCATACCAAAATCATCTAAACAATCAATCCTCATCGAAAAGGTGTTGAATTGACCGCTCATATATATGCCAGTTCTCACAAAAATGACCCCCCCCCCCCCCCCGAAAACCAAGTTCAGGTGATCTTGGTTAACATATCCCACGAACTAATTTTTATGTTCGACCAAACATACGAACTCAACTATCCACGCATAAAATGAATAACGCAGACATTTTCCTGCTCCATTAACACATAGAAAATCCCTGAAGTTTTGGTCCAGGCACAGAAGTCAGTTTTAATCACATGGGAAAAAGATATAGATTGAAAATACGGTGACCTTGCATAAGTTCACCACTTTGATAGGCGAATGGCAATTAATAAAAAAAGAACCCCAGTCGAACTCGAATGTCTGTCTTGCACAATGCTGCGCATAGATTCTGCCAGGATCTTACTAGATTTATGGTTCCTTGTGCCAAATATTGTACGATACACATAATAAACATTACTACATAACAGTTTCCTGTCTTTTAACCCTGAAAAACTAGATACACTACGTTTAAGTGTGTCCAAAACCTATCACAGAATATCTCATGAAAACATGCATTTGTACATAAAGTTAACAGCAGGAAAGAATTTAGTTATTTTTCCAATTTAATTCAGATTTTAATTTTCTATCAATTATTAAGAATCAAAACAAAATGAAAAATGAAGTACTGATTTTCAATTAATTTCAACCGAGAATAATTTTAAAAGATGAAAGAAAACCACCAAATCAATTTTACTCAAACGGTACATAAGATGTTGCCGACAGAAGATCCTTTCAACCATTTTGCGGATAATTTTTCTGGTATATCTTGTCAGATAATCATTTAAGAAAGAATCTGCCAGATTCTTGGAATCTTGAAAAATGACAAGCAGCTATCACCGGGTCGAGGATTGACAGTGAATTTTCGTAAAAATTGTGAAATCGGGTGAAAAATTTTTTCATTGCGTATTTCTCACATCTTTTTTGCGGTGAAGGCGTTGAATCATGGTGAATTGTTTATTTTCAACACATTCTACGCAATTCTTTCAATCATTTTACATAAACGGTTTCCCCTCCTAGAGGTATACAAGTTTTTATTCCCCTACGCCATTTGTTACTTACTTCTATGATTTTTTGTGAGTTTAAATCAGATTCATTAAACGTTATGGAAAACAATTGAGTTGAATTGTGAATTTTTGCAAGAAATGAGTGAATTTCGCGGTGAATTTTGCAAGAAAATTTTTTTCAGTGCATTCAATGCAATCACTGATTTCTAACAAAAATTCACAACATTCACTGCATTTCTTACAAAATTTCATCCAAAAAACCTCGACCCGGTTCGCTCTGGGAAGAAAGTCTGTCGTACAGTGGATAACAATGAAATTGGATTGCAGAAGAGGGATAGATAAATGATGAGATGTGTCGTAGGTTCAAATCTTCAAAAGTCGAAAATCCAAATTCTCATTTCTATCTTTTGATGCTTTGCTTGTTCAGTTCACTGGAGTTGATTTTTTTCGGCGCAAGTACTGCAATGTAATATTACCACATGATAAAAAAAATTTTTCTTGAGAATGTTTAAAATTATGTTCTTATCTGATTATTACACTGAAAACTATAATTTTGAGCAAGAAGATGCTATGTGCTAAAAGAATAATTGTTAAGATAACTAGGTCAAAGAAAATGTCAGTTTTTAGCGAAAAAAATCATAAGGCAAGGGTTGTTTTTTTTGTATGACACCAGAAGCCGGGTTGGCGGTCATTCAAAAATTCCTGTTATTATACAAGTTCACATATGATTCGTATGGCTTCGTATGGATTCGTATGGCCAGGATCTTACAAGATTTACGGTTCCTTGTGCCAAATATTGTACGATACACATAATAAACATTACTACATAATAGTTTCCTGTTTTTTAACCCTGAAAAACTTGATACACTACGTTTAAGTGTGTCCAAAACCTATCACAGAATATCTCATGAAAACATTCATTTGTACATAAAGTTAACAGCAGGAAAGAATTTAGTTATTTTTCCAATTTAATTCAGATTTTAATTTTCTATCAATCATTAAGAATCAAAACAAAATGAAAAATGAAGTACTGATTTTCAATTAATTTCAACCGAGAATAATTTTAAAAGATGAAAGAAAACCACCAAATCAATTTCACTCAAACGGTACATAAGATGTTGCCGACAGAAGATCCTTTCAACCATTTTGCGGATAATTTTTCTGGTATATCTTGTCAGATAATCATTTAAGAAAGAACCTGCCAGATTCTTGGAATCTTGAAAAATGACAAGCAGCTATCACCGGGTAGAGGATTGACAGTGAATTTTCGTAAAAATTGTGAAATCGGGTGAAAAAATTTTTTCATTGCGTATTTCTCACATTTTTTTGCGGTGAATGCGTTGAATCATGGTGAATTGTTTATTTTCAACGCATTCTACGCAATTCTTTCAATCATTTTACATAAACGGTTTCCCCTCCTAGAGGTATACAAGTTTTTATTCCACTACGCCATTTGTTACTTACTTCTATGATTTTTTGTGAGT
This sequence comes from Convolutriloba macropyga, assembly GCF_964194025.1. Classification (NCBI taxonomy): domain Eukaryota; kingdom Metazoa; phylum Xenacoelomorpha; order Acoela; family Convolutidae; genus Convolutriloba; species Convolutriloba macropyga. The sequence goes on from NC_134471.1 coordinate 63,752,761, forward strand.
TTAAATCAGATTCAATAAACGTTATGGAAAACAATTGAGTTGAATTGTGAATTTTTGCAAGAAATGAGTGAATTTCGCGGTGAATTTTGCAAGAAAATTTTTTTCAGTGCATTCAATGCAATCACTGAATTTCTAACAAAAATTCACAACATTCACTGCATTTCTTACAAAATTTCATCCAAAAAACCTCGACCTGGTTCGCTCTGGGAAGAAAGTCTGTCGTACAGTGGATAACAATGAAATTGGATTACAGAAGAGGGATAGATAAATGATGAGATGTGTCGTAGGTTCAAATCTTCAAAAGTCGAAAAACCAATTCTCATTTCTATCTTTTGATGCTTTGCTTGTTCAGTTCACTGGAGTTGAATTTTTTCGGCGTAAGTACTGCAATGTAATATTACCACATGATAAAAAAATTTTTTCTTGAGAATGTTTAAAATTATGTTCTTATCTGATTATTACACTGAAAACTATAATTTTGAGCGAGAAGATGCTATGTGCTAAACGAATAATTGTTAAGATAACTAGGTCAAAGAAAATGTCAGTTTTTAGCGAAAAAATCATAAGGCAAGGTTTTTTTTGTATGACACCAGAAGCCGGGTTGCCGGTCATTCAAAAATTCCTGTTATTATACAAGTTCACATATGATTCGTATGGCTTCTTGGCAATCATACAAGAGTCAATCAGTTATTTAAAGGACGGTAAAACAACCACAACTGTGAACTTAATTTGGCCTGACTTAACTTAGATAAGGATATCCGTTCAAATTCTCCTGAATAAAAAGAAAGTCTAAAATTTGTACAATATCTTATATGATGCTTCCGGATGGCACCTCAACCTGGGATTAGTCGAATCATTTTCATAAATGTTTAATGATTGAAGATTTTCAAGTTGATGTCAGGAACCACATTTTTTGTTGATTGATTATTATAATAACAATAAAATGAATATCATCGAGTGTAAATTTATTTGACCAGCCAGAACAGGTTTCTCTGGAAGGAACAAAAAGAATGAATTTGACGCCATCTTTCGTCTATAGGTTTGTTTAGCGCACCCAAGACCATTCATGCTTTCGCGAATTTTTTTTTTAATGGAATTGTTTTTCGTTATATAGAGAAAAATGTGATAGGGACCTTGCAAAAGGCAGAGTGTTTTAAAACATCCTTACCCAAACTTCATCAATACAAAAATGAATCCTAACAACTAATTCTAACTCAGAGCCTTACGAAAGTTGTCGTCCGTCATCAAAAACCATGTCAACAAAACTGCCCAACAATACGGCAGTATAGCGAGACTAATCATTAAAAGATCCTAACATACCTAAGACAACTCTAATTGCGTACAATTAAGTATTAAAATCAAATTTATATTAATTATATTTTTTCGATAATCGCTATTAAATTTGTACCCGGATCTTTTCATTATTTTCAGTTGGTACAAAACAATTTGCAGCTGAAGTTCCGCTAATTATAATTAGCGATAATTTTTATTGAAACTTTTCCCGGGAACATTTTACAATGCTGCATAATGAATTAGTGTAAATTGGCATGTGTTTCAAAGCTGGAACTCTGAGCCGAATTGACATCATCTATTAGTTACTATTCAATTAATCCACAAACTTTTTCAAGAGTTGTAATTTGAAAATAAAACTGGGAACATTTTTTTTGTATCCATGCGTTCAGATATGAACAACATAAGTATTTACTATTTAGTATTTTCCTTTAAATATTTTTTGTAGCTCATGTTGACACGAGTCGTACAAAACAGTGCTAAAATAACTCACCAATAGTTGCGCTCTTTGCTGCGTAAATTTTGGTTTTTTGCAAGTTTTCTGAGATATTTGAGCGTAATGGAAACTTACCAGAGACATATTTTTTACAGGAAAACATCCGAAAATGTTCGTTGTGTTGGTTCCAAAGATTCTACATAGCTGCTGTTATATTTTTTCTCTCTGTCGTTCCAACTATTATATTCTCAAGCTACATTTACAAATTAACTTGGAGGGAGTTACGGAAAGATGTGGACAGGGGACAAAATAGATTGCAAGACAGAAAGAAGACCCTGGCTAAAGCATTTGGGCTAATTTCAGTCGCTTTCTCCGTCTTCTATTCGCCCTATGTTGTGGCTTCGGCAGTTATCATATATTACATTTCTCGACACGGCTCTGTGTTTAATGACTCCGATGCAAACCGGCAATTGAGCTTAATTAAAAGAGACAGAACGTTCAATCAGGTTATAAAGCGTAAATTGTAACAAAACGTACATTCTATTGATTTTTTCCATCATAAAGATATCCTGGGGAAAAAGAAGATATGACGAAGAAATTACAGCTGCCTTGAACTTGATGATTTTTTTCTATTCTGATCCTCAGATCAACAAGGGGGACTCGGTAATATGCGTTCGCACATGAGGTTCCGATTCCCCCCATCCACGTTTTGATTTAATATTCTACCAAATGAAGAAGAGGAAGGAAAGGTTCAAGAAAAAAATTACATCACCTTCAACTAACAATTAAGTTAAAAATTATGCCTGGATTAGAGAACCGATAAGACTTGCCATCAATGAGAGTAATGCATAAGACACACAAAAAATAAAGCTTAATTACGACCAAAACTCGATGACTATATTTAAAAAACCGAAAACAACAAAAAGAAAAAAGAATCACAGAAAACCCAATCTTAACAAATCAAGCTGTACTCGTTAGATGTTCATTGGATGAAACATAAGACCTGTCAATAATGCGACTCTGTGACAGGCCAACAAAGACGAACAAAAAGTAGAAAGTTAAAAAATACGTTTCACTTTTTGAAAACAACCAATTTCAAATTGATTGACACCACTTCGTATCAACTCGGCTCAAAAGAAAGACTAATTTATACAACATACGAAGCCATTGTGACTTCTCGTCAACCTTAATATGTCAGACGACTGCAAAAATAAACAAAATAAAGCAAAAACAATTGAATTTTACAAGAATGCGGTGCAGCGACCATTAAAACCACAGGATTTTCCTGGAGAAAATTAAACAAACCTAGTATTGCACTTTTTCAACGCAAATTAGGCGACCACATTAGTTTGGTAACGTGGAAACGACACAAAAAACTCAAAACGACCAACTATTCAAAAATCACACTTTTATGAAAATGCGTAGTACCAAAGCCATTTGTTTGAAAGAAGACAAGTAGTACAAGAAACCATTTGTTTGAAAGAAAACTACTATAAAGATTAAATCTTGGATTACTGAAAAGAGGATGCGACCTGTCAGTACAGAGACTAAGCTAGCAAATTGGAAGAAATGATATAAAAGTGACAAAACTCAAAATTTTACCAAATTTTTTATAGAGAAATATTTTAAAAAGTCCAAGCAAACAATAAGATTTCACTTGAAAACAAAAACAAATCAACATGAGAAGAGCCGTTGTAGGAAAGCTAAAAAACAGTAACTGAAAAATTTAACCACTATAAAGAGTATTTTTCTTCTTCTTCGTAGAAAGTTTTGCCCTGTATCAATTGAGACTAAACTACATGTGGGCAGCAATTAAATTAAAAAATGACACTTCACTAACATCTAACTTTCTCTCAAACAAAAATATTCAAAGTCATAAAACATTAGATAACAACTGAAGGCATTGTATAGGCTCACCTGCACACTCTAAGAAACTAATTGAACCTTTAAAAAACAAAACGTTGTCATGAGGATGCAAATAGAATGACAAATGAATCCAATAGAAAAAGAAATAATTTAAAGATTACAAAAAAACATTGTTAAAGCCATAAAAACTTTGTGCTTTTCTCTGACGTGAATATTTTCATATGGCCTTATTTTGTGGTATATAAGATCTTTCATTGATTGGACCATGATTTGAAATAATTCTTGTCAGTAATCACCATAAGAAAACCAAAAGTGCGAAAAAAAATTGAAAAAAAAAAGCGCCCCTAATATAATCCGAATACTTACTAATTGTACTAATCCATTATGAAATCAAACCTAGACCTGATTGTTCTCAGCGTCCAACAAATACAATTTATCACTCCATAGGTTTGCAAAATTTATCAATTAGCAATTGAAATATTTCATTAAACCACAAATAAATCATACATTTTCTATAATTATTAGTTTTAATTTTCAAAAACCGGCCCAAATTTAATTCCAGAAAACTCCTATAGGAAGCGATTGTACACCTATCTCTCTTGGAGTTTTTAAAGATTGTGGCAGCAGGTATTACGGCTCTCTTTCCTGCAAATTTACACGAAGTAGGAAACAAAAGCTTATTTGGAGCCTTTTTTGAATAAAAAAGCCTCATATTCAAAAAGTTTCGCAGAAATGTTAGCAAAAAACTCGGATAAAACAAATTGGCGAGATTTCTTTGTCTTTAACAGTAAAATCAATAACATCGTATTTTGAAAGATGAACAAGTTTTAGCAAAATTGACGAAAATTTGGTCAAAAATTACAGAAAATGTGAATGAAAACAACGGAATTCACTCTACTTTTCTCAAAAATTTAAACCTCTATGACTCCTTGTGAAAACCAAAATCCATAAAAACTTTTTAATTCCAAATTCTATGCTAGACAAACTTTCTAATGATGCCAGTCTGAACTCTCTACGATCGGCCGAAATAGTGAAATAGTCTGAACAAAAGAACCATTTGGGTATATAGTTCCTCCCCCCCCCCCAAGTGGTTCGGAACAATAATCAATTTCCGGCAGTCATTTTCATTTAAATTTAGTCTAGTATAAATTAATTTAATATAGTTAGCCCAAAACGGGTACCAAAAATATATTTTAATGGCTGGCCCTTTTTCTGTAAGACAGAAATGACGGCCAAATTTTTTATAGTCAGTAGAATCGATCGCATTAGAAAAGCAATAAAACATTGTATAGCACTATAAAGTTTGAAAAAGTCCAGCACTCAGGATTAGGGCAGGGTAAGATGAACAATACAAGGCATTGATAGTAGCTCACAAACTGACTTTTAAATTTGTAAAAAATTTACTTTAGCAATATTAAGCTATTGAAATTCATCAAAATTAAGTGCTGCAACTCTGAGAAAAAATTGATTTTTTTTACATACAGAAAAAATTCCAAAGATTTTGTTTATAAAACGCGTTTTGGTCAATTAATTGGTTTTTGAAAAGTTAAAATTCGCTCGAAATATTTTTGTTAAATGAAGGATTGGTGAACAGAAGGAATTGTAGGTGAACAGGGGCGTCATTTTATTTGCCATGTCTCGTATGTTTTCAGCAATACTGAACTATTATCTTACGTCCCGAGCGATGATTGTACTTTACTTCTGGAAAATGTTTTTGACGAGATTGTGCATAACTTTTTGAAGTTCCTTCGACAGCTGGTGGTGCTGTTATTATTGATTTATTAGACGCCTCGGACTCGTTTGTGGGCGATAAGATCTAATTCGCTTGCTCTTGCTAGTTGGTTTTTAGTTCTTCTTTCATTTAAGTTTTGGTTTTTAGAGAGGAACAGGAACACTATTTAAGTTGTCCTCGCTTTGTCTTGAAAAAGAAGTTGGGTGGGTGTACCCCCGCACCTAACTCTAAGTCGAATTCAGTACTGAGTCAGAATCTTAATTCAGGTCACATTTTGCACTGAATTTGTCTGATTCAGAGCTGATTCAATGATTCATTCTGAATAATAATCTGATTCAGAAGAATACAGAATATTTTCTCTGAATTTTGCTCTGATTCAGAGAAATTCAGAAATCGCTTCACAGTTGGTTCTGAAATCATTCTGAATCAGTACAGAACCATGAAATTTCTCTGAAATTGTTCTGAATCAGTGCTGGTTGTCACTGAACCTTTGGTACGGGTCAGCAGTTCGCGAGCAGCAAATTTAAACATAAGTGTAAATTGACGAAACACAACTTACCACGTCAGTTAGTTTCCTGGCATGCTTTGGCACGCTTTGAAATTGGCGAACTCTGTTAAATCTGTTAAGCTGGTTGATTTTCGAGCTTAGTTCCGAATTTTGCAGAATCAGATTCGCAAAAGGTAAGTTTGCTTCGTCGTGCTTCCAGTATAACAGCTGTAATTTTGTCCGTCTTCAGCACGTTTGAGCGAGGTCTAAGGACATATCGTGTAACCCATCAAGGTTTTTCTTTAATCTTTTGCTTTGCACATGGACTGGTTAATCGCGGTGGATTTCTGAACACTGTATTTGCGGCACGATTGTCCGTTCGTCTGATTGGCAGTCCACCATCAAGGTGAATTCACCATCAAATTCACCATTGAATTCACCATCAAGGTCTGTATTGTATTTGAATTGCCTTAACACTCAATGAATTGTTATTTTGCTGTTATCTTTTTTTGTTTTTGCCCTAATTCCTTATTCACAGGGCTGGTCAAAACGCGTTCCGATTCCCATGTATCTCTTGAATAGTCTCTTTTAATGTTGCTATCGATCTGATGAGTGATGATGGTGCGTTTTCCTGCTATGCAATACTCCAACTTTTAAAGTCAAAATACGATTTCCCCGACGGCCAGTTTTAAATATGTCATGCGAGTTCACGTGCCGCTATAGCGCAACGTAAAACTTAGTTCGAAAATCAGCATGTTGCTCCCACTGCCTCTCATAATATTGAGCTAGTTGCCCGGGCCGAGGAATTTGGCCAAATGTAAGATCAGCGGCAACTAGCGTTGACAAGTCGGAAAATTCGCCGCAATTTTCTTACATAATTTTGGGTTGAATGCGTTGAATTTGAAAACAAAAAGTCAACGCTTTCAACGCTAATTTCTGTAAGAAAAATGCGGTGAATTTTCCGACTTGTCAACGCTAGTTGCCGCTGATCTTACATATTTAGCGTTGAAATTAGCGTAGATCTTACATAATTAGCGTTGAATTTAGCGTAGATCTGACATAATTAGCGTTGAATTTAGCGTAGATCTGACATAATTAGCGTTGAATTTAGCGTAGATCTTACATATTTTTGCGTTGAATTTAGCGTTGATCTTACAAAAAATAAAAGCGTCCACTTGAACTATTAACCTCCAGTTGCGTATGGGTCTCGAACTGCTGACCTCCTGTTTGCTTGGCGCCTCTTCTACCATTGTGCCAGAGTACCTTGTTTTCCTTAAGAGCCGCAATTCTTATAAAGCGTAGATCTTACATATTTTGCGTTGAATTTAGAGTAGGTCTTACATACTTTGCGTTGATTTTGCGTAGTATTTAACTTAGGATATTCAACGCATTCACCATGTGAGGCGTACCGGGAAATATTTAAATTTTTTTAAAAGTTTTGAAAAAAATTTGAATTCCTAAAATGGTCTGAAAATGTTTTTGCACCTTAAGAGAGCACTCAAACGTTATTTTTTGATGACTTCATTTTTCTCACTTGTGCAGTATAGGCGTCGAAAAAGTAAAAAATATAATTTTTCGAAAAAAAAAATTGAAAAATTTGAAATCGTGATACGGTCTGAATTGGATTTCGCACTATAAAAGAGCACTAAAAATGATTTTTTTCTGACCTCATGTTTCATGCCTTTGCAATATAGGGTTCGAAACATTGACAAAAAATTGATTTTTGAAAAAAAAAACTTGAAAAAGTTCTGAAATCGTAAAATGGTCTTAAATGGATTTTGCACTATAAAAGAGCACTAAAAAGTGATTTTTTTGCTGACTTCATTTCTCTCACCTGTGCAGTATAGGGGGACGCTAAAATTGAATGCTAAATAGGTAATATCTACGACAAAACTCAAAGCAAAATTATGTAAGATTAGCGTTGAAAGCGTTGAATTTGTGTAAGATCTGCGCTAAAATTCAACGCTAAATATGAAAGATCTACGCCAAAATTCAACGCAAAATTTATGTAAGATTAGCGTTAAATGCGTTGAACTTATGTAAGACCAACGCTGAAATTCAAGGCAAAAATTATGTAAGATTAGCGTTGAATGCGTTGAATTTATGTAAGATCTACGTCAAAATTCAATGCAAATTTATGTAAGATTAGCGTTGAATGCGTTGAATTTATGTACGATCAACGCTAAAATTCAAAGCTAAATATGATAGATCTACGCCAAAATTCAACGCAAAATTATGTAAGATTATTGTTGAATGTGTTAAATTTATGTAACATCAACGCTAAAATTCAACGCTAAATATGTAAGATCTACGCCAAAATTCAACGCAAAATTATGTAAGATTAGCGTTGAATGCAATGAATTAGTGTAACATCAACGCTAAAAATCAACGCTAAATATGTAAGATCTACGCCAAAATTCAACGTAAAATTATGTAAGATTAGCGTTGAAGCGTTGAATTTATGTAAGAGCTACGGTAAAAATCACCCGGGTCGAGGTGTCACCGATAAAAATCGCTAAAATATGTAAGATTTGCGGTGAATTTGAGTAAAAGTGTAAGATTTGCGTTCAATGCGATGAATGCGGTGAAAAAAAAACTTTTAAGCGGTGAAAAATTTTTTTCAGCGCTTAAGCGGTGAAAGAAAATTTTTCACCGCTACAAGCAGGATGCGGTGAAAAAAAAATTTTCACCGCTACCACCAGAATGTGGTGAAAAAAATTTTTCACCGCTACCAGCAGAATGCGGTGAAAAAAAATTTTTCACCGCTAAAATCACAAATCTTACAAAAATTCACCGCGCTAATTTCAACGCTTATCTTATATTCACAGGAAATATCATTGAAGTAATTGACAGATGGCGCAGTGGATTACGAAGTTGTTGACACGCATGAGGCAGAGGTTCGAACCCTTGTACGACAGTTTCTTTTTTGTAAGAATTCCGGTGAATGCGGTGAAAAAAAATTTTTCACCGCAAAATTCAACGCTATTCTTACAAAAATTCACCGCTTTCAGCGCATTCAACGCTAAAAGATGCGGGCGCTTTGCGGTGAAAAAAGTTTTTTTTCACCGCAATTCACCGCTAATCTTACATTATTTTTTGTCAAAACCTCGACCCGGGCAACGCTAAATATGTAAGATCTACGCCAAAATTCAACGCAAAATTATGTAAGATTAGCGTTGAATGCGTTGAATTTATGTAAGACCACCGCTAAATTCAACGCTGAATATGTAAGATCTACGCCAAAATTCAACGCAAAATTATGTAAGATTAGCGTTGAATGCTTTGAATTTATGTAAGAGCTACGCTAAAAATCAACGCTAAATATGTAAGATCTACGCCAAAATTCAACGCAAAGTTATGTAAGATTAGCGTTGAATGCGTTGAATTTATGTAAGATCAACGCTAAAATTCAAAGCTAAATATGATAGATCTACGCCAAAATTCAACGCAAAATTATGTAAGATTATCGTTGAATGTGTTAAATTTATGTAACATCAACGCTAAAATTCAACGCTAAATATGTAAGATCTACGCCAAAATTCAACGCAAAATTATGTAAGATTAGCGTTGAATGCGTTGAATTAGTGTAACATCAACGCTAAAAATCAACGCTAAATATGTAAGATCTACGCCAAAATTCAACGTAAAATTATGTAAGATTAGCGTTGAAGCGTTGAATTTATGTAAGAGCTACGGTAAAAATCAACGCTAAATATGTAAGATCTACGCCAAAATTCAACGCAAAATTATGTAAGATTAGCGTTGAATGCGTTGAATTTATGTAAGATCAACGCTAAATTCAACGCTGAATATGTAAGATCTACGCTAAAATTCAACGCTAAATATGTAAGATCTACGCCAAAATTCAACGCAAAATTATGTAAGATTAGCGTTGAAGGCGTTGAATTTATGTAAGATCTACGCTCAGGCGTAGATCTTACATAAAATCAACGCATTCAACGCCAATCTTACATAATTTTGCGTTTTTTAACGTTGACACCTCGGCCCGGGTGCTCACATTCTCTCAAATTGGGGAAACCATATTTGAGTCAAAACACTCTGCTACTCCTCTCTAATTACTGTCTCCCCTCTACATGATCGGATTTTTTGGAAACAATATGACGAAAATTGGCATTCTGAGAGAAATATGTATGTCAAAATGGTGATTTGACCAAATTTCAAAATGAATAAAAAATGAAATTAGGGTAAACGCATGACAAAAAGGGTAGCCATAAACACATTGAGTTTGAATCAGAAAAACTAAGTTTAAATTTGCTGAAAAATTAAGTCTTTCATCATCAATGTGATACCACTTGTGATACTACTTGATGAAAAATTAAGTCTTTCATCATCATTGTGATACTACTTCATCGCTTTTCAAAATAATTTAGGTTATATAATTTGTGTTCTTCAAAACCTTTGGTAAACAGAAGTGCGATTTTTCAGTCAAAGCCTTTGTTTCAATTGATAAGGCAAATTTTTCTAGGTCAATTTTATAGAAACTGAAGAAAGGAGTTGCCGATTTGAAGGATTCTAAAATCTTCTTCAACAATCAACCAGACGAGCCCTTGGGTGTCTACGTACAAGACACCTGCAGAAAAAAAATCCGAAGTTGACTATCACGAACACAAACGGATGCATTTAAAATTGCAAGATAAACATTTCACTATAGCATTTTAGATTTCAGAGAGAAATTCCTCATATGATAAAGAAAAGTACCGCAGACTTGAAACTTACAGATATTTACTTCCCACAGAGAAGTTAAGTATAAAAAAATATTTTCAGTTAAACTAAGATAGATTTCAAAAACTTTTAGTCTCTTTGAGCCTTCTGTCCCATTGAAAGTATTGCTAACTAAAACATCTACGAAAGTTAATTCTCTTAACGAACTTTAGATACAATATAGGACACCGTATAAATCTTAGTATGTTTTCAAAGTTTCGTCTAAGCTGCGCAATCTGGGCGTTCAATTTAGGATATCGTTTACATCTTTCAACATAAATTTGAGTTTCATTAATCTATTTTGCTACATTCTTGCTGAGGCAAAATTTGCATTGTTTTCTACACTGCAAGAAGAGAAGCGCTGACTTTGCGCTCTAATTGTATCGCTGAAATGCTGAATGAACTCTTTGGTACCTTGCTGAAATTTATGCTTCTCATAAAAATTTTCCACATAAAATCCGTTCTTCAATTGGTCAAAAAAATTTCCAAAAATCATCTAAGAAATACGCTGAAATGTGATGATTGTTCAAAAATTTTAGCTCAAATCCTTACATAATACTCCGTTGATATGTGCTGAAATTATATAAGAAATGCACTGAAACGCGCTAAATTTTCAAAAAAAATCAATTATACTTCACACTTTTCTTGCGTTGACGAATTCTCGAACTATGCTCTTCTAATTATTAGTCGTCACTAAATCCCCATGCCTTTGGATTCCAAAATTCCCAGCTTTTAAAGTAATTTTATATTACAAACCGTTTTGTAATAAATGCGCTGAGAAGTGCTGAACTTCGCTAAAATTATATATTTAAGGCGCTGAAACTTCAGTGCCTTTCTTACTTAATTTCATCGAAGTTATGCCCCTTTGCAATTTATGCCCATTTGCAGCAAATTTATGCACATACGCGAATTTATGCCGAATTGCAAATTTATGCCCATTCGCATTAAATGCGCAGCAAAAACCGCTGAAGGTAATGAAAGAAGTTTGGTGAAAATGAAACGGAAATATGTTGCGTTGAATATTTTATAAAATTTCAGCGCATTCCCAAAATTTCAGCGCATTTGAGTGCCTTAAGCGCAATTTGCACATACTTTCAGCGGATTCCCTACTCCGAATGCGCCGAAAGAGTGCCGAGATTCCCAAACGGGTGAAACTTACCTTTCGAAGATGCCCGGAGTTAAATAAGGACAAGGAGGAACGGCATTGTGCGTTCGCATATTAAGTTCCGGCCCCTCTCATCCGCATTGTTGGCATAAATGTCTAGCAAATGAAGAACAGATAGAAAACCCCCAAAAATTAGTGTAAATAAAAAAAAATGTTTAAACAAAAAAATTACACCAACGCAAATAACTCAGTGTAGTAAAAAACGCCGTATTATATTTATGAGATCAGCCATTATTAAGAAAGCAAGTCAAGGCGAACAAAAAAATCAAAAAACAATATCAACAAACAATAATTATATCCAAAACTTTTTCATTACTTATAAAAAAAACTCAATAACAAGGTCAAAATAGCGTCAGATAAAACCGAAAATAAACACAATAACCTATACTTCACTAGAAATTACATGGGACCAAGGCATAATAAGGCTCGGTAACAATTAGATAAAAAAAGAACCAAAAACAGCAAAAACAAATTATTGGTTTAAATTTTTAAACAGAATCAATTTCAAAGTATTGAAAACCATTAGATAGCAATTGAAAAACAGCTGAAATGTTCATGAGCACATACACCTCTATAAGAGGGCATTAAGACTTGTCATTATTCAACAAATTTTCATGCAGTTACAAAAAGAACAGCAAATAGAGACATCAAAAAAAAAAACAATTAAAACTCGCGAGGAAACGCTGTCGAAGCCGTCAAACCATATTTGCAACTCAAAATTTATTCAATTCAGTTTTTCCCGGACGCCAATAACGTGGTCAGTGACCTCTCATTTAACAGAATAGGTAGCAAGTTAAAAAACAAAGGGCTAATTTAACTAATTTTTTTTCGAAAACAATTTTTTTCAAAGTCATGTAAGACATTAGCTACGAAATGGCAATTGTAAATGTTCATATATTATTCCAAAGGAAGCATTTGGGACCTGCAATTGTTCAGATTTTGTCCTACGTCTACAAAAACAACTTCAAATATAGAGAAAAATCATAAACTTTTTTAGTTTTTTGGGAATAAACCTGTGTCGAGGTCAGTAAAATCATAACAAACGCGTTAAAGACATTAGATTTACTACATTTGCACTTTTCTTCCATAATATTATGTTATATGTGACCTTTAATTAAAGAGTAGGTAACAAAAAGACAAAAAAGAACAAAACGGAAGTTAATATTTTTTCTGTTTTTGAAAACTATTTTTTTCAAAGTCTTAAAAGCCATGAGCTATCTACTAAAATCATATTACAGGCTTGTTTAATCTTACATAAAATGTCAATGCAAACGGTCAATATCCAGGATATTTCATACAATTAAGAAACAAAGTAAAATTGACAGTTAAAGACAAATGTAAAAAATTCAATAAAATATTAGATAAAGGGGCGTGGATGCCGTTAAAGCCAAAAACAATGCCTTTAAAGACTTTTACTTCTAAAATATTGCCTTATTTACATGAAAAATCCGCCAATGCCTAAAAATACGAAAAAAAATGTGAAATTTAGTGGTTTCAAAGCCAGAAAACCATAACTTAACGCGTAAAACTGCAAAAAGATTGATTTTTACTTCAGTAAAAGAAGAAGAAGAAGAAGAAGAAAAAGAAGAAGAAACTTTCTTTCCTTGATGGCACTCTGCTACAAATATACCAAATTAAGAGATAAATAGTGGCAAAGATCAATAATTCACAGATTTTTTTAAAAATCAAACACTTTTTAAGTCATAACGACCATAATCTTTTGAGTAAAGAAAGAAGACACATTAATTTTGCACTGAAAAGGAAGCCAATTGGACATATCAACAGTGAACTTTGATTTGAATTGTTTTTCCATTAATTAAAAGATCGAACTTTTTTTAAAGGACGACTGATTAAAATCAAATTTTATCTGAGTTTTAGCAGTCCAAGATTGGACCAAATAAGCCGTGCTATTACTTTTTGTCCAATAAAACCAATCAATTGTTTCAATTGTTATAGATCTAAATAATTTGTTAGTTAAAAGATCAAAAAAGCTGCGTTTTTTCATAATTATAGGTTGAAATTAGCGAAAAAACGGCTAATTTTTAAATCCAGACTTCTCTAAAGGGAGTGTAAGTATAACTAGCTCCCTTTTGGTTTACAAAGGTCGTTTTATTTGTTTTTGGGTGCATAATAGCGGCAAATATAGTCAAAATGGACAAAATGAGCTTATTTCGGGCAATATTTGATGAAAAAGCTGAATTTTGAAATAGTTAGCAAATATTTTAGTAAAAAAAATAAATCAAAGTAGTGAACTATACTTTTTGTCTGTAAAAATAAAATCAACAGCACTATTGTTAACAATTTCTAAAAATCTTAGCAAAATTGAATAATGTTTAGGCAATAAATCCGGAATATGGAAATAAAAGTAACGCAAGTTAACAAAAATTGAAACCACAATAACTGACTCTATAAAAGTGAAATTAAAATAATTCTTTTTATTTCCATATTCTACAATTGATAGTCACTCACAACTCTCTTCGATAAATATGTCGATTGGTCAAAATTGACTGAACAAAAAAGTCTATTTGAATATAACGTTCCTCCCCCCTCAAGAGGAGTCAGAACAGAAATAAATTCTTAGAACACTTGGTTTTCAAAAAAAAACTTATTTAGTCTATATTCAAACGGCTTTCCAATGATATATGTCTTTATCGGAAAACATCATAAAAAATTACGGAAATTGTGAACAAAAATGCCAAAACGATCACGAAACTGTGGACCTCGATAACTCCCTGTAAAAAAATAAATTCCCTGTAAAATAAAAAAAATCTTTTTAATTCTATATTCTACGCTGGACGAGCTTTTTAATGATACCTCTCGTAATTCTCTATGTTGAATATATCGATCGGCAAAACTTGTCTGAACAAAAAAGACCCATTTTGGAAAAACTGTCCGTCATATGTCATTCTATATTACCAAAGCTTTGTTAATTGATTACCTTTGTCGTTCAGAAAAACATTTCAGAAACTAGAGTCTTTTGCATAATATTCAGTAGCACATCGTTTGCCCCGCTTTCTTGTACGAAACACACACCAAAACAAATGACATAAATAAAAGAGAGTTAACTATATGCAAACAGACTTATCTGATTTTTTTTCATGGGAATATGTCACTCTAAATAACTTTTTTTTAGAAAATTATTGTTTATTTGCCCGAAAAATAGAAAAAATTTTTCTCTGGGGCAAGCTGATTAATGATTCTCAAACGCAAATTACACTCAATTACGAAAAAAGAATGAAAATTTAAATAGCAGAAAACTGTTTTACAAGATGTCTATTTTCTTTTCATGCACATTAATTTACAGCTGTCTATTGATTATTACAAAATACTTTTGGCCCCTACATCAATTTTTTCCGACAGGATGGTTTTTTCTAACTTTAATCTGTACATTTTATCCAGCATTTTTTTGAAGTAGACATAAGGCTTTCTTTTTAAGGTTACAAGCCATGAAATTTGACAATAAGACAACCAAAATGACACTTTAAAAGAAAAATTCTTAGAAAAAGAATTCCGGCGAAGTTTTCTGCCTCGAAAAAGAAAAAATAAAGCTAATGAGAGTTTTCTTCCAAACTTTAAAATCACCTCTGTAGTCCGTATGACCTTCCTTTGCTCAAAAGCAATCAGTCCATTAGTAAAATCAGTTTTTGCTCTTTACTTTGCTTGTTTTCAGGAAAATATTTGTGAATTTATTGAAATCGATGAGCTTTCAAAACAAAGTATTGACAAACCGTACGTATCTTAATGGCAAACTCAATACTTAGTCAAAGACTAATTCAAGTCACATGTTGCACCGATTTTGACTGATTCAGAGCTAAATTAGTGATTCATTCAGAAACATCTTCTTATTCAGAATAACACTGAAAATTTTCTCTAAGTTTTGCTAAGATTCAGAGAATTTCAGAAATCTAAGGATTTCTGAAGTCTTTTCAATTAGTACTGATTCTTAAAATTTCTTCGAAAATATTCCGAATCAGTACTGATTCTAATTGAGTTTTTTCAACGGGAAACTATTAAAGTTCAGTTTAAATATCATTAAATTTAAAAATTCGGTTTCATTGCGCAAAAAAAGTTGTCTACAGAGCTCGAAAGATTGAAACTACTCTTTCAAGTTGTTTTCCTTAATGTTATAGGGACTATAATTTAACGCACAAGTAGAGAATCAAAGTGAATTGCGAATTCATGTTTTTGAAAGAAGTAATGCTGAAGTTTTAAATTCACTAAAAGTTAAATGTTTTTGAAAGATTTTCTCACCGGGTATATGGCCACTTTAACTAAATAAAAAACAGCGGGTCCCATTTTGGCACCAAGATATGATGCTAACGCAGTTTTCAGTACCAGAGCAACCATAAAAATCACAAATTTTCAGGGTGCTTTCGTCATTTAAAATACCATATACACACAACAACACGCCAAACAAAGTTCATGAAATAGCCGAAAAAAAGTTTCGTTTACAACTTGAATTGCATTATCTAAAAGTTATTCTGTCTCCAATTCCAAAAGCTCTACTAGAAATATCTGAACACCTCCTAATCAGCGTAGTTTTGTTTATTTAATCAGTTAATTATTTTTGAACCTAAAAAAATCTCTCATATTTTTGGTATATCTTCAGGCTATCACCGGGTATATGGCCATTTGAGTTAATTAAAAAACATAGTTCTCATTTTGACCGATTTTAATTACCAATTATTTGATGCTGACTCAGGTTGTAGTACTAGAGAAACAATAAATATCATACATTTTAAGGGCGCTCTTGCCATATAAAATACTATTTACACACACATACACACACAAACACACACACAACACGCCTAACATTATCGTCTCAAATGATGTCTTCTCGTGTAATAAATTACTTAAAATGGTGAATTTTTTCGTTTACAACTTGAATTTCATCATCAAATTTATTCTGTCTCGTAGTAAAAAAAGTCCACTTGAAATAGTTTTAGTTACGGGATTTTTTTGAAATTCAAACCAAAACTTCTGTTCAGTTTAAAAATGTTTAGTTTCAACGCACAAGAAATGTCGTCAACAGAGCTCGAAATTTTGAGAACTCCTCATTCAAGTCGCCTTCCTTAATTTTCTGGGATTAAAATTTAAGTCGATTGTTTTTGAACCTATGAAGTTGATTACTTGTGGATAATGTTGTCCTCTACACAAGAAACAGGATAACATTTTTAACCATCAGTTTACTTCGAAGTCCTTCATTTTTTAATAAAATGCGTCATTTGCTTTGTTCCACATATTTTGTGAGCAGATTTTTTATTTTCATTTTATTCTGTTGATACTTGCACAGAAATGGCAAAACACAAACATTAATAACATCGGTTTTAAAAAGTTTGCTGTAAATAATTAAGATTATCCTTATGATTTAAGATTTTCATGATATGAAAAGGTTATCACTCATCAATCCGAGTATTATTACTGCTTCCTAAAAGGTCAATTCAGATATTCAGAGACAGGAAGATAAAAATTTTAACTCAAAACTTGAGGTGATTAAAAATCCCGTGTTTGTTTAATTATTATGTTTTTGAATCGCGATAAATTGAAATGAGGAAAAAGAGTAGAGAAAAGCTCTTCGATTTTTCTTCTCTTCTTCGACTCCTTCTCTGGCAATCGGAACTTCCTGCAAACTGACGAAGAAGTGGCTACTCATGTATCTTGGATGAGAGCGGCTACTGCCGTTGAAATATTTCACACTATGGCCAGATTGTTCAGTCTCATCAATTCTGTCATTCTGATTGTGGTTGTGAAACACTTTCATGTACCAATCGCATATTTCTTTAACAAATGAATTTGATCTGAATGCAGCAGAGAAATGTGAATATCATAAAACGTTTCAGATATTTTTATTACTTTACCTATCTGACAAAAAACGTTTCCTATTTGTATCACTATTTTTAGCAAACAATTCAACTGATTACCTGGAACGAGTTTCAAGTCATGATCAGTAATTATCCAGTGAAATACACATCTTGGGTTGGGTAATCAGTACCAATCATGACTTATTGGTACTGATTGAGACTAGCCAAGATTCTTGGCAAGTCTTGAGACTAGCCAAGATTTGGCAAGTCCTAACCAAGACTTGACAGGTCTCAAAACAATTTTAAGGAAAATTTCAAATGGATCAAAAAAATTTGTAACCTGCCATTATGTGCAAAGAATTTTGATACGTATAAGATTGTTTAAAATAATATTAGGTAATTAAGACGGTCTATCAGGTCTGCCTGCAGTTACAACAAATTTACAATAAATTTGCATAGGATTTTTGGATATTCTTTGAAAGGCACAGAAAATAACCACATAAAAAGGCCAATTTTATCTCGGAATTCGCTTTTTCTACCGTACAGTTGAATAACTTTTTTTCAGATCGGTGATGTGTCATCGGGAAAGATTACTAAAAATATAAGAAAACTCAGCAGCCCCTTCACTTATGAAAACAATTTCTGATGCATTTATATTTCCAGTACGATGTCTTTTTTCTTTTTCATTTTCTTCGTTCGTTTATTTTTTCTTTCGTTTTCACCAAAAAGTCTGCTTGTACTTGATCTGCTTATAAAACTCAATCAACCTTGCTCTGGGTCAAAAACGAAAAAAATAATTCTTGTGCTCTCAAATTTCCAATACGATTCTATTCTTTTATATGTCCTTCACTTAAAAAAAGACGGTTGTTGTTTTTTGTCAATTTTTTGGTTGCCTGCGGCCAATTCAGTGCTATGATAGTGTTTTGAGCCCGAAGTAAGGAAGAAAGCCTAGACAAAGCTAACGGCTCTGGTTGAAGCAATCTGTTGAGTTTCTGCTGATTTTTTTCAAGGATATATCGGCTTGTTTTTGCGCATTTTCCAGACCTATTTTGAAAGATTTACGGCTGTTTTTTGCGTATTCCAGACAATTTTCGAACATCTGGTCGGCTATTTTTTGAGTTTTTCAGAGCTGTTTTGGACGAATTCACGGCTATTTTTCGCGTTTTCCGGACCTACTTTGAAAGTTTGCTTCCCTATTTTTCGCGTATTCCGGACATATTTTAGACGATTGGTCGGCTATTTTTTGGGTTTGCCGGACCTTTTTGGGAGAACTTATCCCCTATTTTTTGCGTTCTCCGGACCTACTTTAAACGATTTCTTGGCTATTGTTACTGCTTTCTGGACCAATTTTGGACGATTTCTTGGCTATATTTTGCAATTTCCTGACACATTTTGGACAATTGGTTGTGTCTTGCGGTCAGGAGAGGTTACCGGGGCGGCACAGCTCATAGCAGGGTCAAAAATTTGATCACGCATACCCAAGTTTTCTCTGTTTAGTCTGCTCTATACTTAAGTTTTTTCTTTCATGTCCTTTCTAATATTCTGATTGGTCTGGTTTCACCCTTGCTAAACTTCGGTCTCTCCTCAGCTCATTTCTGGTCTTCTCGGTCTAGCAAACACTTTTTTCCGTGATGATAAAACGCTAAAGACAACGGCCGTTGCTCCTCGAAAAATATAAATTGTGTCAATTACAGAAAATTTCTGTGCCCAATAGTTGATGAGTAGCATCAAGAAAAAGTGCATAAATGGTAAAGCAAACACATTGATGCGACTACCAAGTTTTCCGTTATTCTGATTATGGCTCTTTTTAGAGAATAATTAGAGAAGCAGCCTTTTTTATAGTGGTTTGATTCAAGTGTCAAAACTTACATTACTAAATACGTCTGATTTTTTCTCCTAAAATCTATTGTCCTAACTTGGGAATTTTTCCTACTTTTCATTTACCTTAACATTTGAACCTAGTGTTGATCCCAACCGTAGAGTTTCTGGGAGCCAAATTCTTGGCTATTATTTTGGACAAATTCTCGCTATTTTTCGCGTTTTTTGGGCCTACTTTGAAAGTTTACTCGACTGTTTTTCGCGTATTCCGGACATGTTTCGGAAGATTGTTCGGCTATTTTTTGGGTTTTCCGAATCTTTTTTGGAGAACTTCTCGGCTATTTTTGAGTTCTCCGGGCCTAATTTGAACGATTGCTTTCTGGACCTTTTTTGGACACCTTCCTGGCTATTATTGCCCTTTCCCAACATATTTTGGACGGTTGGTCGAGTCTTGCGGTCATGGGGGGGTACCGGGGCGGCACAACTCATAGTGGGGTCAAAGATTCGATCACGCAGACCCAATTGTTCTCTGTTTAGATTGCTCCATTTGTTTTTGCAGTTTTTTCTTTAAGGTAATTTCTAGTATTCTCGTCGGTCTGGTTTCACCCTTGCTTAACTTCGGTCTCTCCTAAACTCATTTCTGGTGTTTTTTGTCGAGCAAATACTTTTTTTGGTCTGGCTAAAACGCTAAAGACAACGGCCGTTGCTCCTCGAAAAATACAAATTGTGTCAGTTACAGGAAATTTTTGTGCCCAATAGTTGATGAGTAGCATCAAGAAAAAGTGTTTAAATTAGAAAAGCAAACACATCGATGCGGCTACCAAAGTTTCCGTTTTTTTGATATTGGCTTCTTTTAGAGAATAATTATGGTAGCAGCCTTTTTTTTGTGAACATAGAGTTTATCTCATCCAGAGAATTTCTTCTGAGCGGAATACAAATAATCCATGCACTAGTTCATCAATGCACTGAACTTTAGACCACCTCTTAGTTAAACGATTCAACAACACTCTAAGAAAAGTGACGGTAAAATTAATTTAACGGTGTCAGGGTAGACTCTTGTTAAGATAAAGTTAAGGTAGAAAATAGCCTTTACGGAGTTGAGGATAACTGATATTAAGGAAAAGTTAATGTAAAATTTAGCTTACCTTTATTTTAACTTGAGTTTGAGTAAAATTTTACCCTAACCTTGTAAAGATAAATTCACTTTAAACCAATTTAAAATTTGCAACAATCTGCAGTTCATAATTGTGTGTTTTAAGCAATTTTAACAAACAAAATTTTGACATTGGCGCAACAAAAGAAAAGCATCTCCAAAACTCCCCCTTGGAGTAATAAAAATAGACGAAGCAGACATTTTCAGACGATTTCTTTAACTATTAAGGTAAAACTTACCCTAACTTGCACATTTACTTTGACAGTTAAGGTGTTTTGAGGTGCTTTTGAAATACAATTTAAATTGGTGCCCGCTTAAACTGTAAGGTAATTTTAAGGTAAATTTCAGGTAAGTTAAGATAAGGAAAAATTACCTTAACGTTTCAGGTAAGTTAGGGTATTAGTCAGGTAGTTTTACTTTAACTAAAATATTTATATTGTTTAGTGTGAAAGATGGTTTTTTAGGAGAAATGAATAAAACGTCTCGTCTTATATATGTTGACAAATTCAGCAAAACTATCTTAGCGCTCTTTGGGAGTCAAATTTTAAAAGTACTAATAACTATATATTGTGAAGATCAATTGTTATCCCATCATAACGTAAAAGATTTTTAAGCCTGCTCTCAGGTTTGTCTGCTGTTTCCAAAATAGAAGTTTTTGGCCGTTCTATTTTCAAAACATTTTTTTTGCAAAGCATTTTTAAAATGATTTCTATTATCTTCTCAAATAGATCATGTACTTTTGGTTATCTGAAAAGATATTTAAACTTTTGCTTAGGTGCTAAAAACTGTTTTCCTCCCAGCAAATTGAATGACAACCTAATCAATCAATTCAATTGAACCTCGTTTGTCTAACTCACTGTGCATCCTTTCTTTATTCAAAACTTAAATAAGTGAAACTACGATATCCGTTATCGGAGATTGATATCCTTTAATAAAAACTGTATGAAAATCATAATTTGAACGTTTATTTATTCGCCAGTAATGTTTATAAAAGTTTACTGACATTTTTGTTTTCAATTAATTGCCCTTCTGATATAAGAAACAATTTACCATGTGTTTTACTAAGCTACAATCATGGGACCACTTTTTCGCGTTTCAATCAAAAACTCAGGGATTCTGACTGATAGGCCTGAAAGAGGGCTCTTTTTTGAGAAATGGGAACTGTGAACTCGGATCAACCGCAGTTATGACATCTAATAAAAGAAAATTGTGACTCAAATTGGGTGATGGTCACGAGTTGTTGGCAGCTGCGATAGGAACGGACAAAAAAAGTAGCCTCATGAAAAAACGTGAGGTACCGAAACAATCCACAAAATGCACTAAAGTAAGCAGCAAAAAATTTGACTATTCTTTCCGCAAAAATTCACCAATAGTTGAGTTTATTGAGGTCAAGGAACTTTTCATCAACTTCCCAAAAAAAACTTTTGATCCAAATTTTGGAACAGTTATTTCCGACACAGCTAGTGATAAACACCCTCAAAATTAAACAAAAACTTACTAAGTGGGATCCCTTTTAGTGTCCATTAATTTGATCCGAAAAAATGACAGATCAGCGTCCTAAGAACTTGCACTTGCAGCTCTCATTGAGAGTTTTGTTTCTTTGCTTTTTTCGTTATTTATGCAGAAAAATCAGAATATCAGGAGGCTTTCGATCTCCAAATCTTCGGGACTTGGGAAAAAACTAGTTTTAGGCGATGTATCTTTCAGTTTACAGATAGATATAGCTCTGATAACCGCTTTAGATCTGAATTCATCATTTAATTAATTTGGGATGATCGTATAATCTTGGATTAAAACTAAAGACGGCGAAATTCTCCATGTTGCACTTTGGCTATCTTATCTCCAGTAGCAGAAAAAACAGATACCTTTCTGCTGATATCGATTCGTGACCAGAAAAAAAATCAACATCATGGACACAGGTCTATACTGCTGTTATTGTAATTACACTGACCTCATCGAACATTATCAGAATCAGCATAAAGTTCTCAGCAGGGCTTTTCATTCGCGCAATTGGCATTTGAAAATTTAATTGGCTTGTCTTTAGTTTTCAAAGGCAACAATAAACTGAACAGCCACTTTTTCATAGAACGGATGCTATCTGTCTGATGGATTTTTTGAGTAATTTTTGACAGGTGATCACAGTCATCATCACTAGTATGAATATGCAGGACTGCCGCAATGTTGCTAGCCCGCGCAGCATAAAAGTCATCGCTGATTTTGAGAGAAACATCCTGCGCATCAAATGAAAGCACTTGATTGAATTTACCGGTGCTCATCATTGGGTTCTTACGTGAAGCAGTTGGAGAACTTCTGTAGTTGAGCGAATCTAGAAAAACCACTCCAAATCTTGGTCGAGGCGGGGAGAAAGAAAAATTTTGTGAGAAAAAAAATCTGACGAGAATTGATTCATGAAAGTTTTGGTCTATTGTATTGATATCCCTATTTAAGTCAGACAATTTGATTATCACTTATAGGCTTTGTAAAATGAAACAGTACATCATTATCAACGAAAAATAATTCTAGATTTTAATGTTTTCTCTTCGGTTACTGAAAATAAATTTTCACCGATATAATTAAGTTACACATTTAACTTCAGATTCTTCAGCTGTAAGTAAGAATATATCAATTTTTAGTATGTTTTCAGCATCTCGTTTTGTATCTATCGAGCGATGCTTTTTAGACTACAGGTCTGTGTCAGAATTGCCGATAGTAATTATCAAAAAACATCAGATCTACAAAGTGTTGGATTATTAAAAAAATATATTTGACATTTCTTAAAATACAGTTCTACCCGCGTTGACCACCATAAAAGAAACTTACTAATCAGAAAACGCCATATATGGATTTTATGGAAACTTACTAAACATAAAACGACCATAAAATTTTTCGAGTTTGGCTGAAAAAAAGTCCAAAGTTCCACATGCAGTTCCAAAACAACCTTTCTGTGCATAAAATTTCAAAATTCTTTACTTTAATTTTATCGCACCGTACTTATCATGAAACGCCATAAAAATTTTTTTCATCGTCCGTTTTATGGTTACAAATTTTCCATAAAAAAATCTGTATTATTAAATGGCCGGTTTTGTAGGTTTCAAATGAATTCGAAAGCCCAGTTTTAGATTCATTAAACGTCAAAAAAGAGAAACTCCACTTTCATAGTACCTTGCTTACCAAAAACTCCATAAAAAACATTTTATGGACCATTTTATGGATACAAATTTTCCATAAAAAAATCTGTATAACCAATTGCCCATTGTTTTGGAAAGTAGATTACAGCACGAGTTCAAAACTCCAGTTTGGGGTCGATTTTTTGCTCAATCATATAGACAAAAAAATTTAAAATTAATTTTTTTGATTTTTCACTACCTTTGTCTCCCTTCAACACTTTCCAGTTTCACTTGCACGAAACTGATTTTTTCTTGAAAAGTTCAAGAATCATTTGAAGGTAGATTACAGCAAGAATTCAAAAATCAAGGTTGGGGGGGGGGGTCGAATTGTTGCTCCATCATAAAGAAAAAAGATTTTAAAAAAGTTTTCGACGTTTGCACTAATTTTGTCACCTTTCAACACTTTCCAGTTTCACTTGAATACAACTGATTTTTTTGAAAAAATTCAAAAACATTGTGAAATTAGATTACAGCAAGAGTTCAAAAACATAGTTTGGGGAGGTCGATTTTTCGCTCAATCATATAGAAAAAATGGTTTAAAAGTCTTATTAATGCACCCGGTTTAAAAACCATAAAAGAAACTTACTAATCATGAAACGCCATATATGGATTTTTTGGAAACTTACTAACCATAAATCGACCCATATATGGAAACTTATTAACCATAAAACGGACCATATATGGAAACTTACTAACCATAGAACGAACATATACGGAAACTTACGAGTCATATATGGCTAGATGCACTGTTTCATTCTTTTACTGCCATGGGAGTCAAAAATAATGTTCTTCTTGGAAAACTTATTTTCCATAAAACGGACCATACATGAAAACTTAGTTACCATAGCAAGATCATAAAACGGAAATTTGTATGGACTTTTATGGACCATATATGGTCCGTTTTATGGTAAGTAAGTTTGGTCAACCCGGGTACTCTATTAACTCTCATCTGGGGATTGTAATTGTTGTATAACAAATGTTTCCAAATTGAAACTATAATCTGTGAAACTTTTAAATTTTCCATTGTTCAGCGTGACGAAATCATTAGGTTGCAATCAGTTCTCTTAATATCAGTCGGCTAGTTTTGCAACTGGCATCCACTAACTTTGTTATATTAATAAGACCACATAAAAGTGTTCAAGTTTTTCAATCCTGTAATAAAAAAGTACATCAAATCTTTAACAAAAACATTAAACTTAACACAAAAATTTAAGTTTACTGTTTTTACAATATATGAGAAGTTTTTTAAAAAAAGCAACATTTTTTTTTAATTTTGCATCGACTGTGCTGCCACTGCTAGGATAGCATGCAGAACCATTTCAATTCCGTGAAAACAGCACTTTGCAAATTGTAACATAAATCTGAAACATCTCTGAAGTGAACAGCTAAATGGTATTTATAAACACCAACCAATTCGATAGTTTTCTAATTTCTTTCACGATTGAATTACAATGCTATCACAAATCAATGGTCTATTAACACGAAAAGGGTCGATGAATTCCTGATTAATCTGATTTTTCTTTTGGTTCAGTTTTTTTAAAAAAAATGTACGTAGACAGCTCGGAGAAAGTGCAAATACGTTTCAGTAAGCTTAGCCCTGAAATTAATCGCATAAGGCGTTTATAGGATTAGTATTATTGTTCCTTGAACGTTTCAGTAAAAATGGTGACAACAATTTGAAAACAAAATAAAATTGAGAAGGTATAATCTAAAATATATTACTAATATTTTTGTCCTAGTGACTACCTAATGTCCCGGTAGTCAGAATAATTACTTCTGTTTTCTTTGTTATCTTGTCGATAACAATTTTTTCCAAGGGTTACAAACAGGAATAGATAATTATCAACCACCTCCATCGAGACAAATACATTCCTCATCTAGTAGATGCCTACAGTCACAAGAGTGAAAAGAAGTTATTAATTAAGTATTTTGAATATAAGTATTAGTAAACTTCTCATCTCCGTTTCATGTTGACTCAGATTTCTGAAAACATACAATTACTTTAACAACAACTAAACGACCTTCTCCGATACACACTAGATTTAAACGAGGTTCTTTTCTAAACTTGAAATCTTTTCATCTACGCAAACAAAAGCCATCACAAATGTATGTTATTTGAACTTTTTCCGAGCACTCTGAGTACATTGAAATAATTTCAATTTCTATGCGTAGTATAAAAAACGGATTCTGATTGGATCATGTATTGCTAGGAAATAGCGCTTACTTCGTTTATTTTGTAACATCAATGTTTACCTCGTCAATTTAATAACTATTAAAAGTTTTGTCCATTAAGTGTTGATTGTCAGACAGTTAAAAAAATCAACAGTTCTCTTCATAGTCTGTTTTAAAATACTAAATTCAGATCAACTGAATCTTCTTCTAAAACAAGTAGTTTCCTTCTTTGATCTTTCTTTGGATTTGCAAGTTTTTTGTTTTTTAGACAATGTTAAATAGCTAATCCTACGAAATAATACCAAGAAGTTAATGATTTCTTGTTTTGATTTGAAATTATAAATTTTTAAATGTATTTTTTTCTGAATCTGAAGATAAATCCCCCAAAACCTGCAAGAAAGTTTGTAAGACGAAATTCCAAAGCATATGAAATTTTTGCAGAAAAACTGCAAAGAATTCGAAAACAAAGAAACTTTGAGAAGATATATCCGAAAAATAATACTTATAGAACCTAATGTCCTAGAACCTAATTTTAGAACCTAATGTCATTATAAATACATCTGGTTTTTGTTGTCTTCTTGATACTATTTTGTCCAAGTCTTACAAACAGAAATTGATAATTATCAACTTTCTATCTAAAAAAACGAGACGAAGAAATTCATTCCACATCTTGTAGAAACCTATAGTCACAAAAAAATGAAGTAATTAATTAAGAGTTGTGGAGATTTCTATAAGAATTTCTCATCTCCGGTTCATGATGACTCAGATTTCTGGAAACATACAACTACTTTACCTCCAACCACAGCTGCTCTCTCCAATATAAACTAGATTTAAACGAGTTTCCTTTCTAAACCTGAAATCATTTCATCTACGCAATCAAAAGCTATCAAAAACGTATGTTATTTTCACTTTTTCGGATCTCTTCGCGTACATTGAAAATATTTTTATTTCTATGCGTAGTTTAAATGGCTGATTCTGATTGGATCATGTATTTTTTCAGAAACAGCGCTTCATTCATTTACTTTGTAACATCAATGATTAGCTGATCATTTTAATAACTTAAGAAAATTTGTTCCTTGAATGTTGATTGTCAGGAAACTAAAAAAAAACAACTTTTCTCAGCATAGTCAATTCTGAAATACAAAACACCGATCAATTGAGTTTTCCTTTGAAAAGAAAAAAAGTAGTTTCCTTCTTTGATCCTTCTTTGGATTTGCATTTTTTCAAACAGTTAACTAGCTAACTCTATGAACTAATTCCAAGAAATTATTGATTTTTGTTTGGATTTGCAGTTAAAAGAAGGTATTCTTTTCTGAGTCTCAAATAGTACAAAAATACAAACAGTTTTTAAGACGAAATTCAAAAAGTGTAGGAAAATTTTGGAGAAATTCGAAAACAAAGAACATTTTGAGAAATTATGATTTGCAATATATTACTTATATTTTAGGACCTAGTGTCCCTGTAGTCAGAACAATTACTTCTGGTTTCTTAGTTATATTCGCGATAGCAATTTCTTTAAATTCTTACTTACAAACAGGAATCGATAATTATCAACCACCTTCCTAAAAAAAACGATAAAAAAGACATTCCACCTCTACTGGGAACTTACAGTAACAAAAGAGAAATGAAATAATTAACTAAAAGATTTGGAGAGTTCTAGAAAAAGTTGTCACCCCCGGATCATAATAACTCAGATTTCTAAAAACATACAACCACTTTACTTAAAACTACCTTCTCCAATATACACTAGATTTAAACGAGGTTTTTTTCTAAACCTGAAATACTTTCAACTACACAAAACGTCATCACAAGCTAATTGTTGTTCAGAAGACTACCTCGAGTAAAATGACCCAGCATTTCTAGCAAAAACATTAAGATCTAATTTTAAATCTCCCTAGTGCCAAGTTAAAAACATTTGGCTGTTTCGACAAACACCAAAATTTTCCAGCCACACTTGAGCCAACAGTACCAACAACTTTCCAAACCCCTCCCCCCAACCGTGAGTCGACACCATTCGACCTATTGATGCTGGAGATGTATCGCCCAAAACTCACCATTTTTTCTCACCATTAGAGCCAAACTGCTCTGAATTGCAGACCTCATCGTAGTATACAACAGGACATCCATCATTAGAACCACAGTCTTTATCAACGGTTACCCATTCCCCGGTTAATAACACTGTTTTCATCAGCCACTTCTTCTTTCTCCTTGGACACAGCGAGCTGACTTCTCCTGATGATAAACACTCAGCCCAATTCACCCCAGACAGTGTACCGCAAGAAACCCCCACTCCCTTATTCAACGCATAATCATCTGAACCCTTTTCTTCGCAAAGTAAAGGTCACCAGCTGTTTTTGAAGATCGGATCACACAGAACTGTCGACCCCTGAGTCTTTTATTCCGGAATATCGGGACTCACACGTATGCCACTTCTCTACGCCTCGATAACGCGAACAATATCAGTGCCATTATCCATAAACACTATTCCCATTCACCTCTATACAGCAGACAGTCGTCCACAGAAAACAATCCCTTAGCCGACGATCACTCAAATTATAGACAACAACAGCAGAATAGGCAATGACATCCAGCTTCGTCGTCAGGATCAAGATGCAGACCTTCCATTTTACCGACCCTACAGTCGTCACGACTCCGATTTTTAAATCAGAGGCTCAATTCCTCCAAATTATTTCGAACCTCTTTCAATTCACCGCGAAGACCACATATATCAGCTTTTGCGGTTTGTCGTGGTCCTTTGGCCATTGTCCAAACACAGTTGCAGTGACCCACTTTTCAATTCCTCTTTCCATTTTCAAACACCTAAAAATCAACACGGAACATGGAATTCACGTCACCGTACGAATATTACTACCTCACCGCCGCATCCCTGATCTTCCGTTTTAACCCACATCCGTCAGCTGTGTTCTCTATCAGACAACTTGATAGAGAACACACCTAAGGCACTATTTGGTAATTTAACCCCTTCAATAACTATTTTCTCATTTTGCCCATTTACAATGCAAATCATAGCCCTGTACTCGTCTTAATTGAGTATCAGCGAAGCATAGAGGGCTGAGTTACGAAGTTTATGTAAAGCCATACCTTCAATCTGCGAAATCTTGTTTGGATTGCGGACAGATAAGTGAGCCACAACTCTTCGAAGAAACAACTTGCGATGTTCACTTATTGCAATGCGGAGCTCCAGCCTCTATCCCTTGCAGCCAATCTTACTCGAGAAACATAATTGTCTTGAATTTTTCGGTCATCCCCAGAAAATGGCTCCAGAGTTTGACCTCGAGCAAAAAAAAACAGATCTCAGCAGCCAAGACACACAAGTCTCCAAACATTTAGTTCACCAACTGGTTTCTCCAAAAACTCGTGAAAAGTTCTATACGATAAGTATTTTTTATTTTCGTCTTTTATTCCATTTGAACTTTTTTCCGTTACTTTTTAAATTCTTTTTCCGGGTTGCGATTGACAGTTTTCAATTAAAGAATTAATATAAATAGCTCACAGCATCCAAAAATTGTGCATATCACAACGTATGTATATAAACACAATTATTAAGTGTACAAAAGAAAAATATGACGAGAAAACTCTTTGTTAAATCAGACAGACTCAAATGCGACAAAGTTCTCTGCAGTTGGGAATTTAAATTCTTGATAATAAACGACACAAGATGTAATGCCAGAATACCTTGTAACTCTCACTCCCACTGACCTCAAATGTGAACAACCCTGGATCACTGACTGTTAACACAATTCACCTACTCACTCTACAGAGTTCACAATATCAACCATTTTGCATTACACAGTCAGAATAAAAACTCTTAACCCCGCAGGGGTGCGGCAAATTGCAATCTATAATGGTAATTCTCTGCCAATCAAAGACTGAGAAGTTTATAATCTCATTTAACTAAACAATGAACCTTATCTCTAGCAGTCTTCTGAACTTACACGCTATGATTATTTTTTTGACCCCGGCGCTTTATATATTTACCGTCATAATTTTTAAAGTTTTCATTCAGTGGTTTACAGAGTCTGTTAGTTTATTAGAATTATTTAAGTCCAATTCGATCGCAGTAATAAGTAGCTATATCCTCATCCCCAACTGAAGACATGAACGCACTAAATCTGATGAACGCACACGAAAGTCTGGACATGAAGGCACAAAAATTTGGTGAACGCACGCAAAACTGATGAACGCACGGAAGTCTCGACATGAACGCACGAAAGTCTGGATATGAACGCACGAAAGTCTGGACATGAACGCAAGAAAGTCTGGACATGAACGCACGAATGTCTGGTTGACGCACGAAAGTCTGATGAACGCACGGAAGTCTGGACATGAACGCACGAAAGTCTGGATAAGAACGCACGAAAGTCTGGTGAACGCACGAAAGTCTGGATATGAACGCAGGAAAGTCTGGACATGAACGCACGAAAGTCTGGAGATGGACACACGAAAGTCTGGATATGAACAAACGAAAGTCTGGACATGAACGCACGAAAGTCTGGACATGAACGCACGAAAGTCTGGATATGAACGCACGAAAGTCTTGACATGAACGAACGAAAGTCTGGACATGAACGCACGAAAGTCTGGACATGAACGCACGAAAGTCTGGACATGAACGCACGAAAGTCTGGACATGAACGCACGATAGTCTGGATATGAACGCACGAAAGTCTGGACATGAACGCACGAAAATATGGTGAACGTACGAAAGTCTGGATATGAACATACGAAAGTCTGGACATGAACGCACGAAAGTCTGGTGAACGCACGAAAGTCTGATGAACGCACGAAAGTCTGGACATGAACGCACGAAAGTCTGGATATGAACGCACGGAACCTGTTGAACGCACGAAAGTCTGGATATGAACGCAGGAAAGTCAGGATATGAACGCACGAAAGTCTGGAGATGAACGCACGAAAGTCTGGATCTGATTACACGAAAGTCTGGACATGAACGCACGAAAGTCTGGACATGAACGCACCAAAGTCTGGTTAATGCACGAAAGTCTGATGAACGCACAACAATCTGGATATGAACGCACGAAAGTCTGGACATGAACGCACGAAAGTCTGAATAACGCACGAAAGTCTGATGAACGCACGAAAGTCTGGACTTGAACGCACGAAAGTCTGGACATGAACGCACGAAAGTATGGTGAACGCACGAAAGACTGGATATGAACGCACGAAAGTCTGGACATGAACGCACGAAAGTCTGGTGAACGCACGAAAGTCTGGTGAACGCACGAAAGTCTGGACATGAACGCACGAAAGTCTGGATATGAACGAACGAAAGTCTGGTGAACGCAAGAAAGTCTGAATATGAACGCAGGAAAGTCAGGACAAGAACGCACAAAATTCTGGAGATGAACGCACGAAAGTCTGGATATGAAAGCACGAAAGTCTGGACATGAACGCACGAAAGTCTGGACATGAACGCACGAAAGTCTGGACATGAACGCGTGAAAGTCTGGACATGAACGCACGAAAGTCTGGATATGAACGGACGAAAGTCTGGGCATGAACGCACGAAAGTCTGGACACGAACGCACGAAAGTCTGGACATGAACGCAGGAAAGTCTGGCTATGAACGCACGAAAGTCTGGACATGAACGCACGAAAGTCTGGACATGAACGCACAAAAGTCTGGTTAAAGCACGAAAGTTTGATGAACGCACAAAAGTCTGGATATGAACGCACGAAAGTCTGGACATGAACGCACGAAAGTCTGGACATGAACGCACAAAAGTCTGGTTAACGCACGAAAGTCTGATGAACGCACGAAAATCTGGATATGAACGCACGAAAGTCTGGACATGAACGCACGAAAGTCTGGTTAACGCACGAAAGTCTGATGAACGCACGAAAGTCTGGACATGAACGCACGAAAGTCTGGTGAACGCACGAAAGTCTGGATATGAACGCACGAAAGTCTGGACATGAACGCACGAAAGTCTGGTGAACGCACGAAAGTCTGAACATAGGCCTTTTCCGTCTGGGACGGTCTGGACATATCGACTTTCGGTCTGGGACCTCTACCTGGGTAAAGGCAATAAATAGATCGCATATAGAGTCTTATTCAAGTTGAATCAGCGTGCACCTTATATTTCATGCTTTGTTCTTTTAAAACAGAAGCGCCGATTTTATACCTTTTTTTCGAAAGGAAGCATAATTGATATTTGATGACGTGTTCTTTGTTGAAGCATGGTACATGAAGCATTGACGATGAATTTACAATTTATGAATTAACATTTGTAAAATATTTGAGTTCAAATCTTATGTTGTGGCATTTATTGAAATCAACTTTATGCATTCAAACTGTAAAAGCAATTAACACTATTTAAAAGTGATTGTAATTAATACGGGAATATACAATTTCTTCTCCATTTCATACAGCTGATATGATATTCACCGGCGTATCCTTGTTTACTATATAAATGTTTACTATATAATCGCTCTATATTCGCATATGTATCCCTGCATCACAGAACAATCGTAATCATTCAGACCATTCTCATAACTGCCCACACTTCCACAGTACTCTCCGACATCATAGCCATTGGGTTCATCATTTGCCCACAATTCCTTTGGGATTTCCACCAAATTGGACACATACCTCCACTTTGGTTCTCCGAGTCTTTCCAGTTGGTGATACTTCATTATGATTGGTTGACTTGCGAGAACCACTCCTACCCAGAACCACAAACCACCGAAAGACCTGGGTTCCGACGAGTGCGCTAAGAGTCAGAATGACAGTCATGGTAGACAAAAATCTTCAGGATGACTGACCATGTTGTTGATCACCAAAAGGCAAAGACAATTTTGAAAATCAGCAATTAATTTAGCATGTTACCTAGCAATGTCCAAATGCCTGTTTTGGTGTAGATTTGGCATTTCGTGGAAACAGGTTCTTATTTTTAGGAAGAAAACAATCCGAAGAATTTTTTCTGTGCATTTTTAAACAAATTCATGTTTTTAAATTTATAATTAAATGATTTGAGATATTATTTTATTTTGTCACAAGTATAGAACCGACTGGTTATAATTATTCGAAGCATCTGTTCTTGTTTATTTATTGACAAGTAGCTTACCTCCGAATGAGGACTTACAGTTTGGGTAGATCAAGTTGCTTTGATCATTGAAGTGTTCAAATACGTATGTGAGTTCCTCTGCAGACCTCGGCTCAAACAGCTTCCCGCCACTAAACAAGCCAGTTTCAATTTATTTGATAGCTAATCGTCGAATAATCTCCCAGGTTGAGGTCCCAGACAGAAAAGTCCTCTGATCAGACCGTTACCAGACCGATGTGACCTCTGATACTATTATGCACTCGAACCGATTTTTAGACCCTTCAATTTTGGTCTGGAAACACACCGCGTGCGCTCGACTGGGGTCTGATCAGAGGTTACTTTCGTCTGGCACCTCAATCTAGGCAGTTAAAAATATTCACCGGTTACCTGTTTAAACAATAATTATCAGAGTCCAGCCATGTCCTGTTCTGGGTATATAGCAAGAAACATCTGTCGACCACTAGAAAGCTGTCTTCTGGACATGTGAACACTGTTACAAACCGCGAACAAAAAACTGTAACGAAAACACTGAAAGTTGCAACCTTATAATCTGATGGCATCATGCTTGGGATAATGTTACATTTCAAATTAAGATGCAGCGAGGTTGACCGACCAAATTTGACGATACTTTTTGTAATTATAATAGAGAAATAATACAGCTGATATTGAACAAGTGGGTAATAAATAATACAGATTAGAGATAATAAAGAATTTCATACACTTCAATGAAAAACAAACATTAAAGCATTAAAGTTGAGCAATCAAGTTACTATTTTTAGGATTAACAAGATCGTAGCCCCCAAAATAAGTCAAATTCACAAGGGTATACATGTGAACAAAGACTGTTATCTTTAATTGGAATACTAGTTGATAGATGATGGCAACCAAGATAACATTTTAAAACTATATAGTATGCAAACTTGGTTCAAAATTGTGTCACATTTGCCATTGTTTGCTAATGGTGCAAATCTTTTGGCTTTATTATTCCAGAAACTGCCGAAAATTAGTTGTCAACTGTATTGAAAAATTGTATGTAGTTCAAAAAGAGACGAAAATAATCAATTGAAAAGAGAGCTAACAAGGGACAGAACAGATTTTCATTAATATTTCAAATTGGACATTTTTCGGTGAAATTTACAAATAGTTGCAAATTCGCAATAGTTTTTAACTTGCCAACCGGAAGAACATTGAAATTTTCTCAATTTTTTACACTATGGTACCAAAAAGCTACGTACACCTGAAGATTTACAAACATCAATTAATACAGCATTTTGAGTTCAAATTTTTTATCTAATAACGCGTTATTACACTTTAAGCTGTTTTAGTGTTTAACAGAAGGTCTGTACAGTTTCTATACAGGTTTCGAATGACATCTCGGTCAATTTCGTTCCAAATTGTTGACACTTTTATTTCTAACTATTCCCCAAAAAAAATGTCTGTTCTCGTAATCGCTGCTTCAAAATCGCCAATAAACTTTTAATTGGATTTAGATCTGGACTAAATTTCGGCCATTCCAGCACCTTTCACTCCTTCTCTTCGAAAAAATTGCCAAAAATCTTTGATTTTTGCACAGGAGCATTATCTTGTATAATTTTGTATCTTATATAAATAAATCCTGAAATTGCATTTATTTTCTCAAAAATTTCTGATGACCCGCAGCCTTTAGCTTGTCTGAACACTTAACAAGCATTTTTTGTGCAATTGGTTCTATTGCACCTCAAAATACAAAGGATCGTTTGTCCGAACTTAAATTTCTTGTTTTTTCGAAAAATCTCGTTCCCTTTCTTCAAAAAATCGAACAATTCAGTCAATGGAGACAGCTCCCTTGTATCATCAGGAAAAACAACATTATATCAGTATGAGAAAGACTGTTTGGGCACACTGACACAGCAGTTTGATGGAAAACATTTGTTTTCTTCTGACTTTTTTGCCGCAATTCTGGGGGTCTGCCGCTCGATTTCTTGGCCTCGAAACAGTTGTTTTTCAGATAACGTTTGTATGCAAGCTGTGCACGGGATCTTGATTTCAAGTTGAGTAGTTTTTGTAATTTCTTCCATGAAAATTCGACGTCTCGTGGCGTAACAATTTGGCGAACAGTGAAAGAACAAAGTGGTTTAACTATATTTTATGCTTAAGCGGAGAAAATAAGAATGAAACTTCTCTAAGAACGTCTAATTTTCACACCTTTTTTCACGCTATAGCTCAATTCATGCTTATGAAGCAGGAATCATGCTCTAAAACAGAAAATATGCTGTACGTAGTAGTTTTTTGGTTATGTTGTACGTTTCTTTTTGAGACCATAGTGTATTGTCGTCATTCTAACAAATAAAGTGTAGGCAAAATTGAGCCATTGGTTTTTAGATAACATACCTACATAAAAGTAAAGGAGTAAGTTACTTTTAACTGACCTAAGATAAAGTTATTGTTTGAAATAGGGTTGAAGGTATATTAATGATTAACTTTAAATGACACACATAATACTCTTACTTCGACCTAATATAGAAAGTTTCCTGTTTGAAACTTTTTTGCTTTTTTCTGCCTCTATTTGAAGCTGGTGCTATCAATTGCATAGTAAGACCAAAAGGTAAAATAGACGAGGCATCTAAATCGCAAATTGAATTTTCAATCATCAAGGACACTTTTTCTTATTACAATTGTACTTTATTTTGAGATTAAGCCAACTGTCGAACTACTTAAGGCTGACCCTAGTTTGGCTCCTTTTACAGCATTAAGTGGCATAGAGCTCGGGCTACCTATTTCTACAGGCGAAGTCGACTTACCTAAATCTATCTGACTAACTGATTCTGAAAAACGCTGAAGATGTACTTCAATTATAACGATGACAAAGAGATACGGAACTGGAGACCAGGATACACACATCGTGTATTGAACTAAAAATCGGTCTAGCGATTAATGAGCATACACCTTATAAAAGAGAAGTGAGTCCTCTCATTATGTGATCGGTGCTGATAGGAGTAAACAGAATCTAAGATTTCATCTGCTGCGTCCATTCGAGGATAACAGTTTTTTTGATGTAGGTTTACCTTGCAGCTGGAAAATTTTTGAATGCATTGGTCCCTCTCTGGTGATTTAGGTGACTAGTAACGCCAATATGTGTTCACATCCTACTGTTTGTTAGCCAGTAAGATTGCCAGTGACAGGGTATGCTAGCCATTGATTTGTCCAGTTCAGTTTTGAGTTTCCAAATCTCTCTCCCACTGTCATCTGACGAGGATTTGTTCCAGCTGAGTAACGAGGTGTGTAGTCTGTGAGTCTTTTGTCGGCGATACAAAGAGATTTCAGTTGGCTTATTTTATAGTACGATTTTGTTCCGTTCTGATTTACCAACTTGCTTTCTGCTTTGTATCGTTCTTAGCTATTGTGAGCTACTTAACTCTCAAAAATACGAACTTTAAAATATCAGCTTAAGTGTCTCTGTGTTAGCTTCAACCAGGTAAAAGGAGAAAAAAGTGTTCTTAATTTTTTAATTAAGAGTGAAGGAGTATTGGCTAGATATGGAACAGAAATGGAGTATAAGTTTAACAAATATTACAAATAGACGGTTAAAAAAAACAATGTTTTTGAATTTTTTTGGAAAAGATGTTGTAGCAAGTTTTCCGTGGGCGAGAACTCTGTCTCTATGTGATAGGATTAGTGATGCGCAAATTTGAAATCTGGGGTGAGATTCTGTGGGTCGCTTTCATGAGGGTCGCGAATGATTTCAGGGAGTTCCTGGTCGCGGGCAAGACATTTAGCGTTTTCCTGGATTGCAGATATACAAATTTGCGTCTTCCTTTGTACCAAAACTCAGCTAGCATCATCAAATGATTCTGACACTTCCATTATTTTTGGCAAACAAAGTTTCGAGCAAACAGCAACGATTAGATGTGGCTTTTCTCTCTCTTTAGAAGCATTTTTGCGTTTTATTTTTTAAATTATAATTTTTCTCGTATTTGATTGGTTTATTTGATGTACTTGTGGTTCCCTTTTAGCATTTTTGATGCTATATGTGGAATGCAATTTAAATGTGACATCAGTGTTTTTGATTTGCCGGGCAGTTTTTTAATAGCTCGCCTTATTTAAAAGAAATTCTTGCAATCTGTAATAGTTAATTTGCGGTTACTATTGAGAGTTTTTTGTCATTATTTCATGATTGAATTGCTTATAGATGCACTTTCCTAGATAAAAAACTGACGTGTTCTAATTTTGAGTTCAGTGTTGTTTATCAATTAAGGTACGGACGATATTTGATTCTTTTTTTCGATTGCATATGCGATCAATTCCGTGACTAC
Source organism: Convolutriloba macropyga (assembly GCF_964194025.1). Classification (NCBI taxonomy): domain Eukaryota; kingdom Metazoa; phylum Xenacoelomorpha; order Acoela; family Convolutidae; genus Convolutriloba; species Convolutriloba macropyga. Next base: position 63,789,950 of record NC_134471.1, read on the forward strand.
TTAACTTAATTTTGATGCAAATCAGTACAACTTCAATTTTGAAACTTTTTTAGTGTGGATAGCAATTGATGGCAAAATGCTGCAAGATTAAGGATTAATTCTCAAGATAGTTACATTCGTCAGTAAAAGATCGAAGCTGTTTGTGTTTGGTAGAATTCAGTTTCAAATTGCATGTTGTAAAAGTTTTAACTGCTGAGTCCCAGTTTGCGACAACTTATAATCGAGCCAAATTGTTTTATTTTCTGCAAAATGACAAGCATCTGTTTTGTAAGTTGTTCTTCTTGAGTGCCCCTCCTGACAATAGGAATATCGTTTAGAAAACAATTTATGTTTCTGAATTCAGCGAATGTAATATATGGCTTTTTTCATTTCAAGAGACATATTTGTTGCATCTTTTTGAAGCAATATTTGTGGGTTGTCTCCCCACAGGCAATCTTGATTTTTAATTTGTTTGGATAAAAATTTATTTTTATGATCTTCAAATTTCAAAACTTTTCTCCAAAAAGGAGGCCTATTTTTAATTGCATTATTAGTTTAAATATCTATTTTGTGTGAATGTAGGATTCCATGTTCAACATCTGATGTTTGTTTTTATGAATAGTTTTTGAGATATTTATGTCTAATGCTAGGTTTTAAGAATGTTCATGCTTAACTGCAATTGAGATTAGCAAAAAAAATCATTTGAATTGAAAATTACTCCTTCGATGTGGTCTTTCTGGAACGTTTTTTCCAGTTCAACCTCGACTTTTTTCTTTAAAGTCACAGGTAATCCCTTACCCGTTGGATGCTTTTCTTGATAACTTCTATGGATCAGAATCTGAGCAGACAATTTCTGGGTTTTTAATTTAGAAAAGAATTCCAGGAACTTTGTTGAATTTTAAAATGTAAATTGAACTCTTTGGAGCACAAATTAACAATTTTACGTTGGTCTGACTTTCGAGATATTGTAAGATGACTTCTCCAAGACTGTTTCTCACAGTCACTACTCGGTTTTTTAACTGCAACCAAGAATCTTTTCAATTGGAGCTTCAACCAATCTTTTGGCGAAACCTTTCCATTAGAGAATGTGCATTGATTTTGGTGTTCCCGGACTTCAGTTTCAGAATTTTTCAGCGCTGAATCACCATGGTTCAAGAATGAAAACCTAATTCAGTTCGAAAGCATTGTATCTTCACAATATTTTAAGTTACTTTACACTCTAAATAAAGTATAGGTAAAACTACCTGAACAGTGTGCAGGTACGGTCATGTAAATTTACCTGCACAATTTTCCCCGGAGTTGCTTACCTGCATAATATTTAGGTAATTTACCTGCAAATTTTTTGTGGTTATACTGTATCAATTTGAAGCAAAACTTTTCCAGGAAAACTGAGTTTGCAAGTAAAATTTGTAGCTTGTCTTTGCAGACACCAAAGACGATTCCACGAAGCTTCCTTATGATTTTTCCAAAGCTGGAAAAGGGTGAACCGAAAAGAAGTGAACCGAAAATATAAGGATTTTTTAGCAACGCATTTTCGCATTGAATTTTTGTCTTTGTCATTTTCGTTAAAAATACAATGTCAATGAGGGTTTCTTCTTAGTCTCAATTTCGATATTATTTGAGACCTCCTTGAAACTTCATAAATTTAAAATATTTTTATAACATTTTCAAAATTTCCTAAATTGTTCAGGAACTTTTTTTCGGACCGGAGGTTACTATTGAAAATATTTGAAAAAACTGGTGAGCAATGTATATAATTTTGTTGACAAAACTGAAAAGACTTCCCCTCAAACTCTGCAAAAACACCGAAACCAGGAATCGCAAAGTCGGCTGGATCCCAGCTTCCATTGCTCTATGGAAAAAAATGCTTCGGCAAATGAAAGACTTTTAAATTAATACTTGCCACCGAAAATTATTATGCACACTGAAGTCAGGGTGACTAGAAAAGTTGGACAATACTTATTTTTAAAAACTGGTAGGAATGTATGTGCAATATTTCTTCATCATTTTTAATTGAGGTCATAGAGTTCGCCCAGTGTAAACTTAACCTTTTAGTCTAAAAGTTACTCATACCCCGAAAAAAAGTCTGAGCAGAATAAAGTCATAATTTTGTAGCTTGTAACTGGTAATTACTATAGTAGTATACACACCACTTACATTAAGCTGGTTTGTAGGAAATTACCACAAAGCCCATTTAGCGCAGTGGTTGCTACTTGCTACGCAAATTAAATGTCACAAGTACCCACGCGGAAACTCGAATCGAATATAAAGCAAACCTTGTTGGCGGGAGTTAAGCAGAACATTATATTTTTCATGATGAGGTTTCATCAAAAACCAGATTGGCCAGTGTAAATTGTGACATGAACAGAGTACTGGCCGCCCTAAACAACAGAATGATTAAGCGCTGATTTGCTCTGCCACCAACCTCCAGGTTGCTTGACCTATTCGATTGTTGAAAAGAAATTTGCACCAACTGATTCAGGATTTGAAATGTTACGACGGTACATGAACTACAGGAATTCGAAGAATTTTTAAAATTAAGATTTCCGATTGGGCTCACTGGATTGTGTAGTTTGAATTACAAGTCTTCGTCATCGGTAATTTTAAAAATTGCTATAAAATTTTCCTCCGTCTATTCATAATTAAAATGGTAGGTTATTTTAAACAAAAATTACATCGTTATACGTTGTTTAATGATTTTCGTCCGCATTTATGTTGACATCTTGTCTAGCGTTGTCGAAATGGTGGTTGATGGGTGATTTGATAGTTGGTGAGTTGGCTGTTGAAAGACTTAGTTTGAAATGATAAGCCTTTCCGCAATTGTTGCATGAGTTGCCAAATACTTGGAAAGTTTGACCGTCAGAGACTCATTCCTGTCCACAGTTTTTGCAGGGTGCATTTTGAAATGTAATTTTTTAGCAACGCAATTTCGCATTGAATTTTTGTCTTTGTCATATTCGTTAAAAATACATTGTCAATGAGGGTTTCTTCTTAGTCTCAAATTCGATAATATTTGAGACCTCATTGAAACTTGCATAAAATTGATCTACACTCTCCCCTGTTTGCTGCTTTTTGCAATAATAAGTAGGGAAGTATCCAGTTTTCCAATAACTTAACGGTGCACGATTTAATATTTTGAGTATGGAGTTTTCAAATTGAGCTGACGTCGACATTCTGTCCCACAACTTAAAATAAAAAAGATATACTAAATTTTGATCGGAGATAAATCAAGTTATGTCGTCACATTATTTCAATTTTCGACTATTCGCAGGCGCTTCTCTTCGTATACACGCGTTTGGCTCTCTGTCGCGTTCTGTATACGTTTTTGAGAGGCAGATTGATTGTTCGTAGATGGGTTTAGGTGAAAACATTTACTTTATCCGGTTTTCCATCAATCTGAATTTTCACTTTTGCAGAAATAGCAAATTCCAATTAAATTTTTTAATTCTGTCATCATCCGTTGTTGCTTTTTTCCAACAGATGTGTTCTGATAAAAGTCTAGAGTAGTGTCATGGATCGCTGACAGCGCCTTGTTTTGCGTAGATATGTGAAATCGATCATTAGTGCAGTATTGTAGAGCTTATGAATATCAACGTCGATCATATTTGATATTTCAAATTTAGTAACTTTCAATTCACAGAAAACCCCGGATTTGAAGAGCAGAAATTAAAGTAACCCTGCCTGAATGCCAAAGCGACTCGAAAAGAGAAAAAGATATTGATTAGCCACTGAAGGAGTTCAAAGCACATTAATGAAAAGCATTTGTTGAATTAAAACTTTGCCTCCCCCGAACTTATAGCCCCCCAGAGAACTTATAGCCCTCCCATTATGGTATAATTACCGTAATGGGGGGTGCTATAAAATATCTGACAACAACGCTGGGGGGGGGCTATAATGGGAGAGCCTCAAATCTTCAGCTCCCGCGGGGCAAAATGAAGAATCAAACAAAATTAAGGCTGATGAACAAATGATTTGCAGCTGAATCCTAAAATCAAAACACACTATCCTATCAAATATCACATTCAAACATTATCCAATGGAACTGAGCAATCTACAGGCACTAAATACTGCAATCCACGCTCTGTTCTCTACCAAATATCTCCCCTTTGAACTTAAACTCCAAAATGTTTTCGAAAAAACAACTCTAAGTTCGAAGGCTTTTTTAGGAAACAACCTCGAGCGGCTCAATTGGATGGAAATGAAAGAGCAAAAAATTAGATACGAATTTCTCATCCCATTAAGTGGGGCAGACAGAAAAGATCCAGAAGGCCTCAAAAGAATCCATGAAAAAGACCCATTTTGCCTTTTTTGTGAAACGTCAGTTCACTATATGCTCCCATCAAATGCGCAGGAGGCTTTTTGTAGTAAATCAGTGTGCAAAAATCTTGCAAGTACTGTTTGGGGTGTAATTTATAGGTTCCCACATAGCTTGGGGTGCACAAAGCAAAATGATTTTTAGAAATGAAAAACTGAATCGCCGGTTTATACTGAGGCAGGGAAAAATGTGTTGAAAGAAACGTAAACTTCATAGATGGAACGACGAATTTTGAGAACGTATACGCAATGGTCATTTGTTTTTACTGAGCATATTTCAACTTTTTTATGTTCTTTTTTGCTGTTGTCTATTTAACTCGGAGAAGGTGAACAAAGACTACAATTATGTTGTTGACCTTCAATCAAGTACAAAGTTTTTCCCCAATCAGGAAGATCCTATGTGGCTTTCTCCCGAAAAACTGTATCGACAACGGTGTTTTTTCGACGTCATACTCTGTTGGCGGCGCCCTCTTGTGCATTGTTATATGCAATTTTTCATTAGTGTGATTTTCCCATTACAGCTTTTAAATGTCAACCTACATATTTGTTATTTCAAGTGGCCAATTTTTCCTGACGCACTTTTAATGACTTTAATTTCACACGCACAAACACACACACACACACCCACACACATGCACACACACATACACGAAGAGAGAGAGAGAGAGAGAGAGAGAGAGAGAGAGAGAGAGAGACAGAGAGAGAGAGAGAGAGAGAGAGAGAGAGAGAGAGAGACAGAGTTCTGTATTTGCATAGCAAGGATTGACTGAATAGAAAAAGTTGTTTGATAAAAAAGGTATCTAGAAAAAAGATTTTTGTTAGCAACTAAAACCTTGAAGAGAAATTGCAGTTTTCTTTAAAGTGGATCGATCGCCCGGCTCAAGGTCGCACAATTTGAGACGTTATCTTCAAGGTCGCAGTTTTCTGAGGGGATATGGACGATGCAGTTGGCGGGCCCAGATATGAGCTGAAAGCGGTATTAGCATAACCAGATCTTCACCTAGAGCATCAATTTGTTTCAAAATGGCTCGGAATAAACATGCAGGATTCCAAATTATGACAAAGAACGTTATTGAGAGTGCCAACATATTGGCCTGTATGGGAACTTATTGTCACGGGTTGGGGGTGCTAAGTGTGTTGTGGTGGAGTGAGTTGGGTTGTGAGCACTTCTGTAAGGCGGTGTCGCGGTCGTGTAGCGCTCTTGTCCCAAATTTTCAGTTGAAGCGCATATAAAGCACACTTTTAAATTCATGTTTATTTCAAAAACACGCTTTTCAAAAATTTCAATTCGATCTCACTGCACATTCTGTAGCATAAAGAAATCAGTGTACATGCCAATAACATACTTGTTAGCTGGGCAGAGACTATTCAGCCTGAGTTTGACTCATGGCAGACAGGATTCAGCCATTCCTCTTTCATGTTTATTTAATGACTAACTGCTGAGTTTAGGTACAATAGTTGTAGTTCATCTGCGCAGAAAAAAACTAACTTTAATACTGCATTTGTCACGCCCAGAGCTGAGTGCTATGGAATTACTATGTTTCAGTGGTGAAACCCTCTGAGACCAAGGTACGGGCAGCACAATTGTGAACAAAATATGAATAAATATAACTTCAGTTCTTGTGGGGCAAAATCAAGAGTAAAATTAGACTAAGACTGGTGAACAAATGAACTCTTGAGACTAGAAAATTTTTTTACATACTTAACTTGCAGGCCAGAAACGGAAAAGATCCGGGAGTCCCCAAATAAGTCCTTGAAACTGAGTGATAAATTTTTCTTTTGTAACGCCAGTTCTTTAAGTAATGCCCATTATAGAGCAATTGCCCTTTCATAAAATATCATTTTGTAAAAATATGGCGCTTTCTGTTGGGTATGCAAACAATATGCTCCCAATAAGCTTGGGTTTCCACCAATTTAATTTTCCACCTTTAAATCTTTAAATACACCTAAACTAAAACTTAAACTAAATTTTGCTCGTAAATTACACTTATTAATCGTGTCACTAATTTTTTAAGAACTGTGTACTAACAGAGGTTTAACACTATCTATACACTCGTTTCCCGGTTTTATTTTTGGTGAAATCCTCGGTAGGAGAAGTACGCGTATCAAATAAAAATCAGACCGAAAATTATTGTTGACAGATTACCTGGCGCAATTTGCTGCATTTTTGTAACTGTGAACTCTTGCGTTCAGAGGGGGACTCAAAGCAATAATTTAATTGAAATCTGTTGCTTCCTAATCACAGCCGGGAAATGAAGGTGGGATTGATAATAACAAAACCATCGTAAAAGAAAGCAAAAACTTGAAACTGTTTACGACAGGGGGGAGTGGCGGTAGTTAGACGGGGGGTCTGGGTAGTTAACAACATGCGTGTGTGTGTGTGTGTGTGTGTGTGTGTGTGTGTGTGTGAGTGGGGGGGGGTTGACTTTCAATTTTAAGTTATGAAACTCAATAACTCTCTATAGAACCCTAAATTTCACTAAATGCAACTACTAAGTGCTCAATATTTGTGAGAATTACGATTAGAAACGCAAAATTAACTTAGATATACGCTTAGAGACCCAAAATTAATTAGTATCTACGCTAAGGAACGCAAAATTAACTAAGATCTACGCCTACGCAATAAAGCACTAGATCTAGGCTTAAAAACGTCAAAATTTTATTGGATCCACGCTTAGCAACGTGATGTTGGAGTGCGATTTATACGGCATTCGGTATTTCTAAAGAAAACTAAGGTACTGTGGCACAATTGTGATACAATTGACATACGCTTGAAGACGCCAAAGTAAATAAGATCTACGCTTAGAACCACCAAGTTAAGTAAGATCTAAGCGTAAATTCGAAAAAAATTTGACAACACAATTTACCGCTTATCTGACATAATATTGGCAACTGTCCTTGGCCCGGGTTGGTATCCCTGGAACCTGAGAAAACAAATAGCACTCAATTGGAAAATTAGTCAACCAGAGCTACCGTGGAAGTCAAGCAGAAGTTTTGCATTCTTAATAGTAACACGTCTGAGATAGGATATAAAAACGGCGAAATTAATCTGCAATGAGGTGGTTTCACTCAAAACCTAATATATTTTCACATCAAGTATAGAAACGTCTGAACAATTTTCTGAAATTTACAGAAGAAATCAGCTGAAATGCGCTTCATTATCAAAGATTTCAGAGCAAGTTTTTAGCTAATTGTCAAACTTTTCTAGCGGTTCATGAGTCTCGAATCATGCTCTGCTGTTCGTTAGTCATCACCCAATTAATCCTAACTCTTATTAATAAACCGTTTTGCAAGAATTGCGCTGAATTGCCCTGAAAATTCAGTAGCGCGAATCTTACATATTTGTGGATCATTTCAGAATTTTTTCGCAATTCTTACTAAAATGTTAAACTTTTAAATAAGCGTACCAGTAGAAATACTGGACGTTCACCTCCAAACAACCGCAGACTCAGAACACACTCTTCTCTTATATAAAGCGAACGCTCCACTAACTCTAGTCAGTCTGTTAGCTTAGATACACCATGTGTATACACTTGACTCCGGTGCTACACTGTGTTACAACCGTATTAATAGAAGTTTATCTGTGTTTATTTTAGTCTTAGAGATACAGGTAAGTCTAGTTCGCGCGAAGAAATAAGTAGCCCTAGCTCTGCCTACTTGAACGCTAAAAAAGGAGCCCTCGTTGGGTCTGCTTTAAAGGAACTCAACTTGGGTCTGCTTCAACTGGTGCAACCAGTGACAAAACACACCTTTTTTGTAGAAGTAGAACTAGTTTATATAAGACCTAGAACTAGTTTATATAACCTTATACATTTTTACACTTAAAATTTAGAAAACGGGAAACACAATCCCATCAAATAATATAATGAATTATTTTTATAACACTAGTATTAACAAAATGGGCCGTCACACTAGCCAAACAACATCCAAGTTGGACACACATTCCGAAGAATTACAATTAGCTGTTCTTACACAACAACAAACGTCTTATGCAGGAAACCTTGCCATATTAAATTAAACAATATCAACACCAAGACGAACTAAATTTACTCCTAAATATAACAAAACAACTCGAATACAACTATTTTCCAGTAGAGTGACAGCCTTTCTTCTCTTTACCGGACAGAGCTTCAAAAGTCTCATGGACCGCTTTTCTTTCTTCATGCATAATTGAAATCTACGGAGCGCAACTCAAAAAGGCACTTTTTTTGCGACCCTCTCACTATTACTTATCTTTCACTTATTGATGCCACCTTAAATAATCCACTATCAGACACATTATTTGAATTTCTTAACAGAGTGTGGACAGAATTACATCCCTCCGATAGAGCTGGTGCATTTATAAAATCATCGTGTCACTCACCTTTTAAAAACATACATGTGCTCTGCAAAAGATGCAGATTAATCAGAAGAGGAGATATTAGTCTCCTTCACACGTTTAATCTCCACTACAGAGACTGGATGTTTGACAATCTGGTGAACATAGAGCCGACATCAGAGGAAAAACAAATCCTAAATCATCTCCAAACTACAAGCGATCCGCCATCTTGTAAAAAATCCTCACTACCAGACAGTGAGAGAGAGTTTGGTACTTTGACATAAGTGACGTTAATGGGCAGCACACCCTGTAACCGGCACTTTCGCTGGTTCCACAAATGAGTGGATTACTTACTGACGAATGGATGCCTGTAGGAGTAGAAATACTGGATTTACAACTCCATCCAATCAGAAACAGAGAAGACACTATTCTCTTATATAAAGCGCAAGCTCCACTAACTGTAGTCAGTCTGTTATTTTAGATACATCTTGTGTATACTCTTGACTCCAGTGCTATACTCTATTACCACCGTATTAATAGAAGTTTATCTTCTGTATTTTACAGAGTCGGTTAGTCTTAGAGATATAGGTAAGTCTACTTCGCGCGCAGAAATAATTAGCCCTGGTTCTTCCGTTTTTAAGGCTGTAAAAGTAGCCCACCTTGATCTGCCTTAACTAATGCTGTAAAAGGAGCCCACCTTGGTTCTGCCCTATAAGATGAAATTATGTAAAAAGAATTACGGGGCTAAAAACGTGCATAATGATAAGTTGAAAACCGCTGAAACTGCGTGAGAAATACACAAAAAAAACGCTAAAAATTTTGGGACCGATGCACTCAAACATTTGTAAGGAAGGCGCTGAAATTGGCCTTAAACTTTATGCAGCATTTTTGTTGAAAATTCTCCGAGTTCATGTACAAAATGTTTTGAAGCTGCGGCGAAACTTTAAATTGTAGGTGCATTCTCAAAATTTCAACGCATCCATCGAAAATGAGAACATAAAAGTTTTTAGGCCCTCAGATTTTTCAAGTGATTCCTCTGTATTCTCCAAAAAAAATCTTGTACAATCTCTGTTTCATCATGAATACATCAGAAAAACCATAAATTACTTATATTTACTAAGAGATGTATATGAACTTATATGGAATCAACAAAAAATGTACGTGTGGTGACCGGGGAAAGAAATGTTTAACGCCATTGTCAGTTCTTTCACTGGCTTCAAGCTTTCCAGGTTTGGCTTGATCACTGTTTACGGCCGGATTTTACTTTTTTTCAGTCAATTCTTTGCCTTTTATTCACGTATAGTAGCGAAAAGAGAGAAACATCCTTTTTAGACCTTAGAGGGGATTTTTGTTTTTCATGAAAAAAAACTACAAAAAGGAGCGAAAACAGGTGAAATGACTTGAGATAGAGGTGTGTTTTGAAAAAAAAATCGAAAAAATTGGTTTTAGAAAGATGGGATCTTTTCCGTTTGTGCCCCCCAGTTTAGTGGGCGCCTATTATTTGCACCCGCCAGACGCACGTGTCATATTTTTAAATATTGAATTACTATGTAATGGCGCGTGCTCTATAACTTGGGGGCACATAAGGTAATGGGGGGGCACAAACGGAAAAAGATCCGCGAGTTATCTTAGCACTGTTTTGCCCAACTCGTGTTAACATAAGTCACGAAAGGAAAAAAAAACTTTTAAGGCAAACAACTAAAAACAAGTTGTTCATACCTGAGAATAAGGATAGAAAAAATGTTCCGTGTTCATTGTCTCAAATCTCAACTCTTAAGAAAGTTTGTGGATTAAATGAAGAATAGTTATTTGATGATGCCTTTTCAGTACAGAGTACCAGCTTTGAAATACGTTTCAATACACTAAATCATTATGTAGCATTGGAAAATGTATTGTTTGGCAGTTTTGTTGACCTGGTTTTTCCTAACGGACGACAACTTTCGTAAGGCTCTGAGATAGTAATTAGAAGTCAGCGTTCAATTTTTTTTATTGACGAACTTTGGGTAAGATAATTTTTAGCTGAATTAAGTTCTTTCGTGGAAAATGGCCCCAGATATTAAGTTTTAGGGCAGCCAAAGCACTCTGCCTTTTGCAAGGTCACTTTCAAATTTTTCTGTATATGAAAAAAACAGAGTCAAAAAACTTTTTTATTGTCTTCTTATTGTTACTATAAGAAAGCATGAATGGTCTTGTATGCGCTAAACGAACCTACAGACAATGTATGGCGTCAATTTCCAAATTTTTTCTTGTTCCTAAAGAATCCGTTCCTGACTGGTCTAATAAATTTGCACTCACTAATATTCATTTTACTGTTATAATTACAATCATAATCAACAAAATGTGTGGTGTCTTATTATTTTCAGTTTAATTGGCGTTGGAGTGAAGTTTGAAGCCGGGGCTAAAACGCGTGGAAGATTTGGTGGCTTAACTAATGACTGAACTTGGATTTGGAAGCGAAAAGAGAGACCAACAAGTTAAACGTTTGTGGGAGATTGATAATTTGCACTGAGCTAAAGTAAAGCGAGCATAGTTTTTGTTCGCGTAAGGCTTTTTCGATCATTTTTTTAAGTTTGAAACATTTTTTCAAACTCTAGAGGATTGAATGGACGGCAACAAAGTTCCAGCATGTAAAGCTATTGCTTAGTAAATGTACTATAAATTATTCAATTTTTTGGGGGGGGGGGGGGTAGTTCAGGGTTTTGGGGGTTTTTGAGGGTGTTTTTGGGGGTTTTGTGGCTTTTGGATTTTGTAGCTGTTTTGCCATTTTTAAGACCTCAATGGGAAAACAAAACAATTCCTATTGTTCCAAACATATTTTAATTACCATTTTATTTTTGAGTAAAACAGTATTTTGGGTAAACAGTTCTATTTTGTGTAAAAACCGTATTATTCTGGCAAAAAATTTTTAACACTAACACTTTTTTTGTTTACTTCTTCCTACTCTATATATTTGTTGCATAATTAGAGCAGTTTTAATCTCGACATGGCTTATCTATTGCTGCGTGAGTAATTTGCCGGATTCAACTGCTTAGAAAAACAGATTGTTGAGGCAGGGAAAATTTTTTATCTAAAATTTTGTTGATCTTTTTTGTTCAGTTAGTATTTTCGGCTATATTTTGTTCCCTATTTTTGTCTTTGTTTTAAAGATTTATTTAGATTTTTACGAGATTCCTGTTTAGTTGAAAAAGTTTCTTTCTCGATAGGGAGGACTACTTGAATTGTTTCCTGAACTCTTCCGGCTATTTTTACAACCTGGTTTAAACTTCGATCGCGTTTTCGGGAAAAAAATGTCACCATTTGATTTTGGACCTAGCTAAGGCACTGTTTCCACTGTATGGATTATACATCCGTTCTCTCAGTGACCTATCTGATATATTAAATATGGTCAAGGTGAAATTAGCAAACTCGACGAGGAAAGAATCCTTAAATACCGTGAGATCATTCCTCCAGCTTTTAGCCGAGCACTTGCCAAATTAAACTGAAGTGCAGACCGATGTTTTCATAATTGCGAAACGCAAAATTGAATAAAAACTCTAAAGAACCAAATTTTAATCAGTAAAGAGTGAGGATAGCAGACATGACAATGGCTACTTTGTTTTAAAAGACAGTGAAACACGGAATCCCGGAAAAGATCAAAAAATATAAATTATAAAACTTTTTGGGCATAAAAAGGGCACTCAAAAAATCCACTACGTGAACTAGAATTGAATTTCGATACAATATTTGACAGCTTTTTTGTTAGGATCTACATGTAGTTTGTGGGAAATATTGAAGAGATTGAAGAAGCTTTTAGCATGATCGAGAATGCATTTCAGCAATTTTAGCAGATTGAGCGATTAGATTTTTCTTCGAGTCTGACTCAATAGCCGGTGAAATTGAATCATTTTTGTTTCAGCAGACAGAAAGTGTGTTTCCCTTATATCGAAAATGAAATGCTTATGATAGAATTATTTCCAGTCAAACATTCAATATATTGTTTGCCTCAAGAAAAAAATCATAATGTGAAGACCCATGGGGCACAGAGTGCGAACATAAGTTCTATTGCTTACCTACCGGAGACAACAAAATTATTGGTTAAACATTTGACCGGAGAAGAAGAAACATTTTTAAAGACAAGTATTTAGTCAGAGCCTTCAATTGTACTCTTAGCCAAAATTTTTCTGCGCAAGGACAAAAAGTAAAGCACTCAAAGGATGTTAAGGTAATGAATGCAAAAAAGATCGTACTTTTGGTTGGCACAAAGTTTTACCTCATTAATTCAATCAAACAGACGATCCACCAAACGCTCAATCATAGCATTTGACATCAAAACTTTGAAATCAATGGTTTAATTTTTTGAGAAAAGGAACTGTAAAAAGGGCTACAAGGTCTCATGTAGTTAGGGGATCAGTTACAGTGCTCAGTCATCCATACACTATAGGAGTCAATGCCGATGCTGAAATTCTTCAAATACGAAACGCCCAATAGGTTCAACGTTTTCACGGAGTTTTAATGAATAGCCGCCAAAAGAGAAACTGAATGTTGAACCCAGCTTGATTATTGTGAAAAAGACTTAGAATCTCTGCAAAGTTTACTGGCTTTAAACTTCGCAACTGATCTTCGCAGTAAATTAGTTGCAAAGTTTTTTTTGGTTGAGTTGAGGCAGTCGAAAACAAAAAATTTCCATTGAGGAAATTTTGTTCCATTTTCTTCTGTCGAATTGTTTTGCTTGACGAAATTCAGAGGTACGACTAACAAGCATTAATGAGACTTTCAGACGCTTACTAGAAAAGGCAATAGCTGTTCTGTAAGGAGAACATTTAAATAAATTTTTGGTTCTGAGCAACTCAATGGAATCCACGTTGCTTTATTGGGTGGCAATGATGTCATTGACTAAAATATTAAGTTGTCCAGAAGAACAGATTCAAAGGTTCATTGCAGATGACGTCGGCGCTTGTGCTAGCTTTAAAATTTTGAGGGAATAGCTTGAAAAAAACTGAAAATGGGCCTAAGCTTAGCTTTTACCCAGACCCGAGGACGTGGCATCTGATTGTCAACCTAAATCAACTTTTGGAAGATCAAAGCTATTTTAATTATTCTGCTTTGAAAGTTGTTACAGACTAAAACAGTACTAAGGGAATTTTAAAGGCAACAATAACAGTTTGAAGGACTCTGTTTATCTAAAGAGTAAAACTGGCGAGAAAAACTCAGTTTTTGTGGCGACCCCTGCTCCCAAGAATGTTTTCAGCTTGCACAAAGTCAATCCTAGCAGAATAGAGTTTTTGATGAAAGTTGCACTAGTTTGTGTTGAAATCTTACAACCCCTAGAGTACACAAGACGGAGGACATTCCTACCAGCTGTCAAAATGTTCATAATGCGCTTAAACTTAGACGCAAGATAATTTGTCGACCGGCAAAACAAGGTATTACCGAATCAACAAACCCAGCTTGCAAAGCAAAGGAACAAATTGACATTTTCTGAGTTAAATCAGATTTTGAAGCAGATTCAATTGATAATGCAACCAAACTAAACACTGAGTAACACAAGTCATGTTTCTATGGTACAAGGCAGAATTTTGAGCAGAAAATGGAAGCAGATAAATGTGAGCTAAGCCTTCAACTGTCAGAGCATTTAACTGAATCTGAAAAAAGCAGATAAATTACCTTTAAAAAACTAGTAATTTGTGCAGAATGACAGCAAATTGTTCAGAAATCCAAAATTTTCTGCTGTCAAAAACCAGTTTTTGACGCAATGTCTCAATGGTAAGAGCTTCAATTGAAAATTTTTCCACAAGTTGTGTTGAATGTGATGAAATTTTTAATTTTTTTGCGTGCGCCCATCTATAAAAAAGATGGCCTCATTGCGCAACGACAAAATGAAACAATAGATGTGTTAATGGATTTGGCTGGTATGGATTGGACCTATACCAAAAAGAATAAGTCATCAGAGAACACTCAGAGAACAATCCAGGTCTCAGAGCAGATCGGTTAATCAAGGGAGTATAGAGCCCTCGAAAAGTGTTTTGTTCGATATCTTTGTCACTGACACTATGAGGAAATACAACTGCAACAGAAACAGACAGCCTCATTAAAAGGCTGCGCTGATGATAAACATAAGAATTTTTTCAAAGCATACCGTGATAAGCATATCTCATTTACTCCCACTGTGATTGGCATGATGACCCGAGAAGGCACAATTTTTTTAAAAAGATTAGCTGGTAGATCGATTTGTTGTAGTAAAAATTGGAAATGCATGCCACAATTATGAGACGAGTCATAACAAGACGTGATTTTGCCATCCTGAGAGCTTCAAACATTGGATCTATTCTGTTCCGGCCCCCCAGCTCAGTGAGCTTAAATTTTTTATGACCCCCCGCGCATGTGCTATTTTCTTACGTAGTAACGTGCTATATAAAAACATATAATTTGTAACTGTGGGTCATAAAAACACGATGGGGGGGCAAAACAGAATAGATCCCAAATTTTTGTTCAAGAGCTAAGAGAAGCTAACGACGATCAATCCATTTCAAAATAGAGTTCTTGAAGATTGACTGCCAATTAACCACATAATACCTCAATCTATTACCACCCAACAAGAGGTGGAGAGCACACAACATTCATAATAGCCCGCCCAAAAAAGGGGAGATCTATTCAAGTTGGAATAAATTAGCGAAAATTTTGCAGAATAATTGCTCCGATATCAGAGCTGAAAGACAACCTCACCCAATGAGAAGGTATTTTACTATTTATTCATTTCGATTCACCCAATGAGATGAGAGCTGAACAAAATGCGTTGAACATGAGTTATTGGTAAATAAAAAAAGCAACTGATGAAGTTAAGAAACTAACGAACAGGAGGGGGACTGGACTCTAAACTCAATTAGTGGACTGTTGATTCAAATCAGAACCAAGTCAGCAATGAACTATGTAATTTAACTCTTGATTTGAACTCACGTTGTATTTATTACGTGGTGAAATCACTTAAAAACTGAAAAGCTTTTTCTTCCAATATTTATTGCTGTTGCTCCAAATGCAACGATTCAAAAAAAGTTTTTGAATTGGATAGAGTGGGACTAAATATGGGATGACATACAAAAACTTCTGTTGCCAGTACCTCTGGAAACATAGATTATTTGTGGAATGTTTTTCTGAAGTTTGAGTTGATAGCAATTCGCTTGACCGAATTACTCCCTCTTTTCCACCTGGTGTTCATCAGACAGAATCTGGGCTGGTCTTTGCAAATGACATTCAATCGGAACCAGTTGAAGGTCAATCTGTGAGTGAGGAGATATCCCGGAATTACGAGCACTTCTTCTCCGTCATTCCCAAGTGGAGGCAGGGTATAGTTTTCAGACGCATGTTGTCCTGACAGGATTTTGAAAGGACCCTGGCCAAACCCAATCTGCTCGATTACATTCATGCAAATCGATGGATCACGTCTCGCCTACGTTGAAAACATAATTTTACAATTAGGACAAAGCATTGTATTTTTTGTGTTACAATTCTTGAAGTATATTTTTTGTAAAATTGAACTATTGAAGCGAAAATTAAAAGAAAGAAGATAAGAATCATCATCATACAGCCCCAATATTTAACGTTCACTCCAGCTGGGCAATGGTCTGAAATTGAGTCTGGACCATGGTCTGAAGATGGTCTGATCATAGTCTGTTTATAGTCTGGACAATGGTCTGAATTTGGGTCTGATCATAAGCGCACTATAGTCTGGACAGTGATCTGGGTTCGGTCTGATCAGAGGACACTTTGGTCTGGAAAGTCTGATCAGCGATCATTTTGGTCTGGAAGGTCTGATCAGAGGTAACTTTGGTCTGGAAAGTCTGATCAGAGGTCATTTCAGTCTGCATAGTCTGATCATAGCTCAATTTGGGTCTGGACCTAAACCTGGGAGTCAGTTTCACAGCTATTTATTGAATCTATTCGACATAAAATTGAGAACTTAGGTAACAATTAAAAATACAGCGAGATTCATACAGCGAGTTTCAACGCAAGCGAACCTTCGAAAATCACAAGGCGTGTATATTAACATAGCGATATCGGCACCCGTACTTAACTTTAAGGCAAATTCAGTACTGAGTATAATTCAGGTCACATTTTGCACTGAAATTGACTGATTCAGAGCTAAGTCCCATAGTCATTCATTCTGAGTTATGTTCTGATTCGGAAGACTTCTGAAAATTTTCTCTGGAATTTGCACTGATTCGGAAATTTGGAAATTACATCATAGTTGGTTCTCAAATCCTGAATCATTGTCGAATCTTGAAAGTTCTCGGAAATTGTTCTCAACCAGTACTGATTCTCACTGCCTTTTAAGTACGGACAAATTTCAATTTCGAACTCCGTGGAAACTTTCCCCATTGTTGCGAGCTTAAGGAACTGACTATAGTCCTAAGAATAAAATTCCCAAATGATTCGGATGTCAACGACCCTTCAAAATTAAAAATGCACATATTGGCATAAGGATGATCATATGGACGCCTCAAATTTTTTGAGCGTTAGCTCACTTGAACTTTATGTGATACAAAACATCGAAGCGCTTATTTTGTAGTCTGTTACTTACAGTTGAAACTCGACCGAACGTTTCAACTTGAGTTAAAGTGTCCCCGGATCTGAGTGTCATAATAATTCAGTACTGAATCATGAAAATTCCATTCTGATTTTTTCTATTTCAAGAATTCTTGACAGGGCATTTTATAGCCTGATAATTTTAAAAATTCAGAAAATTGTTCTGATTTTTTTTTCTTCTCAAACTGAAAAATAGACTGGGTTTGTTCTGCTCAGAATGAAATTTTGATGAGTCATGCACTGAATTTTTTCTGGACAGCCTAAAATTAAGACTGATTTTTTCTGAACACTAAGACGTTCAGCCTATTTCTTGTTAACAGAAAAACGTTGTCTGAACTAAAAAAGGTTAAATTTAATAGAACACATTAGCTGAAATATTCACATTAACATTATAGATTAACATTTTAAATTTGCATCAAATAGTATATGGCATCAGCAGTGACGCCTACCACATTCCCCCCCCAACCCACCATATTCACTTCAGGTATCCCCCCATACCCTTCAGGTTGGGGGATAACCTTCGGGGTATCCCCCCCCCAATCCACCATATTGCCCCCCCCCCCCTCACCACCACCAACACATTCAGATCTTATTTTGACATATTTTGGACAATTCGTTCAAAATCGTGACACCAGAAACTTCAGACGCATCTTCGTGAGGAATTTGACGGCAGGCAATGGTCGATCTGGCGGCTGTTGGCGCAATGTACAAGGTGCAACAACCGCTTCAGAACTCCGTGAATGAACACTACACATATGATTGTTCACATCAGCACAGATGTGATCCGGAAATTCTTCTGTTTGTGGGGGGGATGGGCTTGGGTTTATTTCTTGTGTGGGGGTCTTCGGGTTTCACAACGCTAAATCTTTAATGAAACCGCTATTGATCGTTATAATGGGACCTCCTTTATTGAAACCATATATTGCACACTGAAATTAAATCACTTGTGTGTGTGTGTGTGTGGGGGGGGGTCTTCGGGTTTCACAACGCTAAATCTTTAATGAAACCGCTGTTGGTCGTTATAATGAGACCTCCTTCTTCTTTTTTGAAACCATATACAAAACACTGAAATTTGATCACTTGTGTGTGTGGGGGGGGCTCTGATTCACCAGGTGGGGGGTGGCTCCGATTCACCAGGTGGGGGGGGGGGTGGCTCCGATGACAATCGGGTACTTTCAGCCTGCTTGTTTACTTTCAGACACTGATTTTACTTGTTTTTTGCCTGTTCGTGCGACACGTTTGCCAAAAATTTCGATTTTCGAAAATTTCATTTTTACTATGATTTTACTCTGATCAGAAAAAAACAACAAACTCAGAATGTCCAGTGACGATTCATGAAAAAAACGTTTCTGGGTTTTGTCTGCACATAATGCGAGGTAAATTTACCCTTAGGTCACTCTGATTCAGGACTGATTTACCGTTTTAACATTGGATTGTAATGAATCAGTGCTGAAAGGCTCTGACACTCGGGTCCGGGTCAAACTTCAATTTTCCGAAATATGAAAACGAGGCTCCTCTAATTTAATGAAGCTGTTTTGAATAGAAAGTGAGCATTCGATGTTTGTTTGCCGGTCTGAAATTTTCCTTCAAGTGCTCATTTATGAAATTATACATTGCATCTATTGGACTTTTTAAATTTTAAACCTCTTAATTTCCTCCAATTTATTAAACGTTCATTTATGTTTCAATTTTATGCGAAAGGCCAACACACAAAAAAAAGTTTGTAGAATTCTGTACTTTGCTTAGGCTGACTAGTTGGGGCCGACTAGCGCCCAAAACTCTAACAAAATGAAAGGGGTGTTTTGATGGCTCTCAGACTTCTATAGGAGGATTATTTTGTCCCCACGCTGCTCTTGTCGGCTGTAGGAAACTCTAATTGGAATTATGATATGATTGGAGTAATCAAATAACATCAAATGAATAAACAAGAAACGTGGAAGATCACAAAATCGCATCAAATTTCAACCACAGTTATTATAAAAGATAGTTCACAACTTGAACCATTTTCAATTCAGCCGCTTGATCTAGCTGCGGTTCTCTGGTGTTTTCAAGTGGTCCGATTTTCAATCGCGCAGACCAATGTTCTGAATTTATCAAGTCATTTCAACTCTGTCAACAATGTTCTTGTTATGGTACTGTTTTGCTAATGTCGTGGTTCTTCTACTTAGTAACTAAACAAGCAACAACGTACAAAAGTGATCAAAACAAAAGACATCTGTTAACTTTGCTTTATGGACCACATTATTTATTCCTTTCTTACGTAAAGTCAGTTATGACTTCAAAAGAACAATTGAATGAACTGAACGCCTTCCTAATACATTATTGAGTTCCATTCAAGCTATTCAAACAAAAAGAAAATGAGTATCAGACCTACGACGCTACCAATTAATCAATCGGTCAATCTATGAACTCAAGAATTTATGCCTTATTTGGAAAATTTAAGTCATTACTACGATATCTATAAAACAAATTCCCCGAAAGTGACAGCGATGGAACGTGCCCCAAGTGTGTGCATATTCTTTACCAAATGTCATCACACTCATTTAAAACCGCATATTAACTAAATTTTTTAAACTTGGTCCAAATCAGAAAAACAATACTGCATCCTAACAACTCCAAATTCCACCTTATTTGATTGCACACATATCCTGTTTGCCAAATGCCGTTGAAATGCAAGCCAATAATGTAACTAACAATTTGTGGGGAGCAGATTTTCGAAATTGAAGTTTTTTACTTTAAATTGCGACCTTTTGTGACAAAAGTAGGATTTTCCAAATTCTGCACTCCTCCTTTCTAGATTATTATTCTCCCAAATAATTGCTAAAACTGACAGTTGACCTAAAACTTGAATAAACCTTAATCTAAAAAAAATTCTGCTCGTCTTGTTGATATATCCAGCCCCTTTTCGTTATGTTTTGCTTCATGCATACCTGATTTTTTCTATATTAGTTCCAGAGCACATCAACACAGACTTAATCACCTAAGCCAGGACTAGCAGACCAATTTGTGAAGCATCGCTATCTACAATTGAGTATTATTAGTAAATCAACGTATTACTTTAGAACATTTATCAAATTTACAGCATATGAATTTAAAACAACAAAAATGGCTAAAATTACCAGATGGGTTACGCAAATTGAAAAGTTGTCTCTATTTATAGATACACCACAAATAACAACTATTAAAGAGGCAACCTAATACCACTTTCTGTTACGTCTTATCTAAACAATAACTGGTTAGTTCAACCATCGAATCTTCTCTTCAAAAATTCGCCTTCAAACAATTTTGTAATTATCATATTCAAGTACTCGTAATTCAATCCACACCTCTGATAGTATTTCAAGGTTAGTTATTCGCGACCAGCTTCCTCTTCACAATTTTCAAAAACCAAGCTTCCTTGTTTAATCACTGCTACTTCATGCACCCTCTACCTGTTACAATTTGGATAACAATATCAAGCAAAATTTTCGCCACATAAACGAAAATTAAAAAGAATAACCATTATTTCGGACTAACTTAGGCACTCTAACGACCAATTGTTAGAAACAGAATCTAATTTGAAAAACAAATAGATTCTGATATAAGCAGAAGCGATCGCGCTGAAGATTATGACAGTACTGAAGATTACGACTGTACTATCTCAAAATCATTTTTCCTTGCATGCTTGAGTGGATGTCCTCCCGTCTCATCACTGGACCGCAACGTCACATCTGGAGGTCTCCTCCTCCAGCGCCATCTCCTCAGCAGCTTCAGCTTACTCCATTTCTCCTTCAGAAGCTACATTGATCCTCTCAATCTCGTGTTCCGAGCTTCGCTGAGCCGGACTTGCAAAACTGATTACTGGTATCCTCCATTCTTCTGTGTACCAAACTCAACGTAATGATCAACAGGTACTGCAAATCAGCCAACGAATTGATCTTCTTCCCTGTGTATTGATCGTCATCCCTCGTCGTCGTGCTCCGAACTCTTTCTGCTATTTAGAATTCCGTATGCAACTCTCGACTTGATCAACTTAGTACTGTGAATCAGCTGATGGCTCAAACTTCTAATCTGACTCGCTTGCCAGTTAGTTTGCTCATCAGCTTCCAAGTTTTCTGGCGAACTGCGGGACTTACTCGCTTTGGCTAACACTTGAACACAATTCCTGGATCCGAAGTCCTCACTACATGAGCCACGTGATTCCGCTGATAGCTCACTGCTAATTGAGTTGGCCTCCATTCTAACTTTCCTCCCTCTCAGATTTCGCCTTCTGACACCGCTTTCAAGATTTTCGTGCCGCTTCATATAGCAGTTTGTGTACTGACTTCCAAAACCAACCCTCTTCCGCTTAGCCGTTTTTCAATGTCCTACATTTCGTCCTTAATTTGACCATTGAAAAAAATTCTCTTAATGCCATTTGGCTCTTCATGAAAAACTGCTCCAAAGCTCTCAAAATTGTCTCAACCAAAGAAAACACAGCTGCTCTCCAGTTGTTACGACAATTTAAGACATTCAGGATTTCTCTTAAAATTGGGGTAGTCAAGAAAATCTTCTTTAATTGGGAGTCCGTAGTATCACTCTCCCGCACCGGGACAGTCTCCGTTCCATCCTCCTCTTCTGGCCACGGGTGTTCAATTCTAGATAAGTTCTTTTCCGGTCTGGGCCGAAGCTCGGGCCTACTTAAGCACGACTGGTGTTCAAGACCCAATGTACTATCGTAGCTCCTGTGTAATTCTTGACATTCCTCCGAATCAGTCCTGCAGGCTCCTATCACTCCCTTATTGTGAACAGTTGTTTTCATCGTGTCATTAACTGAACATACCTCAAACTGTTCTATTATTTCAGTGAAACTGGAGCGTTGATCGCCCTCTCTTGCGGAAATCGCTACACAAAAACCCTCGATAGGAATATCTGACCCATTCCAACTCAGCGACACTAGCTAAAGACAGCACTTGAAACCTGCATTCACCTGAACTGTTTCCTGGATATACCACTGAAATCACTGAAGAGAAGTTATCAGGGACTCCAACACAGTCAGTTTTAGACGTGGTTAATTCACTAACTTCGAGAACCCCTGTTGTTTCCCAGCAGAAGTCTACTTCACAACCCTTCAAAAGAAATTGAATTCCATCTCGTCTATTCAAATTTTTGGGACTCAGAACAACACTCCTATCATTTTGAAAGACCACAAGATCACCAGTTGAGGGGGGGGGGGTTGGCTCCGATGACAATCGGGTACTTTCAGCCAGCTTGTTTACTTAATTTAATGAAGCTGTTTTGAATAGAAAGTGAGCATTCGATGTTTGTTTGCCGGTCTGAAATTTTCCTTCAAGTGCTCATTTATGAAATTATACATTGCATCTATTGGACTTTTTAAATTTTAAACCTCTTAATTTCCTCCAATTTATTAAACGTTCATTTATGTTTCAATTTTATGCGAAAGGCCAACACACAAAAAAAAGTTTGTAGAATTCTGTACTTTGCTTAGGCTGACTAGTTGGGGCCGACTAGCGCCCAAAACTCTAACAAAATGAAAGGGGTGTTTTGATGGCTCTCAGACTTCTATAGGAGGATTATTTTGTCCCCACGCTGCTCTTGTCGGCTGTAGGAAACTCTAATTGGAATTATGATATGATTGGAGTAATCAAATAACATCAAATGAATAAACAAGAAACGTGGAAGATCACAAAATCGCATCAAATTTCAACCACAGTTATTATAAAAGATAGTTCACAACTTGAACCATTTTCAATTCAGCCGCTTGATCTAGCTGCGGTTCTCTGGTTTTTTCAAGTGGTCCGATTTTCAATCGCGCAGACCAATGTTCTGAATTTATCAAGTCATTTCAACTCTGTCAACAATGTTCTTGTTATGGTACTGTTTTGCTAATGTCGTGGTTCTACTACTTAGTAACTAAACAAGCAACAACGTACAAAAGTGATCAAAACAAAAGACATCTGTTAACTTTGCTTTATGGACCACATTATTTATTCCTTTCTTACGTAAAGTCAGTTATGACTTCAAAAGAACGATTGAATGAACTGAACGCCTTCTTTATACAATAATGACTTCCATTCAAGCTATTCAAACTAAAACAAAAGCAGTATCAGACTTACGACGCTAACAATTAATCAATCGGTCGAACTATGAACTGAAGAATTTAAGCCTTATTTAATTTAAGTCTTGTCGTCTGTAGGAAACTCTAGTTGGAACAATTATAAAAGATGGTTCACATTTTTAACCAAAATCACAACTAAAGAGCTACTATTGATTCAATTCTAAAAACTTTCAATTCATCCGCCTGATCTAGCTGCGGTTCTCTGGTATTTTCAAGGGGTCTGATTTCCAATCGCGCAGACCAGTATTCTGAACTTATCAAGTCAATCTAACTCTCTCAACAAGGTTTTCGTTATCACAACTTCTCTTCAGGTCTCTAAGCTACAACTTTGTTATTTCACTGTTCTGGTACTTTGGTGTTCCTACTCCTTAGTAACTAATCAAGCAACAACGTACAAGAAGAATCAAAACAAAAAATCTGTTAACTTCGCATTATGGACCACATTAGTTCTTGCCTTTCTTACGTAAAGTATTTTATGACTTCAAAAGAACGACTGAATAACCAAAACGCCTTCTTTATACAATAATGACTTCCATTCAAGCTATTCAAACTAAAACAAAAGCAGTATCAGACTTAAGACGCTAACAATTAATCAATCGGTCGAACTATGAACTCAAGAATTTAAGCCTTATTTGAAAGTTTAAAGTCACCCCTACGGTATCTATAAAACATCTTCACCAAAACTGACAGCGATGGAACTTGCCCAAAGTGTGTACATACTCTTTACCAAATTTCATCACACTCAGTTAAATCCCGGATAATAACTAACTTTTATAAACTTAGTAACTAAACAAGCAACAACGTACAAAAGTGATCAAAACAAAAGACATCTGTTAACTTTGCTTTATGGACCACATTATTTATTCCTTTCTTACGTAAAGTCAGTTATGACTTCAAAAGAACGATTGAATGAACTGAACGCCTTCCTAATACATTATTGAGTTCCATTCAAGCTATTCAAACAAGAAGAAAATGAGTATCAGACCTACGACGCTACCAATTAATCAATCGGTCAATCTATGAACTCAAGAATTTATGCCTTATTTGGAAAATTTAAGTCATTACTACGGTATTTAAAAAACAAATCCCCAAAAGTGACAGCGATGGAACGTGCCCCAAGTGTGTGCATACTCTTTACCAAATGTCATCACACTCATTTAATACCGCATATTAACTAAATTTTATAAACTTGGTCCAAATCAGAAAAACAATACTGCATCCTAACAACTCCAAATTCCACCTTATTTGATTGCACACATATCCTGTTTGCCAAATGCCTTTGAAATGCAAGCCAATAGTGTTACTAACAATTTGTGGGGAGCAGATTTTCGAAATTGAAGTTCTATTACTTTAAATTGCGACCTTTTGTGACAAAAGTAGGATTTTCCAAATTCTGCACTCCTCCCTTCTAGATTATTATTCTCCCGAATAATTGCTAAAACTGACAGTTGCCCTAAAACTTAATCAACCTTAATCTTAAAAAGTTTCTGCTCGTCTTGTTGATATATCTAGCCCCCTTATCGTTATGTTTTGCTTCATGCATACCTGATTTTTTCTTTATTAGTTCCAGAGCACATCAACACAGACTTAATCACCTAAGCCAGGACTAGCAGACCAATTTGTGAAGCATCGCTATCTACAAATGAGTTTTAATAGCAAATCAACGTATTACTTTAGAACATTTATCAAATTTACAGCATATGAATTTAAAACAACAAAAATGGCTAAAATTAGCAGATGGGTTACGCAAATTGAAAAGTTGTCTCTATTTATTGATACACCACAAATAACAACTATTAAAGAGGCAACCTAATACCACTTTCTGTTACGTCTTATCTAAACAATAACTGGTTAGTTCAACCATCGAATCTTCTCTTCAAAAATTCGCCTTCAAACAATTTTGTAATTATCATATTCAAGTACTCGTAATTCAACCCACACCACCCATAGTATTTCAAGGTTAGTTATTCGCGATCAGATTCCTCTTCACAATTTTCAAAAACCAAGCTTCCTTGTTTAATCACTGTTACTCCATGCACCCTCTACCTGTTACAATTTGGATAACAATATCAAGCAAATTTTTCCACACATAAACGAAAATTAACAAGAATAACCATTATTTCGGACTAACTTAGGCACTCTAACGTCCAATTGTTAGAAACAGAATTTAATTTGAAAAACAAATAGAATCTGATATAAGCAGAAGCTATCGCGCTGAAGATTATGACACCGACTGTACTATCTCAAAATCGTTCTTCCTTGCATGCTTGAGTGGATGTCCTCCCGTATCCTCACTGGACCGCAACGTCACATCTGGAGGTCTCCTCCTCCAGCGCTATCTCCTCAGCAGCTTCAGCTTACTCCATTTCTCGTTCAGAAGTTACATTGATCCTCTCAATCTCGTGTTCCGAGCTTCGCTGAGCCGGACTTGCAAAACTGATAAGTGGTATCCTCCATTCTTCTGTGTACCAAACTCAACGTAATGATCAAGAGGTACTGCAAATCAGCCAACGAATTGATCTTCTCCCCTGTGTATTGATCGTCATCCCTCGTCATCGTGCTCCGAACTCTTTCTGCTATTTAGAATTCTGTATGCAACTCTCGACTTGATCAACTTAGTACTGTGAATCAGCTGATGGCTCAAACTTCTAATCTGACTCGCTTGCCAGTTAGTTTGCTCATCAGCTTCCAAGTTTTCTGGCGAACTGCGGGACTTACTCGCTTTGGCTAACACTTGAACACAATTACTGGATCCGAAGTCCTCACTACATGAGCCACGTAATTCCGCTGATAGCGCACTGCTAATTGAGTCGGCCTCCATTCTAACTTTCCTCCCTCTCAGATTTCGCCTTCTGACACCGCTTTCAAGATTTTCGTGCCGCTTCATATAGCAGTTTGTGTACTGACTTCCAAAACCAACCCTCTTCCTCTTAGCCGTTTTTCGATGTCCTACATTTCGTCCTTGATTTGACCATTGAAAAAAATTCTCCTAATGCCATTTGGCTCTTCATGAAAAACTGCTCCAAAGCTCTAAAAATTGTCTCAACCAAAGAAAACACAGCTGTTCTCCAGTTGTTATGACAATTTAAGACATTCAGGATTTCTCTTAAAATTGGGGTAGTCAAGAAAATCTTCTTTAATTGGGAGTCCGTAGTATCACTCTCCCGCACCGGGACAGTCTCCGTTCCATCCTCCTCTTCTGGCCACGGGTGTTCAACTCTAGATAAGTTCTTTTCCCGTCTGGGCCGAAGCTCGGGCCTACTTAAGAACGACTGGTGTTCAAGACCCAATGTACTATCGTAGCTCCTGTGTAATTCTTGACATTCCTCCGAATCAGTCCTGCAGGCTCCTATCACTCCCTTATTGTGAACAGTTGTTTTCATCGTGTCATTAACTGAACATACCTCAAACTGTTCTATTACTTCAGTGAAACTGGAGCGTTGATCGCCCTCTCTTGCGGAAATCGCTACACAAAAACCTCGATAGGAATATCTGACCCATTCCAACTCAGCGACACTAGCTGAAGACAGCACTTGAAACCTGCATTCACCTGAACTGTTTCCTGGATATACCACTGAAATCACTGAAGAGAAGTTATCAGGGACTTCAACACAGTCAGTTTTAGACGTGCTTAATTCACTAACTTCGAGAACCCCTGTTGTTTCCCAGCAGAAGTCTACTTCACAACCCTTCAAAAGAAATTGAATTCCTTCTCGTCTATTCAAATTTTTGGGACTCAGAACAACACTCCTATCATTTTGAAAGACCACAATTGGCCGTGTACTAGTTTTCTCCTCCAACTCAATTTCTTGGACTTTAGGATCCACCAGTGGATTAAAAAATGCACACAGCTTTGGCCGCTTCCCTTTCAAGTCACTCGGGTTGCCACTCTACTCAACTTGTCAACAAATTTCTCCAATCCCATTTGTTTGTGAGTCTGCACATTGCCAGGGCCCAGAACTAACGCTTGCGAGAAAAACGGAAGCATTACTTTTCCTTTTGACTTCATTCACGTTTGGAAAAGACACCTCTTCCACTCTACTAGATATACAACCCCTTCTCTCAACTATACATGGAACTTCTTCAATTACGGTGCAAATTTTTTCAATCAAATTAGCTCTAAGATTGTCCTCAGCTAGACTTTGTGCAAAAACTCTTTCAATGAACTCTATCTCTTTCATACCAACTTCACTCCTCCTACTGGAGACAGAAACTCAGGTGCCATGTGAGGTACATCCTTAAGGCTTGTCTCTTGAGTACATCCAAAGATCTGAGGAGGAAGCTCAGCTTCTTCATCCTCACTGCACCCATAGTTAAAATCACTCATGAAGAGACCGTCATCTACTTCACCGTTTGCTGATGAGTTGTCAACGTAATAGACAAAACCTTCAGGCGTAACTACTTGCTCTAACTTTGACAAAAACTTTTCCCTACTCTCCTCTTTTAGTCTTCTCTGTTCCATGCTCTTAAAATCATAGCGCTGCCTTTCCTCCCCTTCTTTTCAATTTGTGACTGTAACTCGCTATCCGCCAAGTCTTTTTGTGCATCAAAAATTTTGCATCGTTCAACTCTATTACCGACATTTGTTTTCCTCGACACGCTTTTTCTTCAAATTTTTTAAAAGACACCTATTCGAAATCTGTAGAGGCAACGTTTATCTTGAGCCATTCACTAGATTTCACAAAATTTCCTGTCCGGTTCTTCGATCGTACCGATACTTAAATTACTACTTGCTCTTCACTGTTTACTTCTCCCAACATACTCAGACCTAATTGTTCTGCTTCCTCCTCACTTTCCGCTTTCTTTTTAATTACACTTCTTCACCTATTTTTAATACTGTCCGTACGATCACAGTTGTCTTCCCTGCTTAAAGATCCATTGTACGATCGTAGCTCCTAAGTAATTCTTTACATTCCTCCGAATCAGGCCTGCAGGCTTCTATCACTCCCTTATTGTGAACAGTTGTTTTCATCGTGTCAATAATTGGACATACCTGAAATTGTTCTGTTAATTCAGTGAAAGTTGTTCTGTTATTTCTGGAGACATGACCCCCTCTCCTGTGGAAATCGCTACACATAAAACCTCGATAGAAATATCTGACCCATTCCAACTCAGCGACACTAGCTAAAGACATCACTTGAAATCTGCATTCACCTGAACTGTTTCCTGGATATACCACTGAAATCACTGAAGAGCAGTTATCAGGGACTTCAACACAGTCAGTTTTAGACGTGCTTAATTCACTATTTTCGAGAACCCCTGTTGTTTCCCAGCAGAAGTCTACTTCACAACCCTTCGACAGAATTTGAATCCTTTCTCGTCTATTCAAGTTTTTGGGACTCTGAACAACACTCCTATCATTTTGAAAGTCCACAATTGGCCGTGTACTAGTTTCCTCCTCCAACTCAAATTCTTGAATTTTAGGATCCTACAGTGGATTAAAAACTGCAAACAGCTTTGGCCGCTTCCTTTTCAAGTCACCCGGGTTGCCACCCTGCTCAACTTGTCAACAAATTTCTCCAATCCTGTTTGTTTATGAGTCTGCACATTGCCAGGGTCCAGAAATAACGCTTGCGAGACAAACGGAACCATTACTTTTCCTTTTGACTTCATTCACGTTTCGAAAAGACACCTCTTCAACTCTACTAGAAATACAACCCCTTCTCTCCACTATTCATGGAACTTCTTCAATTACGGTGCAAATTTTTTCAATCAAATTAGCTCTAAGATTGTCCTCAGCTAGACTTTGTGCAAAAACTCTTTCATTGAACTCTATCTCTTTCATACCAACTTCACTCCTTACTGGAGACAGAAACTCAGGTGCCATGAGAGGTACATCCTTACGGCTTGTCTCTTGAGTACATCCAAAGATCTCAGGAGGAAATTCAGTTTCATCATCCTCACTGCACTCATAGTCAGAATCACTCATGAAGAGACTGTCATCTCCTTTATCGTTCGCGGATGAGTTGTCAATGTAATATACAAAACCTTCAGGCGTAACTACTTTTTCTAACTTTTTCCATACTCTCCTCCTGTAGTCTTCTCTGTTCCTTGCTCTTTATATCACGGCGCTGCCTTTCCTCCTCTTCTTTTTCAAATTGTTACTGTAACTTGCTTTCCCCCAAGTTTTTTTGTGCATCAAAAATTTTGCATCGTTTAACTCTATTACCGACCTTTTCTTCACGCTTTTTCGTCAAATTTTTCAAAAGACACCTATTCGAAATCTGTAGAGGCAATGTTTGTCTCGAGCTATCCACTAGTCTTCACAATTATTTCCTGTCTGGTTCTTTGGTCGTACCGATACTTAATAACTACTTGCTCTTCACTGTTTACTTCTCCCAACATACTCAGACCTAATTGTTCTGCTTTCTACTCATTTTCCGCTTTCTTTTTAATTACACTTCTTCCCTTATCTTTAATGCGGTCCTTACGATCAAAGTTGTCTTCCCTGCCTAAAGATAGCCCCTCCTCAATGATGTCAATTTAGTGTCCTAACGACATTAATACTTCAAGAGTTTCCGACAACAAGAATCTGGAAGCCAAATCCGAAACCGCTTGAGACGCCCGTCTTCTCAGTAGACAAAGCATTAACGACATAGCTTGATCCTCACTCATATGTAACACGTCTACAACGTCAAGATACTACAACCTCCACTTGTCCCAATTCGGTAACTTTTCCGACAGAAAACACTCTGCAAAGGGGAACGAACTCCAATCCATGTTTACTATAAAAAATATGTATTTTATGTTTTCCCTTTTTATTCGTGGTGTTCCTCTACTCTTTCTAACAATCCTCTCTGACTAAGAAGATCCCTTAGCCTCTTAATTTGACTAAGCGCAGTTCCTCCTCTATTATCAGTAACTACTGGTCCTCTAACCTGACTAATTCTGCGTTGCCACTCTTCACTAGCGTCCTGCTGCTGTTGAACCGCCACTGGCCTACTTTGCAAACTTCTCCATGATATCTGCCGCAAAATAAAGCTCTATAACGCGTGCTCCTCCAGTTTGGAGGAAAGATTAAACCTGTGGAAAATCTCTTTCTCTCTCTCTCTTTCTCTCTATCTCTCTCTACTTTTCTCACAAACCTTACACTCACAACAGTCATTTGCCAAATAGCAGCTTACCAACTTCCTGTTTCAAGTTCTCGATACTCAGAACTGGCTTTTTTCACTCATGAATAATTAATTATTAACAATGAAGGTCTTATTCTCACTCAGCTTTCCCTCGCTTCAGACTATCTCTATTTATACTAACAGAACAATACCAAACAGGCAAGCTCGATACCAACTGAAAACCGCTCTGCAAACTTGCTCTCTCTCTTTTTCTCCGTCAAGCTCCAACTTGACACAACACGGGTTTTTCTTTCTTCTTCACTCGTCATCGCACAAGAAAAGTCGATTCTCCTTCACTATCTCGTTGTTAGCACTTGCAAAGACCAACTTCAAACTACAACCATCACAGCCGTCGGTCTACTCCAACTGTTCAGAAGTCTCGGAAGCCCACTCAGGAGCGGCACTGTAAAATTTTGTACTTTGCTTAGGCTGACTAGCTGGAGACCGACTAGCGCCCAAAACTCAAACATATTGAAAGGGGTGTTTTGATGGCTCTCAGACCTCTATTGCAGGAATATTTTGTCGGCAAGCAGCTCTTGTCGTCTGGAAACTCTAGTTGGAACAATTATAAAAGATGGTTCACATTTTTAACCAAAATCACAACTAAAGAGCTACTATTGTTTCAATTCTAAAAACTTTCAATTCATCCGACTGATCTAGCTGCGGTTCTCTGGTATTTTCAAGGGGTCTGATTTCCAATCGCGCAGACCAGTATTCTGAACTTATCAAGTCAATCTAACTCTCTCAACAAGGTTTTCGTTATCACAACTTCTCTTCAGGTCTCTAAGCTACAACTTTGTTATTTCACTGTTCTGGTACTTTGGTGTTCCTACTCCTTAGTAACTAATCAAGCAACAACGTACAAGAAGAATCAAAACAAAAAATCTGTTAACTTTGCATTATGGACCACATTAGTTCTTGCCTTTCTTACGTAAAGTATTTTATGACTTCAAAAGAACGACTGAATAACCAGAACGCCTTCTTTATACAATAATGACTTCCATTCAAGCTATTCAAACTAAAACAAAAGCAGTATCAGACTTACGACGCTAACAATTAATCAATCGGTCGAACTATGAACTCAAGAATTTAAGCCTTATTTGAAAGTTTAAAGTCACCCCTACGGTATCTATAAAACATCTTCACCAAAACTGACAGCGATGGAACTTGCCCAAAGTGTGTACATACTCTTTACCAAATTTCATCACACTCAGTTAAATCCCGGATAATAACTAACTTTTATAAACTTGGTCCCAATCAGAAAATCAATATTGCATCCTCACAACTCCAAATTTCACCTTTTTTGATTGCACAAATATCCTGTTTGCCAAATGCCGTTGAAATGCAAGCCAATAGTGTTACTAACAATTTGTGGGGAACAGATTTTCGAAATTCAAGTTCTATCACTTTCAATTGCGACCTTTTGGTGATAAAAGTAGGATTTTCCAAATTCTACAGGGTTCAACAGCAACATAGTCCAATAAAATAGCAACTCAAAAACCCTTTGTAAAACTTCTCGACAAACGAGAAATTAGATGCTGACCCTCTCTCCAATCGATACATGTCGCATTTTACTTTGACCTCTGAACTATATTTTTAAAGTCTTCCGGAGCCTCGTATAATGGTAAACCAGTACTGATTCATGATATCCCAAAAGTGAAAGGCTATATTAGTACTGTTTCATTGTAATCTAAGGTTTTTTTGCTCGATGAATTTGCGAATTAAGCTTAGTTAACATTTATTTTCATGAATTCAGCTTGACAATCTGTTTCTGATTCCTTTTTCTGATCGTACATAAATCATAAATTTCAAAATTTCCGTAGAAAATTTCTAAATTTTGACGAAAGCACAAACATGAGGTTTGAAAAGGTTTGAAATTTCCTAAATCGAGGGTTTTTCCAGAAAAACACAAGTAAACAACAGGCAAAACTAAATAGAAACAGTTAAAGACTAGTTTAACTACTATTTTAGCAAAAAAATTGCTTTTTAAGGTTGTCTTGAACTATTTTTTTCGGCTATTGTAATGTCCTGACGTCCAGGTTCCCCTGAATAGAAAAAGGGGTAACAATAGTATTAGCAAATAAACTGCGGGGGGGGAGTGCCAAGAAACTAAACTAAGGGTGGGGGCAACTGTGCTGAAAATGAATATTCGGCTTTCTAAATTGTAGATAAAAAGTCTAACTAACATTGCAGTACAGTATAGCACAAAAATGGGTGAAGCGATTTTCTACTAAGTACCCAGGAGGGATTGTTGAACATAAAAATTTAATTAAAAATTTATCGCTTTTATTTTAAAATTCAAAGTTATTATTATTAATTTCTCTTGTTGTCGCTGATATTTTTATTTGAGAATTGGGTCCATTCAATTACACTCGCATAATCTTGATATACTCATGAAAATTTGAGTACAAAAGTCACTTTCTCACAATTTTCTGCGGTTTAAGGCCAGACATCAGTGCTTCCTTGTATTCAAAACCGAATAAAGCAACAATACCGAATAAAAATCAGTGGGGTCTCTATGTCGTCTTTGTTTCAATAGAACCAGATTTTTGGACTAATGAAGTTGAATAAATCAGGTTTTCAATATCGAAAATTTATAGCTAGATTAAAAATGCATGGAAGTGATTAAAAGAACTGTTACTTCTGCAGACGTTTCCACTGACTTCCGAAGCACGGCTTTCTAGGTTCTCCAATGAATGTCAGTGTTAAAAAATTAGTAGAAAAAATATGATTTTTTTCTGTTTTCGAATTTAAAAATTTAGACTTGCATAACATTGATGAGGACCCAGATATATTTCCCACTCAATGAGCATTGATATGTTAATGAGATATCTAAGAGACCAAACATGCCACCAATTTTTGTTCGTTTGAAACCAAATTTACCAAATATACCAAATAAAATAACATACGAACGTTAGATGCTATTGTCTAACTAAAACCAGACAGGCCTACGATTTTCTTAGGTTTTCAAACCAAGATTTTTGAACAAGAAGAGAAGACTTAAAGGTTACAGTGCACGTTTAAAACACGCATCAAAGGGTAGTCATTGTAAAACACAGATTTTTTAAAATAATTTTCAGTAAACATACAAGGTTAACAAAGTCTTCAAAATTCGTATGTTCAGACAGCCACTTGTTATAATTTTGGTATTCATTTGAGCCCCAGACGAAATCCAACGGTTATCTCGTAAGATCCTGCAAGATTCTTGCAAATAGCGTTTAATTGCTGCGCAATAACCCCAAACACTTTCATTGATACCTTGAGCGCATTTTAATGATGCTCCTATTTACACGTGTTAACTTTAGCAATTTTAGGATCTCTTTTTTTTCTTTGCAGGCTCGAAAATAGATATAATCCTATTCTCTAATCATCAAAGAAGCTAAAGAAGCCCACGCAGCAGCTAAGGCAGGTTTCCGGCGCTTCATGCAAGACGATTATCTTGTTAGAGTCTTTCAAGATGGACGGTTATCTTGCAAGACTCTTGCAAATGGGACGGCTATCTTGCAAGATCTTGCAAGTTGATACGTATTCTTGCAAGATTGTTGCGAGAATCTTGCAAGATCTTGCTAGATAACCTTTCAATTTTGACTGAGAAATGTCAGAAATTTTGAAAAACTGAATGGCATTGCAAATCTATGAATCTAACTATATCCATATGAAAAAAATGGGCTTGCATATCTACCCTAAATTCAACTCAAAAATTGTAACATCAGCGGTAGCTAGCTTTAACAAGTCGGAAATTCACCGCAAACTAGGCTATATTAGTACTGTTTCAAAGTAATCTAAGGTTCATTTGCTCCATGAGTTTACGAATTAAGCTTAGTTAACATTTCTTTTCTTGAATTCAGCTTGACAGTCTGTTTCTGATTCCTTTTTCTGCTCGTACATAAATCATAAATTTCACAATTTCCGTAGAAATTTTTAAATTTTGACAAAT
Source organism: Convolutriloba macropyga (assembly GCF_964194025.1). NCBI lineage: Eukaryota > Metazoa > Xenacoelomorpha > Acoela > Convolutidae > Convolutriloba > Convolutriloba macropyga. The sequence goes on from NC_134471.1 coordinate 63,824,266, forward strand.
GCACAAACATGAGGTTTGAAAAAGTGGGAAATTTCCTAATTCGAGGGTTTTTCCAGAAAAACACAAGTATAAAAATAGGTAAAACTAAATAAAAACAGTTAAAGACTAGTTTAACTACTATTTTAGCAAGAAAATTCCTTTTTTGAGGTTGTCTTGAACTATTTTTTTCGGCTATTGTAATGTCCTGATATCCAGATTCCCCTGAATAGAAAAAGGGTGACAATAGTATTAGCAAATAAACTACGGGGGGTGCCAATAAACTAAACTAAGGGTGGGGGCAACTGTGCTGAAAATGATATTCGGCTATCTAAAATGTAGACAAAAAAGTCTAAATAACATTGCAGTACAGTATAGCACAAAAAGGGGTGCAGCGATTCTCTACTAAGTACCCAGGAGGGATTGTTGAACATAAAAATTTAATTAAAAATTTATCTCTATTTTGCCTTCTTGAAAATTCAAACAGTTATTATTAATAACTTCTCTTGTTGTTGCTGATATTTTTATTTGAGAATTGGGTCCATTCAATTACACTCGCAAAATCTTGATATACTCATAAAAATTTGAGTACAAAAGTCACTTTCTCACAATTTTCTGCGGTTTAAGGCCAGACATCAGTGCTTCCTTGTATTCAAAACCGAATAAAGCAACAATACCAAATAAAAATCAGTGGGGTCTCTATGTCGTCTTTGTTTCAATAGAACCAGACAAACTGACGCTTTTCTTGCGTTTAGAAAAGAAAATTTTTGGACTAAGGAAGTTAAGTAAATCAGGTTTTCAATATCGAAAATTTATAGCTAGATTAAAGATGCATGGAAGAAATTAAAAAACTGTTACTTCTGCAGACGTTTCCACTGACTTCCGAAGCAAGGCTTTTTAGGTTCTCCAATGAAGGTCAGTGATAAAAAATTAGTAGAAATATATGATTTTTTCTGTTTTCAAAGTTAAAAATTTAGACTTGCAGAACATTGATGAGAACCCAGATCTATTTTCCACTCAATGAGCATTGATATGATAAGAGATATCTAAGAAACCGAACAAGCCACCAAGTTTTGTTCGTTTGAAACCGAATATACCAAATATACCAAATAGAGTAACATACGGACGTTAGATGTTACTGTCTAACTAAAACCAGACATGCCTACGATTTTTGAACAAGAAGGAAGACCTAAAGGTTACAGTGCACGTTTAAAACACGCATCAAAGGGAAGTCATTGTAAAACACACATTTTTTAAATTAATTTTCAGTAAACATACAAGGTTAACAAAGTCTTCAAAATTCGTATGTTCAGACAGCCACTTGTTATAACTTTGGTATTCATTTGAGCCCCAGACGAAATCCAACGGTTATCTCGTAAGATCCTGCAAGATTCTTGAAAATAGCGTTTAATTGCAGCGCAATAACCCCAAACACTTTCATTGACCTTTAGCGCATTTTGATGATGTTCCTATTTATACGTGTTAGCTTTAGCAATTTTAAGATCTATTTTTTCTTTGCAGGTTAGAGAATAGGTATAATCCTACTCTCTAATCATCAAAGAAGCTAAAGAAGCCCACGCGGCAGCTAAGGCAGGTTTCCGGCGCTTCTTGCAAGACGGTTATCTTGCTAGAGTCTTACAAGATGGACGGTTATCTTGCAAGACTCTTGCAAATTGGACGGCTGTCTTGCAAGATCTTGCAAGTTGATACGTATTCTTGCAAGATTTTTGCGAGAATCTTGCAAGATCTTGCAAGATAACCTTTCAATTTTGACTGAGGCATGTCAGAAATTTTGAAAAACTGAATGGTTTTGCAAACCTATGAATCTAACTATATCCATATGAAAAAAATGGGCTTGCATATCTACGCTAAATTTAACTCAAAAATTGTAAGATCAGCGGTAACTACCGTTAACAAGTCGGAAATTCACCGCAAACTAGGCTATATTAGTACTGTTTCATAGTAATCTAAGGTTCATTCGATCGATGAGTTTACGAATTAAGCTTAGTTAACATTTCTTTTCTTGAATTCAGCTTGACAGTCTGTTTCTGATTCCATTTTCTGCTCGTACATAAATCACAAATTTCACAATTTCCGTAGAAATTTTTTAATTTTTGACGAATGCACAAACATGAGGTTTGAAAAAGTGGGAAATTTCCTAAATCGAGGGTTTTTCCAGAAAAACACAAGTAAAAAACAGCTAAAACTAAATAAAAACAGTTAAAGACTAGTTTAACTACTATTTTAGCAAGAAAATTCCTTTTTTGAGGTTGTCTTGAACTATTTTTTTTGGCTATTGTAATGTCCTGATATCCAGATTCCCCTGAATAGAAAAAGGGGTGACAATAGTATTAGCAAATAAAATACGGGGGTGCCAATAAACTAAACTAAGGGTGGGGGCAACTGTGCTGAAAATGATATTCGGCTATCTAATTTGTAGATAAAAAAGCCTAAATAACATTGCAGTACAGTATAGCACAAAAAGGGGTGCAGTGATTCTCTACTAAGTACCCAGGAGGGATTGTTCAACATAAAAATTTAATTAAAAAATTATCTCTATTTTGCCTTCTTGAAAATTCAAACAGTTATTATTATTAACTTCTCTTGTTATTGCTGATATTTTTATTTGAGGATTGGGTCCATTCAATTACACTCGCATAATCTTGATATACTCATGAAAAATTGAGTACAAAAGTCACTTTCTCACAATTTTCTGCGATTTAAAGCAAGACATCAGTGCTTCCTTGTATTCAAAACAGAATAAAGCAACAATACCGAAAAAAATCAGTGGGGTCTCTATGTCGTCTTTGTTTCAAAAGAACCAGACAAACTGACTATTTTCTTGCGTCTAGAAAAGAAAATTTTTGGACTAAGGAAGTTAAATAAATCAGGTTTTCAATATCGAAAATTGATAGCTAGATTAAATTTGCATGGAAGAAATTAAAAAAACTGTTACTTCTGCAGACGTTTCCACTGACTTCCGAAGCAAGGCTTTTTAGGTTCTCCAATGAATGTCAGTGATAAAAAATTAGTAGAAAATATATGATTTTTTCTGTTTTCAAAGTTAAAAATTTAGACTTGCAGAACATTGATGAGAACCCAGATCTATTTCCCACTCAATGAGCATTGATATGATAAGAGATATCTAAGAAACCGAACAAGCCACCAATTTTTGTTCGTTTGAAACCGAATTTACCAAATATACCAAATAGAGTAACAAACGGACTTTAGATGTTACTGTCTAACTAAAACCAGACATGCCTACGATTTTCTTAGGTTTACAAACCAAGATTTTTGAACAAGAAGAGAAGACTTAAAGGTTACAGTGCACGTTTAAAACACACATCAAAGGGTAGTCATTGTAAAACACACATTTTTTAAATTAATTTTCAGTAAACATACAAGGTTAACAACGTCTTCAAAATTCGTATGTTCAGACAGTCACTTGTTATAATTTTGGTATTCATTTGAGCCCCAGACGAAATCCAACGGTTATCTCGTAAGATTCTGCAAGATTCTTGAAAATAGCGTTTAATTGCAGCGCAATAACCCCAAACACTTTCATTGACCCTTTAGCGCATTTTGATGATGTTCTTATTTATACGTGTTAGCTTTAGCAATTTTAAGATCTATTTTTTCTTTGCAGGTTAGAGAATAGGTATAATCCTATTCTCTAATCATCAAAGAAGCTAAAGAACCCCACGCAGAAGCTAAGGCAGGTTTCCGGCGCTTATTGCAAGACGGTTATCTTGCTAGAGTCTTACAAGATGGACGGTTATCTTGCAAGACTCTTGCAAATTCGACGGCTATCTTGCAAGATCTCGCAAGCTGATACGTATTCTTGCAAGATTGTTGCAAGAATCTTGCAAGATCTTGCAAGATAACCGTCCAATTTTGACTGAAGCATGTCAGAAACAGAATGTCAAGCATTGTCAAAAAACTGAATGGCTTTGCAAATCTATGAATCTAACTATATCCAAATGAAAAAAATGGGCTTGCATATCTACGCTAAATTCAACTCAAAATATGTAAGATCTACGCTAAATTCAACGCAAAATATGTAAGATCTACGCTTTATAACGATTGCGGCTCTTAAGGAAACGAAGGTACTGTGGCACAGTGGTAGAAGAGGCGACAATCAAGCGGGCGGTCAGTAGTTTGAGTCCCATACGCAATTGGAGGTTAATAGTTCAAGTGAACGCTTTGATTTTATGTAAGATCAACGTTAAAATCAACGCAAAAATATGTAAGATCTACGCTAAATTCAACGCTAATTATGTAAGATCTACGCTAAATTCTACGCTAAATTTGTAAGCTCTACGCTGAATTCAACTCAAAATATGTAAGATCAGCGGTAACTAGCGTTAACAAGTTGGAAATTCACCGCAATATTTCAACATAAATTTGTGTTGAATGCGTCGAATATGAAGACAAAAAATAAACTCATTCAACACAAAATTTTGTAAGAAAATTTTCGTGAGTTTCCCGACTAGTCAACGCTATTTGTCGCTGATCTTACATAATTTAAGCAAATTCCTTGGCACGAGATGGATTGTCTATTTTCAATTGCAAATCTGGCATTTCAGTAACGCGGGATCTGGTTTATACCGCATGCAGCAAAAACGTAAAGTAAGTGACCTCTGATCAAACTAATGTGAGCTCGAAGTTTTATTCTGTGCAGACCATTCCTTCACCGGAGTAATCTCCGATCAAACAAAAAATAAATTGAGAAACATAACTCAGAAAAGAAATGGTTCAAAGTAACTGAAGCATTTTGAGGCAATTCAGCGTAGAAATATACTTTGTAAGCAATCTAACTTCTTTTTTGCACAAATAAATTATCCATAAATTAAGCATCAATTAATTGCCTATAAATTAACTAAAACAAAAGGATCATTTATGACTTCATACTGTCCATTCTTGATTTCGTAGTATGATGCTGGTAGGAAACCACAGAAATCAAATATGATCCCTGTATGATTACCAAGAAATCATATTTGATCCTAGTATTATTACGAAGAATCATACATCTTTTTTATGGATTCACTTTGCGTTTTCATTTTTTTTGATACGGCATCACCTATGTGACAAACCCGAAATCAATTTGTGATCCGCCAAAAGACCTTGAAATGCAATAAATCAAAAAAAGTTGGGTCATATGTGAAAGAATAGGTCCACTTATATTACTAAGTTTTCATATTATCTGAAGCCATTATATAACTGTAAATGATCATTTAAAAGGAGCATGAAAAATAAAATTATGCATCTATCTTAAAAATCATTTTCTAATTAAGTATAAAATCCAGATTTTTTGTTTTATTGCAATCAATTAGTCGAACGTAGACTGAACATACAATATTACAATATTTTAGAATTAAGAACCATCTGACTACATTAAACGGAACTTTTTGACAAGTCAGTTTTTTTATGTACCATATATTACCTTGTATGATTTCAAAGAAAAATCTTTAATTTCTACCAAAAATATAAGTTGTGAAGTTTTTGGCTTTGGAAATTTTTGTACGATTCATGTATGATTTCCCGAAAATCATATATGATCATTTATGACATTGTAAGATTATCAAGAATCATATATGACCTAGTATGAAATCAAAGAAATTTGTATAATAGTTGACCCGAGACACTAACGCACCTTAAAATTAGATAAATTTTAAGCCTAAATTTTAAAGTACAAATCTATTAACTTTACTTTAACTTAACGTACTATTCACAGCAATTATACGGTAGTTTTTCGTTAAATTTGGGGTAATTTTATCCTAACCGCTAAGGTAAACTGACATAACTAGTTATGTATTTATCTCAACTCTTAATGTAGAATGTTAACGTACTTTTATAATAAACTACAAGTCAATGTTTTTTGTTAAGGTAGTGCGTCCCCAGTTGTTGGCGACAAATTTTAGGCAAAGCAAGAGTTACGCAAACTACTGCTATGCGATTCTAAGCGGCATGGTACTTGTCTTATTTGGATCCCGGTTCGAGGTGTCAACTCATTCAACGCAAATATCTTTAAAATAAGCGGTGAATGTGGGAAATTTTTGTAAGATAAACGGTGAATGCGATGAAATTACATAAATCAGACAGGGTATGCGTTGAAAAAAAGTTATCAACTGGTAGCGGTGAAACTACATAGACTCACCAGTGAATTTAGCGGTGAAATTACACAAATTCATCTCTTAGAAAAAGTGTCAAAAATATAGGATTATTGGGGCCATTTTAGGGGGGAAGGGGTAAAACGAGGTAAAATAAGGGGGCAATGGGTAATAAGGGAGGAAATGTTAGATTTAAACCCACTAAAGTTACCCCCCCCCATCTTACATCTTTTTGACCCTTTTTTCTAAGCGGTAAGTTTATGTAAATTCACCACTAGAGTGAGCGGTGAATTTACAAAAAATCGCCAAATTTCACCGCTAAAATATGTAATTTCACCGTTAATAAACGCAAATTTTACAAAAATTCCACAATCATGTTTCAAAGAAAGTGAAGTGAAATTGATTTAACTTCAAAATAAAAATCCTTGAAGTTAGTGAGAAGTGGCGCAGTGGAAGAAAAAGTGATTGACATGCAGGTGGTGAGAGGTTCGAATACGTGCAAGGCAGGAAAATAGTAGTAAGAGGTGAATTGTGGTGACTTTTTGTACGTTCACCGCTTACTCTAGCGGTTAAATTTCATAATTTCACCGCATATCACCGCAAATTATGTACAAAATTTGCGGTGAAAAAAAATTTTCACTGCTTATCTTACATATTTTTCCGATTTTTCCCCAACCCGGGTACGTTTTTTTCGGATAAACAAAAACACGCTATTCCATTTCTAAATTTAAGGGCATCAATATGGCGCCTAACGTTCGGCTTGTGACTAGAGCGGCATAAAATAATATGTTGAGCGACCCAATAGACATATTGGATCTATTCTGTCTCGCTCCCCCCAGCTTAGTGGGCGTATGTTTTTACGCCCCCAGGCGCACGTGCTATTTTTTACATAGTAACGTGCTATATTACAACATATCATTTGTAATTGGGGTCGTAATATCACTGGGGAGCCGAAACAGAGTGGGTCCGACAATTTGTCTTAAGGCTCGATTATTATGTCATTTATAATATTGGGGTACCTTGATGTAAACTAGGTCACGGGAGGGGAGAGTGGTTCCCAGATTATAGACGATCTCAAAGTATTCCACGGGTGAGAATCCGAATGACTGTCCTTGCTCCATGTAAGTGTTTACTTGGAATGTGCAGCACCCATCTGAACACAAATACCAAATACTGATAGAACGTCAATTTTTGTTTGTTTTGTTGTCTTATATGTAAAACCGAATACGTTCAGCACTGTAACAAACCCGGGCACAGGTTCCCGGGGTGAGGTGATAGAATTATGAACCCATTGATCCAGACATAATTCTCCATCATTTGACGCCCAAACGAAAAACCGCCACGCCTCGAATTATCTCGGATTAGCGCCAACTACCACAAAATAATCCGACAAAACGCTGTTTTGACTCTTGATGTTATTTACTGAGTTCTTTGCAGAATAACTAAAAGATTAGAGAATTTTTTTCGTTGTTTGACGTTTAATCAGTTATATTTCGATGTTTGTGTTGCAATTTTTTCGGTTAATAAGTTCAGAAGTTCTAGGGGATGATGAAACAAGAAAAGAAATTTAAAGGGAAAAAAGAGTTTCAGCTTGTATTACAGTTTTGTCTGACAATAATCGAGTTTGCTTTCAGTCACATGTTTCACTTTTTTTGTGTTACTTGTGGGACCTTACATCTTATATTGATAAGTTTTCTGAGTTATCTTTCTCAGCGAGCTTACAGACTTAGATTATGATCATAGCCGGCAAATTCCCGGAAAATAGACGCCGCTGGTTGCCCTTGATGCACATCGTGATTGAAACAAAAAAGAAAAAATGAGAGTTCGAGATTGAGAGAAACCTCTTCCAAAATTATTTTTGGTTATCTGGTTAGACTCTAAACTTACTTATTTCAGCTTCTAAACTGAAGGCTATTAGGTTGAGTACTAATTTCAGCTAGAAATCATTCTAATAATCTTTGAGAGTCCAAAGCACTATGAACTAGTGGCCGGGTTTTATCGATTTGTCCAGTTTCATTTTTGCACTTTGAACTTGACTGCATTGACTTCATTATATAATTCAACGAGTGAACAAAACTAAAATCCATTTGGTTGAAAAAAGTGAGTGATGTAAATCAGAAATCAAACGTAAAACTATTGACTTATGTAAAACGAAAAATGTGAAAGGAAAGAAAATCGATTTGAAAAACATAGCCGTAAAACACAACCAATAAAAAGTCCTATAACACAACCAAGGAATTGAATGAAAAATTTAGAGCTACTGTATCTGGCCAGAATGGTGATAATTGTTAATTAAATGATGAAAAACAATAATTGCTGGAACTCTCGAAGTTTTTGCAAAGAAGGGAAAATTTGATCCATTCAAATATACCCACTTACCTATGCAAGGGCCTTGATTGGTGGTTTTTGGCCACAAAAATGGAAACACTCAAAAACTAAGAAAAACTATATTCAAAAAATTAGAAAATTGCAAAATTTAAAGAAAATTTATTGTTTTCATATAATTACGAACAACTTTTTTCTCTGTAATCTGTCTTGTAATTTATCTGCAAGGCCTAGCAAAGGTTTTATTGGCCAGTAAAGGCCGATGAGCTCAAAACATTGCAAATTTTTAAATACAATTGAAAACTTTAATGAGTTGTTGACAAAAATCGTGATAATAATATCTTCAGAAACTTTTTTTTGTCGCCAGAAGCTACCGAGTAACAGAACCTCAAAACTTGAAATACCTCATTGGCCCTCAAAGATGCATAATATAGGAACATGACAACAATTTTTAAAAAAATATCGAAAAAAAATTTCAAATTTCAAAATCATTGGCGTCAAAGCAATCGACAATGCAAACAATACCTTCACTCTTCCATTTTTCCTTTATACCTGATCTCTATAGACAGAAAGAAACATCGACTTAATATAAAGCAACAAACAAAAATTGGAGGATTAGGTAAAAAAAGTAGCACCGAATCAAGAAAAAGTTCAGAAGCTCAAAAATTTTTTGGAAACAAATTTTACCAGAGTCAATAAAACTATTATCAGTTAATTGAACGTTTTTGAATTTTTTTTGGTGAGTATGCGATCGAACAAGAATAAACAATAATGAGAAAAAAAAACGAACAAAATCGAAGAAATCAGAAACGTTTGTTGATATAGTCGTTTCAAAGTCGCATCAAATATAATATTAAATAAACACAAACTTGATTCATAAGGAAACCTAACCTAGAGACATGTCATTAACAATTACGGGTGACACAAAATGAAATCAACTATCAGAACTTGCAAATTCTCGAAAAAAATACATGAAATTAGTAAATTTTCAAAACAAACCGTGTCAAATCTGTTAAAACCACCAGTTCTGGAAGCATAACATAAAGATGCCTTATTAAGGTTTTAATTGAGATTTATCAAATATGAGACGAAGTGACAGAACAACTATACAGCGAAAAACCGAAAAAGCAGCCAAATCGAAAAAAATTATTTTATGAAACTAAGTCGTGTCAAAGTCTTGCAAACCCTTAGATACGAAAAAAATCTTTAGTTTCATCAAATTTTGACAACTCAAAAATGAGCTACATAAAACTATCTATCTTGAGGGTGATTTCTAGAACAATAAAAGATCAAAATCTATGATTTCTTAATCTTTTCCTCTATTGACTTTAGGGCAGTTTGAAACAATTTCACGCCTTATCAATTTTCACTTTTTTCTCCTCTTAATTATCCAGTTTAATTAGATTTGCTACTGCAATTTGACTTCTCATTGACAAGAAGTTCAAAAAAAGTGTGAACAGATCTTAGAAAGAAAGAACAATGCAATTCAAATTCTTTGAATTGTAATAGAAAAGGAGAGCGCCTAAATAAGAATATTCAGCGGATCTAAGAGGCAGAATTCTTCTGAATGTGGCTGGAACTTGTGATTTATCAGAAAGGGCTTATATTTCAAACGAGCAGGGTTATGGTTCGAAACACTAGGTTCATGATTTGAACTAGCGCCAATTTAATTAGTCCTTTGGGGACTATGATTCGATTATGTGTTCTCAGTATTCAACATATCCCAAGAAAAAAATTGGCCCAGAAATTGAAACTAGGGTCTGGAAGGATATCTCCTTTTGAAACACTAACGGTGAATGAGGTCAAGCGATGCGATGAATACAGTGACTGTGCTGACATTAGATAGAGTAGCGGCGGCTTCGCAGCTAAAGATCTCGCTCTAAGTAGGTGTACATTAGCCAACAGTAGATGTTACCCCACAGAAGCTGTTGTCGCACAAAAGTTGTTAAAAGAGTAACCAAACTTTGGTTTTTTTGCTGAAGAACGAATTCATTATCCGGATATAGACTTAAGAAAAGACCCAAATGTTGTGAGAAGGGTGGGGGAGGGGGCTCAATATTATCCAAATTTTCACAGTCGTGCTTCTTGTTAAGGTCCAGCCAAAGTCTTTTCATGGATCGAGCATTTTTTTTTCTTCATAAGAGTGCTTTCTTGCAAAAATTTTTGTTGGCTGATGCCCATACTGAAGCAGCAATGGAACGAGGCTAAACAGCTTTGCACTGTTGTCCAACCTGGAGTCCAACCTAAAACTTATGTGGAAAACTGGCAAAGGTGTAAAATTTTTTTTGATTCCTAAGATAAAGCTAATTTTAGAATTCCTAAGATAAGACAAAAATAACGCGATTTTTCTGGTCTTAAGTTTCGATTTTTGCTCAACGCATTTTCTTCTACTCTAAAATTTTGCTCAAGAAAACCTCCACAAACCAAGTCGAGTAAAACTCTATCTTAACTTTTTGGGTCTAGCAAAAGTCCAGTGTGAAAAAATTTGGGCTGAGTAAACTGCAGAGTAACTTTTTGACTATATCAAACGTCCAGGTGTTAATAAACTCCAGCAAAACTCTTCTCATAGATATTTTGGGTCTAGCATGGTCTAATCGTATCCAATTTTGGTCTTTCATGGTCTTTTCATAGGTTAAGGTCTGGCCATTAACAGTAAAATTACTGCCATATACAACAAAGTTACGGTCAACATTCGTTTTTCGTTTTGTGTCATAAGTTTTCTTCAACTGTTGGTTATTTCAAGGACAGCTGACACTCAGTGGTAGAAACTGCGGCTGCCAAGTTGAAGACGAAGGCTCGAGCCGCAATAAAAATTGTCAATTTCTAGAAAATCGCCAAAAATTATAGTGGTGAAAATATGTTAGCCCGCTGTAGTCAAGACAAAAATATTGATTAATCATAATTGCGTGATTTTTTTATTTCTGAAGACTTATCAAAAAAGCGACGAACTGACAGAACACTTATACAGCGAAAAAAGGAAAAATCAGCCAATTCCAAAAAAAAACACTGAATGAACGCAAGTCGTGTCAAAGTCTTGAAAACCCTTGAAAGTTTCATCAAATTGTGACCACTCAAAAATGAGCTACATAGAACTATTTATTTTGTGAGTGATTTATAGCTATCGCTTAATTCAAGGACAGTTGGCACTCAGTGGTAGAAACTGCGGCCGCCAAATTGAAGAGCGAAGGCTCGAGCCGCATTAAAAGTTGTCAATCTCTACAAATTCACCAAAATTATATGGTGAAAATATGTTAACCCACGCAGTCATGACAAAAGTAATGATTGTTCATAATTGCGTGATTTTTTTTTATTTCTTACAATTTTTTTCCAGAAATAACATTATAATTTGCTTGGGTTGAGATGTGAGCGTGAATAGTCAAAAGTATTGTAAGATTTTGCTGAAATTATGTGAGGAATCTGCTGAATTTGATGAAAGTTTGATTTTAATTCCACAATGCGCTAGATAAAAATAATATATGCACTTGTCGACATAGTTCCTCCAAAAAATCAGCGCGTCCAAATTTCCCGAATTAAACATGTTCAGCAAATTGTTACAAAACTTCAACAAATGACTTTTTCGACACAAATCCTACATAATATCTGCACTTCAGCTAAAGAGAGATTTTCAGCACTTTCAGCACCTTCTCTATATAAGTTAGGCAAATTTCTTACAACAATGCAAAGTTTTTTTCTGTCGCATGCCTTACATAATTTCAACAATTCAAAGTGTTACCACAAATCACGCCTAATTCTAGAAATTGATATAAGCAGACAAATGCAGCGCTTTCAGCACATTCCTTATATAATTTGAGCACCTTTCTCAGAAAAAATGCAGCATCTTTTCTAACACATTTCTTACATAAATTCGACACAGTAAGTTACTTTCGAACAGTGCGATGAATGTGTAAGGAAAGTGTTGAAAATGCGCAAATTAAGTGTATATCAAAAAATATGAAAGATATAAGCTAAAATGGTGTTCGAAAAAAATGTGAATGCTCATGATAAGTGAGGAAATTTTGCGAGATAATTGATGAATTTGTGCTAGAAATGCCTTGAAAATGCTTATAATAAGTGCTCAAAATGCTCTGTTTAATTCTCCTATGATTGTTCATTTGTAACTCCGCCGTAGCCGGTCCCTAGCCTGATTGAGAAAAAAGGAGGGGAACATAACCAGAAATTACTGCAAAAATCACAAAATTCGGGTCTTTTAACTTGACTGGAGAAAATTTTCCGACTCTATATTTGCTATTTCGTCAGTTCTCTTGCTCGACCCATAAAAAAGATCGTGCTCGACTTTAGCAGGCTATAAAAAGACTATCTGGGCCGACCCATGGAAAGGCCGTGCTCGGCGTAAATGGGCTATGATCAGACCCGGCCTCGTTTCGTGATCAGACTTTGGCTCGTTCAACATTGGCCATGAGCAGACTTCAGGCAGCGTCAGAACATGTCATCGACTGTGCTATTTTGAACGCACGGAACGACCCCCCCCCCCGCCCCCACGTTGGTTTTTAATGGTCTGATCAAGACTGCCACACCTAAATTATCTAGTATTGAGTAATAGCAAGAAAATGAAGGAAATATTTCAGATTGATCTGTTGAAGTGAGAATTACTCACAGTGATTGACCCGATCCTGAGCTTTGAATGAGAACCAGTTCATCTCCATATAGGTCTGACTAATAAGTGCGTAGAACAATTCTCCGTCTTCTCTCGTCGGCTTCCGACTCCCTAACTCGTCTGACAAGAAACCCAGCAAACAGAAATGCCGGCTAGTAACAAAATAAAGAACAAGCAGTTCAATGAGCTTTAATTGTGTTATTTACACTTCCGATTCCTCCCTTCTTTTTTGTTATTTCCAAGTTAAATTAGGCAAAAGTTGACGGTCTGAAAATTCGATCAAATCTTTTCTGGTTGCTGATTTGTTTTCGTAACAACCTTACTTAAACGATGAAAGCTGACAAGCTCAAAAGCTTTTTACATAGCGAACCTCCCTCCTGTTTCATTTCAGGTCAAATCAAAAAATGATCCCACTGATAACTTTAAGTGGGGGGGGGGTGGGGAGAGGGACCAGCGCATCTTTCTCGAAGTTTCGTGCACAGACGCTAGAGTATATCGGCATTCTTTTCTCTTACTGTCACAGTTGGCTGTTTGTTATCTAGAGCGCAACCCGCGGTGGTGAATTACAGGTAACGTTACCAGATGAAGTCACTGAAGAAAAAACGGCTTTAATCGACAACTGCGTTGTGAATCAAGATATACAACACAACTTTGAAGTGGCAGTGTCACCAAATTTAGCTTGAAAAAACAAATTTGCAAGTTTGAATCCTGACACTCTATGTAGCAAAATCTTTCATTTTAAAACTTGCAAGTGTGTTTTTGAAGCTAAAAGCTGAACTTGCTTGCAGTTTTTGTGCATTCTGCGGACAATATCCGAAAAATCGGTTACGCATACTCGATTTTGTCGGGCGTCTTCACGGCCCATGTTTTAATATTAGAATTGGAAGCATGTATGGAAAATAGTGGAATTATGCCACTGTAGGTCAACTTTGCTTCAAAGTTACCTCCAAAATGCCCCTGTCGATGCTAACTGTAGATTAAGGAGACAGTTAGTGGTTTTGCAATTCACAAGAACAGTTAAATCTTTAAATCTAGTCTCAGGTTAAAGTTCTGTTTTTTGCAGCCAATAGTTACCGATTTATGTTCATAGCAAAACAAATTTGCATTCAGATTTATAACGAGAAAAGAATTATATGATGTAATTGACCAACTCCCACAAAAAAGCATCCTGTCCTAGATTCTTTTTTCGCATGGTGTTTCAATTGTAGTAATATATATATATATATATATATATATATATATATATATATATATATGCAATTAACGACTGCACCATGAACAGCGTTCTTCCAGATGTCCCTAAGAAAGCATATGTGAGTACAATTTAGAACAGGTCATCAGCTAGAAATATTTCTAAAATTTTTGACAGGTTTTTAGTCAAACAGGTTGCTGGAACATGTAAAAAAACATAGGATAATAAAAAAAATCGAATCAGTTTTCTGAAAAACAAATCACTGGATGACACTTTCAATTCATTAAGGGAATCAATCAACGAATTTGTAAAGCACAGCGAAACTGTTACTAGCAAGTGTTGCATCTGAAAAGTTTTTATCTGAATCTCATGTAAAATTTTGCTACAAAATACGGATTTATTATAGTAACCTATGCTAGAATCATTTCTATCTGATAGAATGCAATGTTTTAAGCAAGGAATCGGAAAATAAGACTGGCGGTCCTCAGGCCCCCGATTTTTAAACTGTACATTAACGATATCTTGGAAATTGAAAAACAAAACAGTTTCACAGTTCACATATGACATATGTTTAACATCTCACTTCAAATCACAGAAAAAACACTCTTTTAAGTCTACAATGTTTTCGAAAAAACGGATAATTTTATTACAACAAAAAAATCATTATTAAACTGAAAGAAAACCGAACGTTTTGCTTTTTTCACAAAAAGATCATTAGCACATTGAGAAATTTTATTATAAACGAAATTTCATTGAGCCAAATATAAGTTTTCATAATCCGGTCTCGTGGATTGGCAATCAATCCAAATATTATGTGGCGCTAAATAAAATAATTCTGGTTTTTCGACTGCAAATAAGACATCTAGTTCCGCTAAAAAAGCAAGAGTTGTGCTCTTTAACTCACAGTTCTTCAGTATTTGCTAGCTTCATTACTTCAAATCAAAAATGGACTTTTAATTAGAAATTAGTTGGGGTATTAAGGTTCGCCATATGCAACCAAAATTCGATAGAGCGAGGGATCTTCTAAGAAGAGAGTAAAGTTTACCTGGAGAACTATTCTTTCATCAGCTTTCTCTTATCAAGTTTTTTAATTTAATTAAGCTTTATTAAAAAAGCAGTCAATCGTTTGAGACGATATCGCTCAAAGTTGTTGGGAAATGTGAGATGAGTGAAAGCTCCTTTGCTGTCCAGTTTTTTTCGGAGAGTTTCTTTCGATCTAAATTTAGTGACCAATCAAATATCAGTTTTCTCCAGAAACTGGAACAAGCTACCAATGAAAAACTGGAACAAAAAAAGAAAAAATAAATTTGAGAAGTTGAAGAGCGTAATGATGAAAAACCTGAACGTGTTCCGACAGACAGACAAATAGTTTCTACTTGTAGTTTAAAGACCAACCTATTGTAATAGTTATCAACTTACTTGTAATAGTTATCAAATTTTGATTTTACGATTTAGGTTACAATGAAAAAATATAGGTTAAGGCTAATTTAATGCTCAAAATGGCTTTGTTTCTAAAAAAGGCAGAATTTATATTGAATTTTGCCTTTTCGGACAATCACCGCGTAATTTGATTCATACTGTGGAAGGACCTGGTAGATCAAAGGTTCACATGAATGATCGAGGCTTAAGGAAACCCATGCCTGCTAAACCCATTGGGTCACTATGCTGAGGAAGGGCAGCGAGTCCTCTTCCCCAGCTTAGTGGCTCAGTGAGTTAGCCGGCATGTAACTTACATAATACTCCAACCCGTAAGTGCATTGAATAATAATTACCAATAAAAATCGCAGTTCTTTCATATGTTCACCGCTAAATTTAGCAGATATGTTCACCGCAAAAATTTTGGGGGAAAAGATGTAAGAAAAGCGGTGAATGCATTGAGCAGTGAAAAAATTAACCGTTAAAAACTGAAAACGGGCTAGCTTACTACTGGAAACCCACAAATGAAAGCTTTCAATTTTCCCCTCATTCCACTCATTGCCTCCAATTTTCATTAATCTGGCTCATTTTTGTGAATTCTCACATTCCACGCGCCAGTTCCCGTTTATTCCTCCCATTTTCTTCGCATTCAGCTCACTTTTTTCCTTCTTATACTGGAAGACGAATTGGAACAAATACTGGAATTTTGACATGAACTAAAATTTTGTTTCCATGAATTTGTGAAAGGTTTGATTTTGCACTGCATAAAAAAGAATTGCATAGCCCAGCAGGAGGTGAATTTTGACATCTTCAACTGGAGGGAAAAGAAAACAACTGGCTGAATTTTGGAAGGTACCTAAACATGTTGCACTTCGCGCCCAGATAGTCAAAGCGTCCAGGCAGTACGAATCCAAAGTAGTATGTTGGGATGAAGGCGCTTCCTTTTCCAACTGAAGTTATCTTAGAGGAGCCACTGGGAAGGGAGGATCCCCAACTCAATCTCACTTCTGAAGCCAAATAAAAGCAAAAAACTTATTATACAAAACATATCATCGCCACCTCACCCAGGGTTAGCTTACTCTTGGGAACCCACGAAAATATATGTGTATATATAAATATAGTGCAACATTGATCAATATCAACTCATATTAATATTATTATTTTTAGTCATAAATTTATATTTTTCTAAAATTCACACTCGGAAATTTTTCTTCTGCTTTATTATGTTTACAAAGATTTTGTAAGTAATGTCTTTTAAATATATTCTGTAATCTATTAAAATAACCTCGTACCAGCTAAGGCCAGGCTTTTTGTACCAGGCCCTTCAGCAAATAAGACGCCTCATTTTTTTAATCAAAGACCGAGTTCTTCACATCGGATCCAACGCAACAATCATATCACTGAGCAGCGGGGCCGAACTTGATGTACCATCAGTTTAAGAAACGTCTCCAGATTAACAGTGAACATGTATCTCCTTGAGAGGATCAACGATATTGCCAATCCACCAGAGCACACTTTAACGCCAATCGGCGTCAGTCGTACAATCGAACAGTTGGAAAAGAGAACTACTAAACGACTACCTAAACACGATGCTTACGCGGAATACAGCTCCCTATCGTATCTATCAGTAAATACTACTCATTTTGTCTTTAGTTTGTGTCTTGCATCCAACTAAGATGGATGTAAGAAACCAATCCCATCGTGCTCATAAGATCAAGATCAAGACTCGATGCATCATTACCACTTTGTACAAAATATTTCAGTTGCACAAATCCACTCTTCCATATGATTCACGATTACAGTACGTTAATTCCAAACCAATCTCGACCTAAAATATCAATTACTTATAAATTTTTGAGCCGCTGTGTTGCGAAGTCACCCTAAACAATTTCAATCCTATCCAAAATTGTTTTCTTTTTCCCACTCTCCATACAAGACAGTTCATTGCGCTGTACCCTTACCCAGGTTGAGGTCGCGCTCAAAATCGCCTCTGATCAGACCGTCCCAGACAAGTGGGACCTCTGATCAGACCGTCCCAGACCGAAGTGACCTCTGATCAGACAAGAATGCGCTCGAAGATCATTGTGCGCTCGAATTGCGCTCGAAGCCGCCTCTGATCAGGCGAGTTCCAGACCGAAGTGACCCCTGATCAGACAAGTTCCAGACCATTGTCCAGACGAGTTCCAGACCATTGTCCAGACTAAAATGCGTTCGAAATAGTCTGATCAGAGAGTGATTTTAAACATGAACAAATCTCTCAATATCGTTATAATATATTCATTTCATATATCATTTTATCAATCTTATATTCAACTAACAAAAAACCAATCCTGAAAGTATTGTTAATGAAAGTAAATCGAAAAAAATGATCAAAAAAATTACTGGGTATGCCATTTTTTTATGCTTTTAGCTGAAAAAATGAACTTAGACAGCTCTGCATAAAAACGTCTTGATCTACTTTAAGTCAAAATCTTTTCTTAAGGGGACCGGCAGTTGTTATCAGCTGGACCCCTTGGTTCTGATCAAACCCATCAGATTTTCAGATGCAGTTCCGATCAGAATGCTGTTTTATTGTTGTCTCTTACCCGAGACAACTAAAGTCAGTAAAAAAACAAAAAAAACTTGAAAAAAATGTCGCTCGAATTGGTCTCTGGTCAGACTAGTGAGCGCTCGAATCGGCCTCTGATCAGACTTGTGTGCGCTTGAAACTGCTTCTGATCAGACCGTCCCAGACCAAAGTGACCTCTGATCAGACCGTCCCAGAACAAAGTGGCCTCTGATCAGGCAAGTTCCAGACCATTTTCCAGAAAAAAGTGCGCTCGAAGCCTTTTCCAGACCATGTAATTCGAGCGCAACGGGAACATGTGTGCGCTCGAAATTCGTCTGATCAGGGGTTACTTCGGTCTGGCCACCTCGACCTGGGTACTGCTCAAACTTTTGCTCAGCATCAAGTGCGGATCAACGAAAACTGCATGTACGGCCATACTTTCAATTTGTTATATCGTGACTGGATTGTAGAAAAGCTCGCAAACAACAACACCTCAACGGAAGTGAAGATGAATGTACAACCATCTTTTTCCGAAGCAGCAGCATTGCAAAGTTGACCTCCATCCCAGAGCCCTTCAGCCTGTCTTGCTCGAGATTCAGATTTTCTGGAGTTCGTTGGTAATCCGCAGAATTACGATTTCAAGCTTATATGATGGTCCTCTTCCCCTCTGTAGACACAGCTCTCACCCATTGGAAATTTGCTGTCCAAGTTTTCACCGCCAAAACTTAAATTTTTTAAAATTTTTCTCTTATATTATGTATTTATTTCTTACTCTCTTCACAGTATCTTTTTGTAAAAATTTTCCTTAGGTTATAATTGAAGAATTAGGGACAAATTCTTTTTCTTATTATCACGGTTCAGGTTTTACAGCAGAGAAATTCAAATTATTTTTTCAAGTTCAATAGGGATAACTAGCTCAGAGTAGCCAAATAGGATACTAACTAGAATCTAAGCTGATATATCTGATCGGAAAAAAAAACCTTGCTGAAAAACATATGGACAGAATTCTCTTTGTAATCACCAACAACACAGATGCACAGACTAAATTTCTCTGCCCAGTAGAGATTAGTGCCCACCGACGGGAGGAGACAGCTGGAAAAAGAAAACCACAAGAACAGGACATCACTGACCCGAATAACTTGTAACTGACAACCGTACTTAGTTCACAGAAGAACACGATGCGGATCTCTCACAGACGATACTATTCATCTACTTCACTTGGTCTAGTGTCGCACAAATAAACCTGTGTTTTCTTAACGAAAATAATTTTTTGTGCAGATTTTACGCATATCATTTGCAAAACTCACATAACACAGCTCAATTGAAACTAGTATTGGAAGTTTAGACTCAAATATTGAGACCAAAACGTTCTTCAGATTGAACTCTTTTTTCTTACAGCTTGGAGGTTAAAGGAATTGCCCGTGAGGAAATGTCTCATTTGGTTTAGTTATTTAGTTCTTAGATTAATTATTTAATCTATGCTTCTATGAAAATGGGCCACAGATTTTTCACTGTCAGTCTTTTCAAGATCCTGGCATGTTCAAATATTGCCAGGATCTTGTTTCTTGACAGCCATACAAAGATCTTACAAGTTCGTTCATATCTAGATATTATCTTGCGTTGAATGCATCATAGGTAAGATCTTGGCAAGATTATCCATGTTTTAGTATGTTTCTTATGGAGGCTATCAAGTTGCGTTTCACTGGGAGGCTGGGGATAACAAACGACAAAATTCTAATTTTGGGTCAAAAATGCTCACCAGTGGACAGCAGCACCAGTAGTTGCATCACTCGAGATGAAATAGCCTTCATGTTGAACTGTATTTTGATATCAAGTTTGTGTTTGCTAGCAACCTTAATGTTCAAAATCTATTGTTAGTATGACAAGTAAACAAGTAAATATAACAACATTAGCGAGCTTTGATTGTTCATCTCCGTAATTATTTGTCATCTTAACTCGTCTTATAGAGCATGTCATTGTTATTAACAAATTGACCTCTTCACCGCCCAGGATGAAGTCCGCGACCTAAGACAGGTATTGGCCAGACCGACTTGGGTTGCGGACAGGGGGGGGGGGGTCCTGTGCGACCCAACTCAATGGTCTGGAAAAAAATGGAATGCCAACGTGATAAATGAGTAATCGGTTTGAAGCCTAAAAAGAAAAGTTTTAAGTGAGATCACCGTAGGTCTCTGTGGTCCCAAAATTGAAAGTGGGCAAAATCAGTGACGGTTAGAACTCACTTCAGTCTGATAACCATGCGCGAAAATTGAGCAGATCAGACCCTGTGGGCGTGAAAACTATCCTTCGAAAACTTTTCACTCTTCGACGATTTTTGAGCGCGAAATCAGTTCTGAAGCGGTTGTATCATTGGTGCTTAATTATTAATTTAGTTTAAAAAATTTGATTGAAACGAGTCTATAATTCTGCCCGCAGAATCTTGATTTTAACTAATCTTCTCTTTATCGAATGAGTCCCCCAGTTTAGTTTTCTTCGAGGAAAAAAGATTTTAAAATATTGTTGAAAAAACTGAGCTAAAAATCTCCCCTCCTATTGCTTAAAAATTCCCATGATTGACAAAAAAAAAATTTCTTGCTGTTCAATTTTTCAAGTTTCACCAATTGTATCAATTTGAGCTACGTGGAATAAAAAAATATAGCTGCAAAACGGTACTTAGAGACATTTATAGTTGAACAGAAGCGAAGCGAACTTTTGAAAGAAAACATCTAAGATGGTTGAGAATCGGAAGGAGTGAGAATTATACTGGTCAGCAAGGTATTGTTTTGAAAAACCCGTAACAAAATTGGATACTTAGGTGAAAAAATCTAAAAATCTCCTTCTGTAAGCATAAAAGCAGTTTTTGAAGTTGGAGACTACGAATGATTTGATAACCAACACAAGTTTAAACGCAAAGCTTGAGGTGCATAAAAGTTCATAAAACCAGGAGGAAGTTTTTGAAATAATTAAAAGGGGCAATTTTTTGTTTGATAAGGAGCAGGCTTCGAGACAAAATCTCCGAAATGGGAAAAAAGAGAGGCGCAAAAATATAAAGAAACAGGTTAATTATACCGGCAAATTGAAAAGACAGCAAAAAAATCTTTACAATTTTTCTGAGACGTACGGTCGCTTTCTTAGAGCATTTTACTTAAAACTTTTCCAATGAACTTCAGATGTTAGGGGAGAATTTATTTGTCCAGCATGCTCTGATTTGTTGAAAGAGTGTCGTGACCACAGTACGAATTGTTAGCCCTAGTGATCAAAAAATTTAAAATCTTGCAAGAAATCTTGCAAGGGAATGCATAGTTCTTCCATTTTTCTTGCAAGATTCTTGCAAGAATCATGCAAGTTTTGAATCATCTTGCAAGATTCTTGCAAGATTTGAATCCGCTCATCACTAGGGAGGCAATCCAGTTAAGTTTACCAATACAGTGAAAGATCCTTCAGTATCCCAGGTTGAGACCCAGGCGGACAGTTGATATGTCCAAACTCAACTGAATGCATGTCTGGAAACACAAAACAACGCACGAAAATCTAGACATGAACGCTCTAAAGGTCTGTGAACGGACGAAAACCTGGAAATAAACGTACCAATTGTCAGACAAACGCGCGAAAGTCTGGATATAGACACTTTTGGTCTGGGACGGTATCGACATATCGGTTTTCACCCTGACACCTCAATCTGGGATCATTCCATTTAACCTTCTGACTTCACAGATGACCTTCTGAGGCCCACAAGAGTCTAATTTCAACGAACCTGGTGTCATTGGCAATAAGGCCAAGCCTTCCGCTATAATAATCATAGCTACTTAATGGAAGGATGCGTTTTTGAAAATCAGAGGAAGTACCAGAGAGTTTGCAGCGAAAGACACATTTTTATTTCATTATGTTTTTAGTGTCGACGGTATTTAGGGCAAGGATAGCCAATACTTCTCGGAAAATTAGCAGAACTTTTTTCTCTAATTTGGGAAAAGCCATTCAACATAAAGGCAATTTGAATCAACATGCAGCTTTTTTATGCAGGTTTAATGGATTCCAAATGGTACATAAGGGGGAACAAGATGTCGCAATTGTGCTATAAGAATTGAGCAAATTTCTATGTAGTATTAATTTGCCTCTTATTTTGAAGCGGGCTCATTCTAAGTAATGAATTTGCAAAGTGCAAGTTAAAAATAAAACCCAATTCGGATACGATTGTGTAGCTTTGACTCGCAATGCCCGGGTTGGGCTCCCAGTGAATCATTTCGATGGATCATAGATAATTCATTAAATGCTTAAATCCATCGGTGAAACATAGTATTTTCATAATTTAATTCCTTAATCTCCGACAGCCAAAAAGAAAGACTTCATTGGTATCAGATTTTGTTGATCATCAAGTTTTTATGAATACCTTACTGCAGGATCACCTCGACATGGCGCATTTTAATTTAATCGATATCCCAAAAAGTGAGGAAACATCATCTACAGAAACACTAACTAATAAAATTAGTTCAACTTTCTATTAGCAACTGTAAATCTGTTATTCTTAAGAACAGATTGATTCACAGTTGCTAATAGAAAGTTGAACTAATTTTCGGTAACTTCTTCTAACAAAAGCCAAAAGTTGATGAAAAAAATTGTTATACGTCATTGAGCTATCAATTTCAAGTTTAACTTTTCCTCTCACTTGGTGTTTTCGATTAACTACTTTTTGAATTGTATAAGAATATTGTTTATCTAGATTATAATTTGGGCAAAATCCTCGGCCCGGGTAAATACTTCTAAATGAGTAGCAAAACTGTTCGTCAAGGTTTTTGAAACAGTATGCAAACTTGCAAATTCTAGTAGAGAGAGAGAGAGAGAGAGAGAGAGAGAGAGAGATAGTAGCTGGTAAGGATAAAAAATCTTTACTTTACTCCATCTACCGTATGACAGTTTCACAGTAATAGCCTATCGGCGTTTTTCAATTCTCTCTTTTCGGCTTTACATCTTGTTGGCAGGTAACAATCAGAATATGCTTATGTTACCTCTAGCAATCTGTTTTTTCATTATATAAACAGTAATTAGTTGAAACAGTCTGCACGTTTGGAGACAGTTATTTTAATTCAACATTTTTTTTTCAATTTGAGTAAGTTCTTCTAATGAGCAGGCAACAGCAAACAACAAAAAATATCAAAATGAATAATACAAAACATATCAAATAACACACACACACACACACACACACACACACACACACACACACACACACACACACACACACACACACACACACACACACACACTTACACGCACGCACGCACGCACGCACGCACGCACACACACACACACACACACACACACACACACACACACACACACACACACACACACACACACAAACAAACAAATAAACAAACAAACAAACACACACACACACATATACACATATGCATACATACATACGCACACACACAAACAAACACTCAAATTCAAACAAACACACACATATGCACAAACATACATCTATGCATACATACACACACTTGCAAACCCACATACACACGCACATACACACACACGCACACATGAACCAACACGTAGTTTTTCCGTTTTATCTGAAAATTTCTCCTTTTTTATTCTGCTATGTCTGTCACTGATGACGCGGTTCCTTCATTTTTTTGCACATGCATTCGAGTGGTTTCCAATTTTATATTGGTTTTATTTTTTAAGGATTTTTTAAGTTGACCAAAACAATGTTCCGTGATTTATTTGTAATTTTGCTTTACAAAGAGGTTTACACTTGCTCATACTCAAACTTACATACATGACGCACATACACGCCTGCACAAATAGACGTACAGGGAATTCGGTTGGAAAATATCATGTCTTTTCGTCAGATGCTTAAAATGCTCATTATCTGTCAATTGAAAGCAGTTTTGCCCTATATATTTGAAAACAGATTCACTAGAAAAAGTTATTAACTGCAAAATTATATTGGCAAGTACAGCTCTCCAGGTCTCCAATACAAATTTTGTGAAGTTCAGAAATCTGAACTACACCCTTAATTATTCATATTTAATGACAACAACAACTTTGTGATGCCCAGCTCTGTAAAATTTGACATTATTTTCCGCAGTGCTACTTTACTTGCAATGGTATTCTTTTTGATAATTCTTCAAAAACTTCAGTTGCGCGATACCTTACACATTTTGTGAACACAGAAAAAAGTTTCAGCAATCTGTCAGGAAATTTTTTAAAAGATTTTGAGTTTGCCTGACAACAACTCATTGGAAAATGCGGGTTAAACTTTGTTTTCAATGATCTCATCAGCAACACTAAGTTATTAATTCAGCCACTCCTGTTGCAAGAAAAGTGCCTTCAACGAGGTCACAAAAAAGGGTGCTCAGTTTTTCTAGTATTTTAGTATTTACTAATTTTCTATTTTCTCTGACAAAGTTGGATTTTAAAAAGCAATTCAATATTATTTATTACACGTAACAATTTTTATCTACATCTTTCTTCAATGTTTACTTTTGAAAATACTTTTTCAATGTTTGCTTTATGAAAGTTATATTAGATTTCATATGAAGAAAATACAACTCGCTTTTGTGTCCTTTTCATTGTAGCCGGTCCCGTTTTCAAATTATCACTAACGAGACATTCTCGACTGCAGTTTCTTTTTTATCTGCTCGAACAAAACGGGACAAGGGGACAAACAAGAAACTGTGTCTCCTACAACAGATTTGGAACCATTTTATAACAAAGCAAATGAAGTCATAGATGACAAAGACAAACAGTATTTTTTTCTCTATCTTGTTGTCTTCACTGTTAGTTGCTTATTGCTGCTTACAATGTTGTTGGCTTTTCAGAGCAATGTTTTCAACAACAATGCATTGTGTTTGAATAAAAACAATTCTCAAAAATTAAATCGACTATTTCGCGCCAAAAATTATGTTTTCAAAGCTATGACTACACTTTTATACTTACAAAATCTGTTTCCCAGATAATTTAAATGCTCACTATGTCAAATAAAAGCAGTATTGCCGTGTATGTTGTTTAATATTGACTAAAAAAATTATTAACTGAAACATGATGCTCGCAAGAATATCTCTCCAGATCCTAATTACAAATTTTGTCATGTTCAGTAAGGTGAACAACACCAGCCCTTAACTTCAATGTGTCATACTGTGGATTCAGTTGGACTGAAAACAACAAATTTGTGATGCTAAACTTACTAAAATTTGATATCATTTTTCCAGTGCTGCTTTATTTGCAATGGCACTCTTAATGATAATTCATCATAAACTTCAGTAAATTTTGAGCGATACCTTACACATTTTGTGAACACAGAAAAAGATTTCAACCATCCGTCAGGAATTTCTTTAAAAGATTTTGAGTTTGCCTGACAACAACTCATTGGAAAATACGGGTTAAATTTTACTTTCAATGATCTCATCAGCGACACTAAGTTATCCATTCAGCAACTCCTGCTGATGTTCAGATCGTTACATTCAATTGTGCGCAATACATTGCATATTTTTGCAAGGAAATTGTCTTCAACGAGGTCACAAAAAATTGAGGGTGCTCAGTTTTTCAGGTATTACAAATTTAATTTTCTGTAACAAAGTTGGATTATCAAAAGACTTATTATTATTGAGTAC
>NC_134471.1:63850263-63894508 GCF_964194025.1 Convolutriloba macropyga
GGCTTGTGTGCGTCTATGTATGATTGTGTGTGTGAGTATGTGTGCGTGTGTGTATGTGGCTTTTTGTGTGTTTGTGCGCATGTGTGGATTTGTGGGTGTGTTTGTGTGTATGTATGTTTGTGTGTAGGTGTGTGTGAGTGTGTGTGTATGTGTGTGTGTGTGTAGGTGTGTGTGAGTGTGTGTGTATGTGTGTGTGTTTGTGTGTGTGTGTTTGTGCGTGTGTGTGTGTGTTTGTGCGTGTGTGTGTGTGTGTGTTTGTGTGTGTGTGTGTTGTGTGCGTGTGTGTGTGTGTGTGCATGTGTGTGTGTGTGTGTGTGTGTGTGTGTGTGTGTGTGTGTGTGTGTGTGTGTGTGTGTGTGTGTGTGTGTGTGTAAATATACATATGGGCCTTTGACGAAGGAAACCAAACTGAAGTAGATTTTTTTGTCAATTGACATCTGACTATCTCACAATTTTCACTAGACCCAATTTGGGAAAGTTAATGAAATTTTTTGCCTAATTTGATCTTTTTTAGTGCAAAATTCCGCCAAAATATGGACATTGTTTGCTAACTAAGAAATTTCCAATAAATGTTTTCTGTTTCAGATAGCGGTGTGTCATTTATTTGACCATGTCCTTCCATTTGATCTGTAATAAAATGAGATCCAACATTGTCATTTTTTAAAATGAAATAAATTCTTCCGATTTACCATTTTAGTTTCTGATAATGTTTTCTGCTTAGTGTACAGATTGAGCTGACATTAGAGGTATTTGTCTAAAGGTTTGAGTTGATAATTATAGGTTGCTGGATATAGGCTACTGCAAATACTGCTCAAATTTCGTTTCGGAAATTCAATTTTTTGAAGCAAGCATTGTAGAAAGAATTTTTGCATAGAAAAAACTTTTTCTGTTATCATTTCTTACTCGCCATGTCAAAATTTTAGCGATACTGTGCTTGATTAGTGGTCAAAAGCCCCTCCCCCCTCTTAATAGTTAGAACGTTTTGCAAATTTTATTTTAGAGTTTCTTTCCGAATTTGGCACGCAAAGTCGGAGGAAAAATGCAATTACTTTTGGGAAAATTAAAGGGATGGGTTCTGTAGCCAGAAGTAACAAAAACAGTAAAAACAATTTTTTCTCCGAATTTTCCACTTGGATGCAAACTGAGCCACTACTGTATACCAAGATTAAACGAAATAATTTTTGAGTGAATGATGACGTGGCAATTTTGTAACAGAAGAGGGTTTCATAAGCAATTTATGTAGGTCCCAGTTACGGACCTAGCTAAGATATATATGTATTATGTGTAAATATTTTTTCTGTGGTTCATATTTACACATATTTAATTAAAATTTCTGTTAGTGCACAAAGTCATATCCTTTATTCAACAAAAACGTGATTGATAACTGCAAATCAATCAATTATTAAGCACAAGATAAACCTAAACACATGGCTCGATAAACACAACTTTAGATCAATTATATTATATTTTTTACTAGCGACAATAAAAAAGTGGTCTAGAAAAAATAAGTTTGCGTTTTCTATTGAAAAGTTGGTTTCGAGATTTTTTTTGCTTTGTTTACCGTTGCTTAACACTAATGAGAAAAATTTTGTGTCTGTAGTAGGAGTTCGCTGCTAGATTTATAAAAAGTTTTTGAAAGCAAAACAAAATTTATATTATTTGAGTTGGGTTCAAAAATGAATATAATTTAAAAGAAAGTTTGATAATGGTCCTCACTAACAGTTCCACAATATCTGCAAACTGAATTTATTATTAGCAAAGCCGGATCCGCTAATTTTACCGTTTTGTGAGTTTTAAAAAATATTGCAGATGAAGATTTATTTGTTCTAAGTTTTGAGATTTCTTTGAAGAGTGTTCCTCGTCCCATCACTTTCTAGTAGTTGTCATACAGGATTTTAAACCAAAATCTTAGATTTCACGGAAATTTTTATTACAAAACAATTATTTCCTCAACAAGCCATTTTCGGGATGTTAATTCTAGTTTTATAACATCTATAATCGTTATTTTACTAAGTAGCAAGTGGACAAAGAAACAAAAGGTCAATGTTAATTTATACGTTTAATTTTTTGAAAACACAGTCAATTTCAAAAGCCATGAAAACAATAAAATATCAGCTGGAATCGTTCAACAGTTGCATTTATAACTCCATAGTCATTGATACTTTCAGCAAACTTTAAGGTTTTTGTGCTTTGAAATTTTAATTTTTTTCAAATTTGGACCTGACTTTCGCCCATTTTTGGATCCTATTTGACTTGTCAGTTAATTACAATAATTACAGGTCACTTATCACAAAATGCTGTTAAAATGAATCGCAATTTAATATATTTGATGTTCTTAGGTTATAGATTACGGTTCTAACCGCTTCAACGCCGTTTCCTCCTAACATTTAATTGATTTATTTTTGTATTTGTCGTTCTTTTTGTACTCCTATGATAGATGCTAGATCATAACAGGTCACGAGGGCTGTTTATGTAGGTATAAATGAAACTATTTAAAGAATTCAGTCCAAAAAGAACTGTTTTCATGGCTCTGATTATATTTGCTCAAAAATATCATTGAATTTTTCTAAACAGAAATGGTGGAATGTCTCTTTAATCATTGATAAAATCTGAAAATTTGGCAAGGTTTCTGTTATAGATTTTGTATCTCTGTATAAAATTTCACATATAATTAACAGTGAGCTATCATATCTGTTATTTATAACCAATTGCATTGAAAAAATTGTAATCTGTAGTAAAAACAGAAAATGCACACATCAATCAGTTAGAAATTTCACCGATATCTTTAAAAAGTATATATTTAACGAAATTGTTGGATGATTTATGAAAAGACGAACAACAGTATCACGAATGGTCAGACCCAGAATATGGAGAGAAGAATGAGTTCGACTTGTTCCATTATCAGCTGAGGAGTGCAATCAATGTTGCTGATGTTAGTAATGTCAAATTCAGCTGCAAATTTAATTGACGGTTTAAAAATTAGAAATGTTCAAACGAAGTGCAGAATTTAATAAGTTCTTTATGATTAGCTCAAATAATAAGTGAGAAAAAGTTTTTAGAAGCGTTAGAAAAAAAAACAACAGTTGACCTGCGTCGTTTCCATCCACATTACTTTTTATCACAAAAACCTAACTTTAACATCTTATTCTCCGCACTGATTTTTCTAATGTAATTTTTTTTGTTGTTAACCTATATTGAAAATAAAATAAATCCTGCCGTAGAATACAAATTCAGTAACCATGTACAGGTACTCTTATTTAACTGAATATTTTTGCTAAGAGAGAGAGAAAAAGTGAATTCTCCAAAAGTCGCCTTTTTGGTAACCGAGTTACCTATTTTAGTTTTTGGAAAAAAAATTGGCTTTATTTTAGTCTGAACAAAATAAGGAGGACTGATTACAAAAATCAAAGATTAGACTGGTAAAGTCAGTAGCACAATTTATCAGAGGAAACCTTGTTTTCCCTAAACAGATATGACCAAAAAGCGCCATTTAAAGGTAACAAGCAGGAAGTCTTAAAAATAAATTCTGCAATATTTGGATATAGTTGGTCAATATTTTATTTACGAAAATGACCGGCCGATAAGTCGACGCACATTTGTTTACTAATAAAGACGACTATAAAAGCGTGAAACTCATAATCATCTCTACTTTCTTAAAACATTTCAACAAATCATTTTTAATTTTTTCTTTCAAATTGAAACTTGGTGTTGTCACTTCATATTTGAACATTAGATGATACAGTAAAAAAAGTAAGTATATCTCTTACATTTCCAAGAGAATTTCCAATAATTTCTTTGATTAGCATTTTGTTTACATGTTCAAATGATCTGTGAGAAAAGCACAATGAGCGGATTTGCAAAGAATTTAGAGATTAACACTAACAATTTTATGAGAGTAACAAATTACTTCAATTTGCTCTGGGGACATAATCTGTTCGGTAAATTCAATTTAGGAAACTGCACAAAATGAAGTTTAAAAGAACACATGTTGCACAGAAAACGTTCTTTAAATTTAAATCCCTTTTAGGTAAAAGCTAATGTTAAGTTTGAAAATCTAATGTTATCAAACGTGGAGAGTTGTTTCCTTTATTTGTCGACCCTAATCGAAGAAATCATAGACTCACCTGTTGCAAAAATTGAGTTATTATTTTGAAGGATCAAAAATTGTGAGCAAAAAGTCTTATTGTGTAAGACGGGGTGGCATTTTTAAAAAAATCGGAACGTTCACGAATTTTTGAATTCAGCCTTGTTCCGGTGAAAAGCCGCAGACAAATGAATACGAGAATCCCTCAGGAAAAAAATAACCTCGAAGGAACCCTCCAAATATGTTTAAAAAGTATTTAACTTGTTACAGAACCAGCTGATCAGTATCATATCTTTCATTGGCCGGATACTTAAAGCACTTCACTTTAATTTTTTTTACAAAACTATGAAGACCTTTCATGAATACCACTGTTCCCTCAACATTTATACTTGTTAGATTAATTTATATCCCAACCAACGGGGTCCATTTTTTGAATACAAAAATAACCTATTTTTTGGGCGACAAGATTTGGGATCTCTCTGATTGTGTGAGAATTGATCTGAAAAAAAGGTTCTAGTTTCCACTTTAGCCAGATAAAAACCGCGGGTGGCTAACAAGATTTTGTTTCACAATTCATTATAATGAAAGTATCCGCACGTAAGTAAAAAAAAATCAGCCTTAAATATCATTCTATAGAACAATTCTCTGAATGAAAAAGCTCTAATTTAGCTCCTAGTTGATTAATTTGGACTCATAAATTCAATCCTTTCGAAAAACATTATTTAACTTCAATTCAGGTCCTCATCCAACTGATTATAATAATGGTTAATTTGTACTGTGTTGTGTGCTTCCTAACTGTGGGGGACTTAAAAAAGATTGAGTTTGGTTTGGTGGGTATTCAAACTATGAGCGATTTAATTGGTGCTATATTCTATGTTGTCTATATTTGTCAGCTTTACTTGCAACGATTCTTCTTCTATTGTAATGCAGACTACTCGCTGCCTATTGCGGTGAAAGAGGTTTTGAATGAAATATCTACAACATCGTTTCCAGTGAAATGAAACTCAAAATATAGTGGTAGAATCTCGATCCTTTTTAGGCTCAATTTAATTGTACCCAAGTTGAGCTGCCAGACGGAAGCAACATCTGATCAGACCAAATTGCATTTTTTTCTTGCAATTTTTTGGATTTTTAATGAGAGATTGTCGACTCTGCCAAGAGGCAGCAAAAAAGCAGCATTTTTATCAGAGACACATCTAGGTTCTGATGGCTCTGAACAGAACAAAAGCGGTCCAGCTGATGGCAAAAGCCGGTCTCAATAAATGGAAACTATGATTAACTGTAGACAACAACGTTTGTTATGGAGAGCTGTCTAAGTTCATCCATTGAATCAGAAATATGCATTAATGGCATCCTAAATAAATTTTTTCTTCAACATTTGGGTTTCATTTTTATTATCAATGCTTTTAAAATTGGCTTTTCCATAGATGAATTAAATAAAAAAGCAAACATCAAAATTCGTGGAATGAATATATGATAGCAAAATTAAAGAGATTTGTTCATATGGAAAACCATTCGCTGATCAGACTATTTCGAGTGCAATTGACTTTGATCAGAGTTAATTTCGAGCGCAGCAAAACAATCTGATCAGGAGTGACTTTCGAGCGCACAATAGTCTGATCAGAAGCAATCTTGTGCGCACAATTGTCTGGACAATGTATGATTTCGGTCTGATCAGAGGTCATTTCCGTCTGGCAAGTTCTGATCAGAGACAACTTGCAACGCACTCTGAGCGCACACGGTGTTTCGAGCGCACTTCAGTCTGATCAGTGGACCTTTTGGTCTCCGATGGTCTGACCAGAGGTTAATTTTGTCTGGCACAGTCTGATCAGAGGTCACTTTCAGATGCCACCTCAACCTATCACTTACGAAAACTTTATTTGTCAAATAACAAAATATCTGTTACGAAAATTCCATTTAACTACTGCACTAAACGTACCTGTATTGAATTGCTACATTTCTAATAGGCGGCACATGAAATGTTCTCGGGTTTTGCGTGACACAAAGTTCATTACGTTTAAGATTTTAGGTCTTGCCAATTATAGAGCCCAAATTAAAACATAGCCCTAATTTGGTTTATAATGCATGATTGGGGGGACGGATGCTAAAGAGGGACTGACTGAAATTTTTGACATTCGCACTGGCCGAAACTAGACTGGGTTGAACTGAATTAAAATGAACTAAATATAAAAACTCAATTTACACTTGAGAGATTATAAACCAGAGATGAGTTTAGCTTTGAAAATCCGATATTTCTGGTGAGTGCTGATCTGTTGTGATTTGTTACTTCAGGGAAACTTTACCCGGGTACAGGTGTACCGTGAAAAAGTTAAAACCTAGGGGTCATTATCGACTGAATTCTAGAGAAGATTCTGTGCCAGTTAAACAAGAAGGCCAAGAACTGTTAGAAAGCTCTCAACTAAAGTTAAAACTGACTTTTAATATTTTGCAGTTTTCCTTGTTTCTTCTTCTCTTCTTAAAAATATTAAAAATAGAGTATAATTGAGCTCGAGTACTGTTAAAAAATTCTCACTTAATAATCGCTTCAAGCAAGCAAATTAGAAAGAAAGCATAAGCAAAAAAGAGCATGCTGTATTAAGTTTCATTTCGTTGTTTATTTACAGGCTGGGCATATTGATTTCTATTCTGAGTATCCGCCACTCTTTTATGGTTGGCGGCTAAATGAAGCAAACTTACATTACGGTTAACTCTTGCTTAAGAAATATAAAGATCTGTGTAGCCGTTTATCCAATTTCATTGAATCCCATCAACGAAATAGAATATTTCATAGAATATAGTTTCATAGAATATCCCATTCATTAACATTTTCATAGCAACTGGGCATAGAAAAATTATAAAACCTTTCATGATTAACTTTTAATTGTCTCGCGAATTAGATTGCACCCATCTCGTATACCAATATAAGTGATTTTTTTTTTCAATTTTGTATCATGTCAAGTTTATTTTTTATGGCTATTGCAACAGAAATAAATGAACTCAATGAACCATTCTCAAACGAACAGAGGCGTTGATTTGTTTAAAATTGACTTCAGAAGAATATTATTTTGTAGGAATGGAAAGTTAAACATAAGCGTTTTTCGGAAAAGAACCAAATTAATACTGACCTTGAATTATTCCCAACACAAAAGCGAATTCTAAACTTGAAACTGTACAAAGATAATAATGGTGAAGAAATTAAACTGATGAGAACGGTTGAATTAGTAAATATGGACTCTGATAAAGATTATATCACAGATTGAACATCAAAATTCTGACCCACGTAATATTGGATTAGAAACCCAAATTAGGGGCCTAGGTTATCAAAGTCATGATTGACCTTCTGAAAAGTTTTCCCAAAAAGGCATTTTTCACACAACGATTCGGAACATTTGGTAAAAATAGGACTAAACTGTCATAACCAAACATAGATAAGCAGTATATATACGGCTCAATTTTAGCCAATTTTTGTAACCAAAATCAGTCTGAAAATAATTATATTGTCGCGATAATCCGAATTCCGGAGTAATTTTTATTGGACGAGTGAGTTAACAGATCTCTGTCGTGGTACTGAAAATTATAATAATTGTTTGAACTAGTATACTGTGGTAACTATACTTTTCGTTAAATTAACTTAGCAAATTTTTAACTACTTTCATTTTTTTAGACATTTTCTTATAACTTAGTAGAGCTTAAACTGTTATCTAGTAGGTATTTGCTAAACGCTTCGACACTTGGCACCATAGGCATTCGTAACTGGTTGTTCTGAAGGAACTATAGCCTGTAATAATTAGGACTGGGTAAGACTTAATTGTTTCTTTCGGTTTTCTGTTAATCAACAGCGCAATTGCAAAACTTTAGTAACTTCACAATAAAGCACGGAAAGCTATGCCGAAATGAAGAGTGAGGAATATCTGTCTTGTTTGGGGACACAATTGCTGATACTTTGCACCAAGCCAGTAGCGTTGGTGAGCGCGCAAGATCAACTCTGCTTGACTTCACTCCTATACAATCACGAGGTAGCTGCTTTGAAGACTTGCAAACGAGAAGTAACCGAATTGCCGATTTTACCGACAGCAATCTACCTTGGGAACTCTATGTACCTCCTCAACGCGGCAGACGATCAACAATTGCTTTATAACATAACGTACAGTGGGGGCAGAAAGTTTTCAAACCTTGTACCAGCCTGTAAAAGTTGCCTAGTACACCACCCCTGCGATGGAAAACTGGTTCACCCAAAGAATGGACTGGTCATGTTGCCCGATCCAGCATACTGTCTTCAACACAGTGGACTAATAACAACAATCACAATTCCCGAACTACTGGATACCGCTTTCAACATCCCGAACATTCCAGCGGTCACTCCTAGAGAAGAGAGTCGGAATTTGATGTTGCATAAGATCAGGTCGGCACTCAAGGATGTCCCTAGGCTTGATGTCACGCCTGAATTAGTCAGTGAGATGGTAGACAAAATCCATCAACAACTCTTTGAGGAAAAGAACTTCAAACCTTTTCGCCATGGGTCAACACTGCATACATTTAAAGAGCTGGCTGGTCTGCTTGGTTTCTCTTTACGGTGTCTTGCATTTGTCCTTTTGGCTGTCTGGGCAGCGAAGAAGTGTTACAAGTCCAAAAAGACTACAAAACATATTCACAATTTGTCCAACGATGATCAACGAGATATCGGAACTGACATGCAGTTTGAAGAGAGACTGAACTTAGTTGAGAGAATGCGAAAAGAGGAGACAAACGCTGATTAAAAAGACACTGTCGTACCAAAATATGGTGATGGTGCTTTTATAAACTTTTACTTGTTACTAATTTACTGTATTGTACTATTCAGGAGAATAGTTTAGTCCGGAAGCGTGGGGTGTAGAAATGGAAAATTAAACTTAAGCGTTTTTCGGAAAAGAACCAAATTAATACTGACCTTGAATTGTTCCCAACACAAAAACGAATTCTAAACTTGAAAGTGTGCAAAGATAATAATGGTGAAGAAATTTAAACTGATGAGAACGGTTGAATAAGTAAATATGGACTATGATAAAGATTATATCACAGATTGAACATCAAAATTCTGACCCACGTAATATTGGATTAGAAACCCAAATTAGGGGTCTAGGTTATCAAAGTCATGATTGACCTTCTGAAAAGTTTTCCCAAAAAGGCATTTTTCACACAACGATTCGGAACATTTGGTAAAAATAGGACGAAACTGTCATAACCAAACAGAGATAAGCAGTATATATACGGCTCAATTTTAGCCAATTTTTGTAACCAAAATCAGTCTGAAAATAATTATATTGTCGCGATAATCCGAATTCCGGAGTAATTTTTATTGGACGAGTGAGTTAACAGATCTCTGTCGTGGTACTGAAAATTATAATAATTGTTTGAACTAGTATACTGTGGTAACTATACTTTTCGTTAAATTAACTTAGCAAATTTTCAACTACTTTCATTTTTTTAGACATTTTCTTATAACTTAGTAGAGCTTAAACTGTTATCTAGTAGGTATTTGCTAAACGCTTCGACACTTGGCACCATAGGCATTCGTAACTGGTTGTTCTGAAGGAACTATAGCCTGTAATAATTAGGACTGGGTAAGACTTAATTGTTTCTTTCGGTTTTCTGTTAATCAACAGCGCAATTGCAAAACTTTAGTAACTTCACAATACATCTCTAAGGATCTGAAATCATACTCAATCTAGCTTCAATTTATTGGATTTAAATTCGTTTGATGACTAGTAAAGTAGTGATCAACCAATCAATAGTTAGGTTAAGTTAGGTTAACGAACTGGAGGACAGCATCGAATCCCGGACAACATCAAGACGATTGATTTCTGAGAGTATTAATCGGCCAAGCTCCCTCTAGGAGACCGCATAGTGAAGCCACTCTGAGGGTAGGCCTGCCTAATCGTAGAAGACTTGGCAAGTTAAGTTAACCCATGTAGTATGGAATGGTGAACCAAGTAGACAATTAAAAAGGTCTGGAGTAACCTGAAGTACCTGATGGGCAATGTCTTAACGTTCTATCAAGTTAATACTCGTCTGGTTGGGTTGTGGAGTGAACACCGACGAGCTCATCACGTCATCTACTATTTGTTTTAAGTATATTGGTTGATCGATTTAATTGGAAAGTGAATTGAGGACCTGGTATAATTCTCAATCTTAGAGTCACCAATTTATTTCATTTGGTGAAACACTTCTTAGAAGCTAAAATATCATATAACATAGAGAAGCATTACCAAAAATATTCTAATATCATCATTATTATTGGCAATTGACTACAGCCCCTGAAAATACTTTCTTTTGGACTTGAACGGAGTGTCTGGTATAACCCTTTAGTCTAGTTAAGAGTAGTAGGTTTGTGAAGTTACTATCCAGTCCAGTAGTTTTCTTTAAAGATAGATTCTAGGAACAACTGTGGAATTGTGAATAGGGTAAAACCTCCACCCTAAATATTCAGATTCTATATTGGCGACCACAGAGGGATTCTTCAGATGAGAAGGTGGTTGTGCATTTTAAAAAAAAAACGAAAATTTAAAATTCGAGAGAACCGATGAATTAGATCTTTGGAATACGTTTCAAAGGTAAAACTCATCTATATATATATATATATATATTTTTCGTGTCATTTGGTTTTACATCAAAAATTATTTCAATTACCAAAAATGAACAACGCACCGAACAACCAGCAACAGCAACAACAGAACCAGGCGAACAATCAGCAGCAAATAGTCGTAGCACCACCCCTTCTCACCCCCCTGCAATACCCTAGCCGCGACTTCGAAAGTTTCGAAAGATGGGTTCGAAACTTCGAATCCATGTCAAACGTCATTAATTGGAATAACCAGAGACAACGCGAGGTTCTACCCACGTGTTTGAACAGCTATGCGTTAGATGAGTATTACAATCTCCCCAATCATTACTTTCAACAAGTGCAAGGACAACCAGCCCCGACCATAGCGAGAGTTCTGAATGCTCTTAACAACAGAATCGGCGACTTTCCGAACGCAAGGAGTGCCCGCACCGAATTCAAAAATCTTCAGCAATTGGAATCAGAGTCAATCCAAGAGTTCTCAAGACGAGTTCGTAAGTTAGGAGAGGCAGCCAATGCTCATCTTGATTTTGGGGGACGACAGGAAGCTAACAAAGATGCCTTTATGGACGGACTGTTGTACAGCGAAATCAGATGTACACTCCTGAAGGAAGAACCGGGAAGCTTCAATGCAGCTACACAACGGGCCATTGCTCTAGACGCCATCAGTAAAGCGGAATCCAGTCGACTGCGGGGACGAAAAAAGGACATGTGAGATGGACAAAGGGTGAACAAGATCATGTCGATTCAGTGACAGCTGACTTTAGAGCACTTAACACCAGTCTGTCATCGGGTTTCAATCAAATGATCGAGTTTCAGACCAGAAGCTTCAAAAAGATGCT
The DNA here is from genome assembly GCF_964194025.1 of Convolutriloba macropyga. Classification (NCBI taxonomy): domain Eukaryota; kingdom Metazoa; phylum Xenacoelomorpha; order Acoela; family Convolutidae; genus Convolutriloba; species Convolutriloba macropyga. Next base: position 63,861,788 of record NC_134471.1, read on the forward strand.
AGAGCAGCAAGAGCGACATACACAGATCATGGAGAAGATTCTTGAGACCCAAAAAAGATTACTATCCGAATCAAGTCAACCCAGATTTCATAGTAGAAGTCCGGGAAGACCGGAAGGCTTTCGACCCAGAACGTCTGCGATGCAGTGCTATAGTTGCCGCGAGTTTGGGCGCTTGTCAAATCAGTGTCCACAGAAAGGAACAATACAACCGGGTATATCCGCAAACTTGGACACCGATAGACAACCGATCGTAAAAAGCATTTTGCAGAGAGCGAACTCAGAGCAAGTGAGCAGTATCAACAAAGTTCAAGCCGAAGCAGTCTTTGGGCCTACAGTCTACGTGATGGTTGATCTTGACGGACGAAAACACAAAGCGTTAGTGGATACTGGGAGCAATGTGAACATTCTATCAGAAAAAACCTACTCACAGTACGAACGGCGTTCCAAACTCCAACCATTCCGAGAACAAGTTCTTTCGGCCACCAATGATACTTTCGAAATACTTGGCGTTTTTACTGGCGAAATAACGTTCGACACCGGAATTAAAGTGAAAGCCGATCTTTTGGTGACCCCAAACACAGACGTGCCTTTGATACTTGGGACCCAGGTGATGGAGGAGAATAGAGTATCAATCGACTTCCATTCTAAGCAGCTGATGATGTAGAAAGAAAGCAATGTTGTTAATTTGCGATTTGCCTATAAAGCTGAAGTCCCCAGGCACGTACATCTTTGTGAGACGGAAGCAGAATCCGGTCCGGATCAAATCGAAACAACGGTAGAATCACAGCACGGAGTAACTGCAGAAACAAACTTAACCCTATCATGCAATGAAGAGTTAGAACACATTTGTTCTTTAGCAATTCCAGACCTTAACCAACAAACAGACGACAGAAGAACACTGCTACGAGAGTTCAGAGATGTGTTTGCAATTAACGACAACGAACTTGGACAGGCACACTTGGTTCAGCATGAAATTGACACAGGTGATACGCTGCCCATCAAGCTTGCACCCCATAGACTTGCACCTTGAAAGATCACTGTGGTTAAGAAAAAGATCGAGGACATGCTGGCACGAAACATTATCCGACCATCAAACAGCCCGTACAGTGCACCAATCGTTCTCGTTACCAAGAAGGATGGGAGCAATCGAATGTGCACAGACTTCAGACGACTAAATGAGTAACAAAGAAAGACGCTTTTCCCCTTCCGCGAATTGACCAGATACTGGATCATATTGACGGAGCAACAATTTTCTCAAGCCTCCACCTAGCCTCTGGATATTGGCAAGTCCCATTAGCTGAGAGTGCTATACCAAAAACTGCGTTCGTCACGCCCGATGGTGGACACTACGAGTACCTCAGACTTCCATTTGGACTTTGCAATGCACCGGGAACCTTCCAGCGACTTATGACAAGCATCTTCAAAGAATATCTCTTCTCGTTTGTCCTCATCTTCTTGGACGACATTCTGGTGTTTAGTAGGAATGTGGAGGAACACGAAAAACACATGTGCCTCGTTTTTCACGCTCTTCGTCAGGCTAATCTTAAACTCAAACCCAAGAAATGTCGCCTCTTTCAAAAATCGCTTACCTATCTAGGATACAAACTGGGCCCAGAGGGAATTGCACCAGATGAAAACAAACTCATAGCAGTACGGGACCGGAAACGACCAGAAAACGTTACCAAAGTGAGGTCTTTTATTGGATTTTGCAGTTACTACAGACGTTTTATCAAAGACTTTGCTGGGATAGCGAAACCTCTTCACCAGATAACAAAAAAGAACAGCCGTTTCACTTGGAACCCTGAATGCCATAATCCGTTCGAGAAATTGAAAGAGGCCTTGATTGATAGCTCAGTACTCGAACATCCGGACTAAAACTCTCCTTTTATTGTGAACATGGATGCAAGTGACAACAGTCTAGGGGCAGTACTCTCGAATATTGTCGATGGAGTAGAATACCCAGTGGCTTTCGCTAGCAGAGTTTTGACGCCAGCAGAATGTTGTTACTCAACAACAAAAAGAGAAGCATTAGCAGTCATTCAGGCAATGAAATGGTTTAAGCCTTACATTTGGGGAACTCAATTTGTGCTCAGAACAGATCATGCATTGCTACAGTGGTTATTTAGACAAAACAATGACGGGATGATATTCAGGATGCTTCAAAGACTACAAGAATTTTCAAGTAGTACATAGACCAGGAGACAAGCACGGGAATGCAGATGGACTGTCAAGACGGTGTATCATCACTCCTGAGCTAACTGAAGCTGAGAGACTGGTTATGTTTGGAAGTTGTCCATCAGCTAACTCTTTGGAAGACGCCCTCGGAAGAATTAACTTAGTTACAGCCGAGGACGCGAACGAACCAATGAGTATCCAATTTCAAGAAGACGTAAATTCACTTAGGCTGGCTCAAAGAAACGATCCCTGCTTACGTCTCATCTTGCAATGGGCAAACGCTGAGAAACATCCAGACCAAAATCCGCTGAGAGACTTAAAAGTCAAGAAAGCAAACGCAATAGCACAAGGAGAAGATGCAGTAGCGATTTGGGGTCTCTGGGACCAGATGGAACTGACTAATGGCGTGCTGTACAGGAAGTGGTATGTGGAAGGAAGCAATACAAACCAAAAACAACTTGTAGTACCGCAGGGACTCAGAGAGACAGTTTTGGAACAACTTCACGATTCAAAACTCAGTTGAGGCCATTTTGCTTTTCAAAATACCTTGGACAGGGCAAGACAGAGGTTTTGGTGGCCAAATATGAAAAAAGACATTGAACGAAAAAGTGAGAACTGCACCCTGTGTCAAGCACGAAGTACCGCTGGAACGAAAAGACAATCAGACGCCCTCTCCAGACAATCAACGTTGAGATCCGATTCAGCAAAGTGGCAGCAGATATCCTGGGACCTGTTACCCGAGCAAAGGAAAGCGGTGCAAAATACATAATCGTATTGACAGACTATTTTACGAAATACGTGGTTTGCGTTCCATTAGAAAGAACTACGGCCGAAGATGTTGCTAGAGCAATTGTGGAGAACTCGGTTTTGACGTTCGGAGCACCTGATTGCCTTCACACCGATCAGGGAGCCAAATTCTGCAGCGAATTACTACTAGAAGTGTGCAAAATTTTTGGAATAGAGAAGACGAGAACATCTTCATATCACCCGCAGGGAAATGGCATGGTAGAACGTCACAACAGAGTTTTTGCGGATGTTATTTCCAAATACTGCGCAAACAATCCAAGTAGCTGGGATCAAATGATTCCCTATCTCAACTTCGTCTATAATACGACCGTACACAAAAACAACAGGACAGACTCCATTTTCACTTGTGTTTGGACAACAATTCAAATACCCGATTGACCTGCTACTCCCGAAAGCACCTGGTCACGAAATTGCCAACTACTAATTCACAATATGGCTCAATGAACAGTTCAGGGAAGCACATATGAATGCCAGAGAGACACTTGGCTACAGACAAGGAAGACAAAATATTTGTACCAGAAAAACGTCTTTGGAGAGGAACTAAAGCCAGGAGAGAAAGTTTGGCTTTTCGCACCCAAAAAGCGAAATCAAGGAAGTTTTTTCTTCCCTGGATTGGACCATATAACATCATCGAAAGGACCTCAGGAGTCAACTATAAAATCTCAGTAGACACAAACTCCAAGAAATGGCAGATAGTCCACTACAATCGATTAAAGCCTGTGAAGGAGGAATACGAGTTACCCAGAATGGAAACAAGATCATCTCATCAGGAGAAATGGCCCAGCCGCCAAAATACGTATGACCAAGAAGTTCACATTGAAGAAGACAATAAAACTTTCACCCCAGAAATAACAGCAAGACGACCCAAACAAGAGAGTCCCTTCAAACGGATGGACGAGAATGAAGAATTTTTTTACGATCTCTTTGCAGAGCGAGAACATTCAACTAAAAGGCCCACTAAGACTAACATACCAGCAGAACCGATCACTCCGGAACAAGACAAAACACAGGAGAAAAAGACCCCTTTTGTAACCCCAGCCAAAGAGATTGACTCTACACCACTGCCCCAACGACCACACAAGCCAAAAATTGTCTTGAGGGACCTCTGTGAAACACAGTCAACACCCGCAAGCGCCAAGAGGGAAATGTGCAAACCAAAAAACTTTGCAGAACTTTTGGGAACCAAAACTGACAAAACAGTGAACTCCATTGCTAAAACACGAGAAAGACGCGCATTGAAGTACCCAAAACGATTCGGAATCGACGACGTATAAAATGAAGAATATATATATATATATATATATATATATATATATATATATATATATATGTATAAATATATATATATATATGTGTGTATGTGTGTGTTTAAAAAAAATGAAAAAGAAACTTGATTAAGTTTCTCCATATAGCATTGCTTAAAAGAATTGTAAAGATCAAAAGATTAGCCGAAATTTCTAATAAAGATGGGGACGATCGTAAAACAAATTCAAATAGCACCAAAAAAAACTGTCTTTCAAGTTTATATATCACCGGTACTATGAAAAGAACTAATTAGCTCAAATAAATTTCAGCAAATTTGGGGGGAATTATTAGAAAATGTAGCACTCTTTCTAATACAGAAAAAATGCAATCTAGGTTTAGCTCAGTAATTAACCATAATAATGTTTAGATGTACAACTTTCTGATATTTATATTAATACTTGCGGTGCGACAGCAAACAGCAGAGAGTGCACGAACTACTGCGCATGTTCTCTTTCGACCTCAAACTCCAGTTTCATTGTCCGACTCATATCTGACTGTGGATATCGCAGTCCCACTTCCAAAGCTGTTGAACGTGGATCTCCGACCAATTTATAAATTCTCTTCATTAATTCAGCAATTGGAACAGAAGACATGGAAGAGCTCCCAGTTTTGCAACAACCCAGAAACAAACGCACTATTACAGCACCACTTTGACGGAATAATCTCATCTATTCAGATTGAATACGAAAGAGCAGAGAAAAAGAGGACAAAGCTTGTCAAAGAAGTAGCATCTTTTGTAAACCATACTATCACTCTTCAGCGACAGAGACGATCACCACTGCTGTTTGCAATGGGAGCTGCGACGGCGATAACTTTAGAACCCTTACTGGAAAAGGCAGGCAGTAGAATACTCTCAATTTTCGGTCTGTGCGAAAGTTCGAAGCGAAAGATGGAACAATTGGAAGGGCGATTGCACTACTTGGAATCACGATTGGTTCACCTGCACAACGAAGAAAGATAGTCGATTCAGGTCATGGCCAGCAGTAGTTTGAAGCTTCTTGAAGACACACGAAAAGAGCTAAACTACTCAGAGGATAACTTTGAGATTCTGCAAGCAAACCTGGAGGTGCTTCAAAAAATTATGGACGAAATAGAACAAGCCCAAGCCTGTGATCATCGAAGGTCTGATGTTTTTATGTATGCCTTTCGCGCCCAAAGTGCAATTAACAACGTATCATGGACTCTCAATGCTATGCACAGTGAGTTACAAGTACAAACACTATTTGACGGAACTGAGAAACATATTACAAGCATTGGAGTGCTATCCAAGGGAATACTGCCAACCGCACTAGTACCCTACGAGCATTTACGGAAAATAATTACAACTCTGAAGCTGGGAGATAAAAAGTGTTCTATACCATACGACCACTCAAGTTTACTTTACAGCCTGCACTTAGTGAGAAATGTTTTTTCCAATCCACACGGACTGTTAATCACAATGGCGGTGCCAGTATACAGTGGTGAACCAATTCACGATGCCTACAAAGCAATCCCTCTGCCACAACCAATCAAGAACACAACGACGGCCGCAACTCTAAAATTAGAAAGGAACTATTTGATCGTATCAAGGCGAGAAGAAAGCTATGCCGAAATGAAGAGTGAGGAATATCTGTCTTGTTTGGGGACACAATTGCTGATACTTTGCACCAAGCCAGTAGCGTTGGTGAGCGCGCAAGATCAACTCTGCTTGACTTCACTCCTATACAATCACGAGGTAGCTGCTTTGAAGACTTGCAAACGAGAAGTAACCGAATTGCCGATTTTACCGACAGCAATCTACCTTGGGAACTCTATGTACCTCCTCAACGCGGCAGACGATCAACAATTGCTTTATAACATAACGTACAGTGGGGGCAGAAAGTTTTCAAACCTTGTACCAGCCTGTAAAAGTTGCCTAGTACACCACCCCTGCGATGGAAAACTGGTTCACCCAAAGAATGGACTGGTCATGTTGCCCGATCCAGCATACTGTCTTCAACACAGTGGACTAATAACAACAATCACAATTCCCGAACTACTGGATACCGCTTTCAACATCCCGAACATTCCAGCGGTCACTCCTAGAGAAGAGAGTCGGAATTTGATGTTGCATAAGATCAGGTCGGCACTCAAGGATGTCCCTAGGCTTGATGTCACGCCTGAATTAGTCAGTGAGATGGTAGACAAAATCCATCAACAACTCTTTGAGGAAAAGAACTTCAAACCTTTTCGCCATGGGTCAACACTGCATACATTTAAAGAGCTGGCTGGTCTGCTTGGTTTCTCTTTACGGTGTCTTGCATTTGTCCTTTTGGCTGTCTGGGCAGCGAAGAAGTGTTACAAGTCCAAAAAGACTACAAAACATATTCACAATTTGTCCAACGATGATCAACGAGATATCGGAACTGACATGCAGTTTGAAGAGAGACTGAACTTAGTTGAGAGAATGCGAAAAGAGGAGACAAACGCTGATTAAAAAGACACTGTCGTACCAAAATATGGTGATGGTGCTTTTATAAACTTTTACTTGTTACTAATTTACTGTATTGTACTATTCAGGAGAATAGTTTAGTCCGGAAGGGTGGGGTGTAGAAATGGAAAATTAAACTTAAGCGTTTTTCGGAAAAGAACCAAATTAATACTGACCTTGAATTGTTCCCAACACAAAAACGAATTCTAAACTTGAAAGTGTGCAAAGATAATAATGGTGAAGAAATTTAAACTGATGAGAACGGTTGAATAAGTAAATATGGACTATGATAAAGATTATATCACAGATTGAACATCAAAATTCTGACCCACGTAATATTGGATTAGAAACCCAAATTAGGGGTCTAGGTTATCAAAGTCATGATTGACCTTCTGAAAAGTTTTCCCAAAAAGGCATTTTTCACACAACGATTCGGAACATTTGGTAAAAATAGGACTAAACTGTCATAACCAAACATAGATAAGCAGTATATATACGGCTCAATTTTAGCCAATTTTTGTAACCAAAATCAGTCTGAAAATAATTATATTGTCGCGATAATCCGAATTCCGGAGTAATTTTTATTGGACGAGTGAGTTAACAGATCTCTGTCGTGGTACTGAAAATTATAATAATTGTTTGAACTAGTATACTGTGGTAACTATACTTTTCGTTAAATTAACTTAGCAAATTTTCAACTACTTTCATTTTTTTAGACATTTTCTTATAACTTAGTAGAGCTTAAACTGTTATCTAGTAGGTATTTGCTAAACGCTTCGACACTTGGCACCATAGGCATTCGTAACTGGTTGTTCTGAAGGAACTATAGCCTGTAATAATTAGGACTGGGTAAGACTTAATTGTTTCTTTCGGTTTTCTGTTAATCAACAGCGCAATTGCAAAACTTTAGTAACTTCACAATACATCTCTAAGGATCTGAAATCATACTCAATCTAGCTTCAATTTATTGGATTTAAATTCGTTTGATGACTAGTAAAGTAGTGATCAACCAATCAATAGTTAGGTTAAGTTAGGTTAACGAACTGGAGGACAGCATCGAATCCCGGACAACATCAAGACGATTGATTTCTGAGAGTATTAATCGGCCAAGCTCCCTCTAGGAGACCGCATAGTGAAGCCACTCTGAGGGTAGGCCTGCCTAATCGTAGAAGACTTGGCAAGTTAAGTTAACCCATGTAGTATGGAATGGTGAACCAAGTAGACAATTAAAAAGGTCTGGAGTAACCTGAAGTACCTGATGGGCAATGTCTTAACGTTCTATCAAGTTAATACTCGTCTGGTTGGGTTGTGGAGTGAACACCGACGAGCTCATCACGTCATCTACTATTTGTTTTAAGTATATTGGTTGATCGATTTAATTGGAAAGTGAATTGAGGACCTGGTATAATTCTCAATCTTAGAGTCACCAATTTATTTCATTTGGTGAAACACTTCTTAGAAGCTAAAATATCATATAACATAGAGAAGCATTACCAAAAATATTCTAATATCATCATTATTATTGGCAATTGACTACAGCCCCTGAAAATACTTTCTTTTGGACTTGAACGGAGTGTCTGGTATAACCCTTTAGTCTAGTTAAGAGTAGTAGGTTTGTGAAGTTACTATCCAGTCCAGTAGTTTTCTTTAAAGATAGATTCTAGGAACAACTGTGGAATTGTGAATAGGGTAAAACCTCCACCCTAAATATTCAGATTCTATATTGGCGACCACAGAGGGATTCTTCAGATGAGAAGGTGGTTGTGCATTTTAAAAAAAAAACGAAAATTTAAAATTCGAGAGAACCGATGAATTAGATCTTTGGAATACGTTTCAAAGGTAAAACTCATCTATATATATATATATTTTTCGTGTCATTTGGTTTTACATCAAAAATTATTTCAATTACCAAAAATGAACAACGCACCGAACAACCAGCAACAGCAACAACAGAACCAGGCGAACAATCAGCAGCAAATAGTCGTAGCACCACCCCTTCTCACCCCCCTGCAATACCCTAGCCGCGACTTCGAAAGTTTCGAAAGATGGGTTCGAAACTTCGAATCCATGTCAAACGTCATTAATTGGAATAACCAGAGACAACGCGAGGTTCTACCCACGTGTTTGAACAGCTATGCGTTAGATGAGTATTACAATCTCCCCAATCATTACTTTCAACAAGTGCAAGGACAACCAGCCCCGACCATAGCGAGAGTTCTGAATGCTCTTAACAACAGAATCGGCGACTTTCCGAACGCAAGGAGTGCCCGCACCGAATTCAAAAATCTTCAGCAATTGGAATCAGAGTCAATCCAAGAGTTCTCAAGACGAGTTCGTAAGTTAGGAGAGGCAGCCAATGCTCATCTTGATTTTGGGGGACGACAGGAAGCTAACAAAGATGCCTTTATGGACGGACTGTTGTACAGCGAAGTCAGATGTACACTCCTGAAGGAAGAACCGGGAAGCTTCAATGCAGCTACACAACGGGCCATTGCTCTAGACGCCATCAGTAAAGCGGAATCCAGTCGACTGCGGGGACGAAAAAAGGACATGTGAGATGGACAAAGGGTGAACAAGATCATGTCGATTCAGTGACAGCTGACTTTAGAGCACTTAACACCAGTCTGTCATCGGGTTTCAATCAAATGATCGAGTTTCAGACCTGAAGCTTCAAAAAGATGCTAGAGCAGCAAGAGCGACATACACAGATCATGGAGAAGATTCTTGAGACCCAAAAAAGATTACTATCCGAATCAAGTCAACCCAGATTTCATAGTAGAAGTCCGGGAAGACCGGAAGGCTTTCGACCCAGAACGTCTGCGATGCAGTGCTATAGTTGCCGCGAGTTTGGGCGCTTGTCAAATCAGTGTCCACAGAAAGGAACAATACAACCGGGTATATCCGCAAACTTGGACACCGATAGACAACCGATCGTAAAAAGCATTTTGCAGAGAGCGAACTCAGAGCAAGTGAGCAGTATCAACAAAGTTCAAGCCGAAGCAGTCTTTGGGCCTACAGTCTACGTGATGGTTGATCTTGACGGACGAAAACACAAAGCGTTAGTGGATACTGGGAGCAATGTGAACATTCTATCAGAAAAAACCTACTCACAGTACGAACGGCGTTCCAAACTCCAACCATTCCGAGAACAAGTTCTTTCGGCCACCAATGATACTTTCGAAATACTTGGCGTTTTTACTGGCGAAATAACGTTCGACACCGGAATTAAAGTGAAAGCCGATCTTTTGGTGACCCCAAACACAGACGTGCCTTTGATACTTGGGACCCAGGTGATGGAGGAGAATAGAGTATCAATCGACTTCCATTCTAAGCAGCTGATGATGTAGAAAGAAAGCAATGTTGTTAATTTGCGATTTGCCTATAAAGCTGAAGTCCCCAGGCACGTACATCTTTGTGAGACGGAAGCAGAATCCGGTCCGGATCAAATCGAAACAACGGTAGAATCACAGCACGGAGTAACTGCAGAAACAAACTTAACCCTATCATGCAATGAAGAGTTAGAACACATTTGTTCTTTAGCAATTCCAGACCTTAACCAACAAACAGACGACAGAAGAACACTGCTACGAGAGTTCAGAGATGTGTTTGCAATTAACGACAACGAACTTGGACAGGCACACTTGGTTCAGCATGAAATTGACACAGGTGATACGCTGCCCATCAAGCTTGCACCCCATAGACTTGCACCTTGAAAGATCACTGTGGTTAAGAAAAAGATCGAGGACATGCTGGCACGAAACATTATCCGACCATCAAACAGCCCGTACAGTGCACCAATCGTTCTCGTTACCAAGAAGGATGGGAGCAATCGAATGTGCACAGACTTCAGACGACTAAATGAGTAACAAAGAAAGACGCTTTTCCCCTTCCGCGAATTGACCAGATACTGGATCATCTTGACGGAGCAACAATTTTCTCAAGCCTCGACCTAGCCTCTGGATATTGGCAAGTCCCATTAGCTGAGAGTGCTATACCAAAAACTGCGTTCGTCACGCCCGATGGTGGACACTACGAGTACCTCAGACTTCCATTTGGACTTTGCAATGCACCGGGAACCTTCCAGCGACTTATGACAAGCATCTTCAAAGAATATCTCTTCTCGTTTGTCCTCATCTTCTTGGACGACATTCTGGTGTTTAGTAGGAATGTGGAGGAACACGAAAAACACATGTGCCTCGTTTTTCACGCTCTTCGTCAGGCTAATCTTAAACTCAAACCCAAGAAATGTCGCCTCTTTCAAAAATCGCTTACCTATCTAGGATACAAACTGGGCCCAGAGGGAATTGCACCAGATGAAAACAAACTCATAGCAGTACGGGACCGGAAACGACCAGAAAACGTTACCAAAGTGAGGTCTTTTATTGGATTTTGCAGTTACTACAGACGTTTTATCAAAGACTTTGCTGGGATAGCGAAACCTCTTCACCAGATAACAAAAAAGAACAGCCGTTTCACTTGGAACCCTGAATGCCATAATCCGTTCGAGAAATTGAAAGAGGCCTTGATTGATAGCTCAGTACTCGAACATCCGGACTAAAACTCTCCTTTTATCGTGAACATGGATGCAAGTGACAACAGTCTAGGGGCAGTACTCTCGAATATTGTCGATGGAGTAGAATACCCAGTGGCTTTCGCTAGCAGAGTTTTGACGCCAGCAGAATGTTGTTACTCAACAACAAAAAGAGAAGCATTAGCAGTCATTCAGGCAATGAAATGGTTTAAGCCTTACATTTGGGGAACTCAATTTGTGCTCAGAACAGATCATGCATTGCTACAGTGGTTATTTAGACAAAACAATGACGGGATGGTATTCAGGATGCTTCAAAGACTACAAGAATTTTCAAGTAGTACATAGACCAGGAGACAAGCACGGGAATGCAGATGGACTGTCAAGACGGTGTATCATCACTCCTGAGCTAACTGAAGCTGAGAGACTGGTTATGTTTGGAAGTTGTCCATCAGCTAACTCTTTGGAAGACGCCCTCGGAAGAATTAACTTAGTTACAGCCGAGGACGCGAACGAACCAATGAGTATCCAATTTCAAGAAGACGTAAATTCACTTAGGCTGGCTCAAAGAAACGATCCCTGCTTACGTCTCATCTTGCAATGGGCAAACGCTGAGAAACATCCAGACCAAAATCCGCTGAGAGACTTAAAAGTCAAGAAAGCAAACGCATTAGCACAAGGAGAAGATGCAGTAGCGATTTGGGGTCTCTGGGACCAGATGGAACTGACTAATGGCGTGCTGTACAGGAAGTGGTATGTGGAAGGAAGCAATACAAACCAAAAACAACTTGTAGTACCGCAGGGACTCAGAGAGACAGTTTTGGAACAACTTCACGATTCAAAACTCAGTTGAGGCCATTTTGCTTTTCAAAATACCTTGGACAGGGCAAGACAGAGGTTTTGGTGGCCAAATATGAAAAAAGACATTGAACGAAAAAGTGAGAACTGCACCCTGTGTCAAGCACGAAGTACCGCTGGAACGAAAAGACAATCAGACGCCCTCTCCAGACAATCAACGTTGAGATCCGATTCAGCAAAGTGGCAGCAGATATCCTGGGACCTGTTACCCGAGCAAAGGAAAGCGGTGCAAAATACATAATCGTATTGACAGACTATTTTACGAAATACGTGGTTTGCGTTCCATTAGAAAGAACTACGGCCGAAGATGTTGCTAGAGCAATTGTGGAGAACTCGGTTTTGACGTTCGGAGCACCTGATTGCCTTCACACCGATCAGGGAGCCAAATTCTGCAGCGAATTACTACTAGAAGTGTGCAAAATTTTTGGAATAGAGAAGACGAGAACATCTTCATATCACCAGCAGGGAAATGGCATGGTAGAACGTCACAACAGAGTTTTTGCGGATGTTATTTCCAAATACTGCGCAAACAATCCAAGTAGCTGGGATCAAATGATTCCCTATCTCAACTTCGTCTATAATACGACCGTACACAAAACAACAGGACAGACTCCATTTTCACTTGTGTTTGGACAACAATTCAAATACCCGATTGACCTGCTACTCCCGAAAGCACCTGGTCACGAAATTGCCAACTACTAATTCACAATATGGCTCAATGAACAGTTCAGGGAAGCACATATGAATGCCAGAGAGACACTTGGCTACAGACAAGGAAGACAAAATATTTGTACCAGAAAAACGTCTTTGGAGAGGAACTAAAGCCAGGAGAGAAAGTTTGGCTTTTCGCACCCAAAAAGCGAAATCAAGGAAGTTTTTTCTTCCCTGGATTGGACCATATAACATCATCGAAAGGACCTCAGGAGTCAACTATAAAATCTCAGTAGACACAAACTCCAAGAAATGGCAGATAGTCCACTACAATCGATTAAAGCCTGTGAAGGAGGAATACGAGTTACCCAGAATGGAAACAAGATCATCTCATCAGGAGAAATGGCCCAGCCGCCAAAATACGTATGACCAAGAAGTTCACATTGAAGAAGACAATAAAACTTTCACCCCAGAAATAACAGCAAGACGACCCAAACAAGAGAGTCCCTTCAAACGGATGGACGAGAATGAAGAATTTTTTTACGATCTCTTTGCAGAGCGAGAACATTCAACTAAAAGGCCCACTAAGACTAACATACCAGCAGAACCGATCACTCCGGAACAAGACAAAACACAGGAGAAAAAGACCCCTTTTGTAACCCCAGCCAAAGAGATTGACTCTACACCACTGCCCCAACGACCACACAAGCCAAAAATTGTCTTGAGGGACCTCTGTGAAACACAGTCAACACCCGCAAGCGCCAAGAGGGAAATGTGCAAACCAAAAAACTTTGCAGAACTTTTGGGAACCAAAACTGACAAAACAGTGAACTCCATTGCTAAAACACGAGAAAGACGCGCATTGAAGTACCCAAAACGATTCGGAATCGACGACGTATAAAATGAAGAATATATATATATATATATATATATATATATATATATATATGTATAAATATATATATATATATGTGTGTATGTGTGTGTTTAAAAAAAATGAAAAAGAAACTTGATTAAGTTTCTCCATATAGCATTGCTTAAAAGAATTGTAAAGATCAAAAGATTAGCCGAAATTTCTAATAAAGATGGGGACGATCGTAAAACAAATTCAAATAGCACCAAAAAAAACTGTCTTTCAAGTTTATATATCACCGGTACTATGAAAAGAACTAATTAGCTCAAATAAATTTCAGCAAATTTGGGGGGAATTATTAGAAAATGTAGCACTCTTTCTAATACAGAAAAAATGCAATCTAGGTTTAGCTCAGTAATTAACCATAATAATGTTTAGATGTACAACTTTCTGATATTTATATTAATACTTGCGGTGCGACAGCAAACAGCAGAGAGTGCACGAACTACTGCGCATGTTCTCTTTCGACCTCAAACTCCAGTTTCATTGTCCGACTCATATCTGACTGTGGATATCGCAGTCCCACTTCCAAAGCTGTTGAACGTGGATCTCCGACCAATTTATAAATTCTCTTCATTAATTCAGCAATTGGAACAGAAGACATGGAAGAGCTCCCAGTTTTGCAACAACCCAGAAACAAACGCACTATTACAGCACCACTTTGACGGAATAATCTCATCTATTCAGATTGAATACGAAAGAGCAGAGAAAAAGAGGACAAAGCTTGTCAAAGAAGTAGCATCTTTTGTAAACCATACTATCACTCTTCAGCGACAGAGACGATCACCACTGCTGTTTGCAATGGGAGCTGCGACGGCGATAACTTTAGAACCCTTACTGGAAAAGGCAGGCAGTAGAATACTCTCAATTTTCGGTCTGTGCGAAAGTTCGAAGCGAAAGATGGAACAATTGGAAGGGCGATTGCACTACTTGGAATCACGATTGGTTCACCTGCACAACGAAGAAAGATAGTCGATTCAGGTCATGGCCAGCAGTAGTTTGAAGCTTCTTGAAGACACACGAAAAGAGCTAAACTACTCAGAGGATAACTTTGAGATTCTGCAAGCAAACCTGGAGGTGCTTCAAAAAATTATGGACGAAATAGAACAAGCCCAAGCCTGTGATCATCGAAGGTCTGATGTTTTTATGTATGCCTTTCGCGCCCAAAGTGCAATTAACAACGTATCATGGACTCTCAATGCTATGCACAGTGAGTTACAAGTACAAACACTATTTGACGGAACTGAGAAACATATTACAAGCATTGGAGTGCTATCCAAGGGAATACTGCCAACCGCACTAGTACCCTACGAGCATTTACGGAAAATAATTACAACTCTGAAGCTGGGAGATAAAAAGTGTTCTATACCATACGACCACTCAAGTTTACTTTACAGCCTGCACTTAGTGAGAAATGTTTTTTCCAATCCACACGGACTGTTAATCACAATGGCGGTGCCAGTATACAGTGGTGAACCAATTCACGATGCCTACAAAGCAATCCCTCTGCCACAACCAATCAAGAACACAACGACGGCCGCAACTCTAAAATTAGAAAGGAACTATTTGATCGTATCAAGGCGAGAAGAAAGCTATGCCGAAATGAAGAGTGAGGAATATCTGTCTTGTTTGGGGACACAATTGCTGATACTTTGCACCAAGCCAGTAGCGTTGGTGAGCGCGCAAGATCAAC
This sequence comes from Convolutriloba macropyga, assembly GCF_964194025.1. Classification (NCBI taxonomy): domain Eukaryota; kingdom Metazoa; phylum Xenacoelomorpha; order Acoela; family Convolutidae; genus Convolutriloba; species Convolutriloba macropyga. The sequence continues at coordinate 63,877,167 of NC_134471.1, forward strand.
TCTGCTTGACTTCACTCCTATACAATCACGAGGTAGCTGCTTTGAAGACTTGCAAACGAGAAGTAACCGAATTGCCGATTTTACCGACAGCAATCTACCTTGGGAACTCTATGTACCTCCTCAACGCGGCAGACGATCAACAATTGCTTTATAACATAACGTACAGTGGGGGCAGAAAGTTTTCAAACCTTGTACCAGCCTGTAAAAGTTGCCTAGTACACCACCCCTGCGATGGAAAACTGGTTCACCCAAAGAATGGACTGGTCATGTTGCCCGATCCAGCATACTGTCTTCAACACAGTGGACTAATAACAACAATCACAATTCCCGAACTACTGGATACCGCTTTCAACATCCCGAACATTCCAGCGGTCACTCCTAGAGAAGAGAGTCGGAATTTGATGTTGCATAAGATCAGGTCGGCACTCAAGGATGTCCCTAGGCTTGATGTCACGCCTGAATTAGTCAGTGAGATGGTAGACAAAATCCATCAACAACTCTTTGAGGAAAAGAACTTCAAACCTTTTCGCCATGGGTCAACACTGCATACATTTAAAGAGCTGGCTGGTCTGCTTGGTTTCTCTTTACGGTGTCTTGCATTTGTCCTTTTGGCTGTCTGGGCAGCGAAGAAGTGTTACAAGTCCAAAAAGACTACAAAACATATTCACAATTTGTCCAACGATGACCAACGAGATATCGGAACTGACATGCAGTTTGAAGAGAGACTGAACTTAGTTGAGAGAATGCGAAAAGAGGAGACAAACGCTGATTAAAAAGACACTGTCGTACCAAAATATGGTGATGGTGCTTTTATAAACTTTTACTTGTTACTAATTTACTGTATTGTACTATTCAGGAGAATAGTTTAGTCCGGAAGGGTGGGGTGTAGAAATGGAAAATTAAACTTAAGCGTTTTTCGGAAAAGAACCAAATTAATACTGACCTTGAATTGTTCCCAACACAAAAACGAATTCTAAACTTGAAAGTGTGCAAAGATAATAATGGTGAAGAAATTTAAACTGATGAGAACGGTTGAATAAGTAAATATGGACTATGATAAAGATTATATCACAGATTGAACATCAAAATTCTGACCCACGTAATATTGGATTAGAAACCCAAATTAGGGGTCTAGGTTATCAAAGTCATGATTGACCTTCTGAAAAGTTTTCCCAAAAAGGCATTTTTCACACAACGATTCGGAACATTTGGTAAAAATAGGACTAAACTATCATAACCAAACATAAATAAGCAGTTTTAGCCAATTTTTGTACCCAAAATCAGTCTGAAAATAATCATATTGTCGTGATAATCCGTTAATTAGGTTAACGAACTGGAGGACAGCATCGAATCCCGGACAACATCAAGACGATTGATTTCTGAGAGTATTAATTGGCCAAGCTCCTTCTAGGAGAACGCATAGTGAAGCCACTCTGAGGGTTGGCCTGCCTGCTCGTAGAAGACTTGGCAATTTAAGTTAACCCATGTAGTATGGAATGGTGAACCAAGTAGACAATTAAAAAGGTCTGGAGTAACCTGAAGTACCTGATGGGCAATGTCTTAACGTTCTATCAAGTTGGTTAATACTCGTCTGGTTGGGTTGTGGAGTGAACACCGACGAGCTCTTCACGTCATCTACTATTTGTTTTAAGTATATTGGTTGATCGATTTAATTGGAAAGTGAATTGAGGACCTGGTATAATTCTCAATCTTAGAGTCACCAATTTATTTCATTTGGTAAAACACTTCTTAGAAGCTAAAATATCATATAACATAGAGAAGCATTACAAACATATTCTAATATCATCATTATTATTGGCAATTGACTACAGCCCCTGAAAATACTTTCTTTAGGACTTGAACGGAGGGTCTGGTATAACCCTTTAGTCTAGTTAAGAGTAGTAGGTTTGTGAAGTTACTATCCAGTCCAGTAGTTTTCTCTAAAGATAGATTCTAGGAACACTTGTGGAATTGTGAATAGGGTAAACACTCCACCCTAAATATTCAGATTCTATATATTTTACAAAATTAAAGGTACAAAATATGGATAAAGTTTGCTTCAGATCCATTTGCAAGTGAGTGATCCTCTCTTTTCGTTTATAAATCAAATGTTCAACTTTTAAGCCCCCCCCAAACAAAAAATCACAACAGAGCGACAGTTCATCTATCAAAAATAAAACAAAAACGGTGTTTGAATTTGGCGTTGGAATTACGATAAACTTTCGTTCCTTAAAATGGTCTTGTAAAAATTTGCATTACGCGGCCAATGTCTGAAAAAATATATATACACACTCGATTATGTCTGTTTTTTTTGACGGCCCATGTTTTAAGCTTAGAGTTGCGATCATGTGTGGCATCAAAGACACTAGGCTGATTTAGCTGAACTTTCGTTCAAAGTTGGGCATATTTGCCCTATTTTCACAAACAACTAATGTGAAAACTTGGGACAATCTTTCGTCACTGCTTTCCACGCAATAAGTCACTAGTTTCCAAACTATAAGTAAACTAATTCCATGTCATACATTTCCACGACTACATTACCCAGGATGAAGTCAGCGACCCAAGACAGGTATTGGCCAGACCGACTTGGGTCGCGAACAGGGGGGTCCGGTGCGACCGTCCACAATGGTCTGGAAAAAATTTGGGTCGCGCCTTCCGTCTGGCCAATGGCTATTTTAGTCTGTTCGGTCTGGCAAATACCCATATTTCGGTATGTTCGGTCTGGCCAATACCTAATTTCAAGGCCTAGAGGTCCAGCCAAATAAGAGCCAAATTCTATAAATGCGTGCTGTATTGACTGTTTTTCAAAATAGCAGCTCATAAATGGTAAACGACATCTACTTCTAGATGATTAGAATACTTCATTAACCTTCTTTTGAAATTTGCATTTGTCTTTAAATCGACGGGTTATTTTCAATAATTTCTTTTTAAAATCTCATGTTCATTTGTCATTCAAAAAAATGAAATGAATAATTTATAAATTTTATTGGATGCTTATACACGTTTAAATGAGAGTGGCCTAGGATCTGTTCGGTCTGGCCAATTGTCTGGACAACGGTCTGGCGGATAATCTGGCCTACGGTCTAGACAATGGTCTGGCCTAAGATCTGTTCGGTCTGGCCATTAAACTTGACAACGTTCTGGCGGTTGGTCTGTCCTACGGTCTGGACAATGGTCTGCCCTAAGGTCTGTTCGGTCTGGCCATTAATCTTGACAACGGTCTGGCGGATGGTCTGGCCTGCGGTCTGGACAATGGTCTGGCCTAAGGTCTGTTCGGTCTGGCCATTAATCTTGACAATGGTCTGGCCTAGGGTCTCTTCGGTATGGCCATTGGTCTGGACAACGGTCTGCCCAATGGTCTGGACAAGTCTGGTCAGTCTGGCCAATGATGTCCAAAGTCTGCTCAGTTTGGCCAATGGTGGCCAAAGTCTGCTCGGTCTGGCCAATGTCTATCTTTGGGTATTGTCGGTCTGGCCAATGCCTGTTTTGGGTATGGTCGGTCTGGTCAATACCTGTCATGGGTCGCGCACTTCATCCTGGGTGTCTAATTTCTATATTCTCAACGTAAAGAAATTTCGCAAATTAATTTTTGTTTGTTTGTCGGTAGACAGAGTTCTTTATCCTATCGTTTGCAGCGACTACGAGTGAATAAAGGATTTTCCAGTCCTATCAATACAACCAGGGCCAAAGTATCAGCAAGTTGTGTCATTGATCCCGGGTTTCCTTTGGGAGCTCATAATGAGTAAAGACCATCTGTATGTTCAATTTATAAGGGTACAAAAACCTCAATGTGATCTATTTAGAGCTATCTAGAGTCCTGAACTTGAAAACCGCAGTTAAAGTCGGAAGATTTGGCTACTAAAAGATGAAAAAATCAACTGTTTGCGGAATTTGGGATAAGTAAAATGTTACTGTGTAAATGAGCAAGCTATTTAAAGCGGGAAATGAACAATCTATTTAAATGCGCTATTTAAACTAAACGAGAAATCTATTCAATCTATCCAGCGAGAAAGTATTACGTCATAATTTCTTAACCAGGTAAGCCTTACAAAAAGATTAAATGCACGTAAAATCTCTTCTATTTGGCATAGAAAGCTCGGAAAAAGTCTGTTTAACATATTTTTCGTTGAACCTACTAATATACTAAATCGATTGCGCTCTTTTTAGGCTTAATATTTTTATTTTTCGAAAACGTATCGGTGACCAATCTGAGCCGAAAATCGGCTCAGACAAAATACCTGCTAGCAAACACAGCTAGGTTTGCCGGGCCATTTAGAGGGGCTTTTACGCCTCCTTGATGATTTCTTCTTTTTCAAAAAAAAATGTAAGGGCTACGTTATCGGTGACTGGGTGAGTAATTTTTTTAGCTGCTTTTCTCGCAAAGTACAGTTGCTTTTCTCTCAAAAACGTCGCTATCTTCGATTATATAGATGAAAGGAATTTACTCGCCGTTAGTCTGATTATTGAGTTATCAGCTTTATTTTTGGAGCCGCGACCGGGTTTACGAACATTTTCCGTTAGCGTAATTGTTGTGATAAACGTATTAATCATCTTAAAGAAGGTTACAAACGTTGAGCTGTACTTTGTCATACAGTTATGACAAAAATTTCTGAAGCGTGATTACATTGAATCTTTCGGTTCCTGGTACAACTGGAATATTCTAAGTATCACCATCATAGTTCAGATAGCACAGAAGACCATTTACCTCTGAGAGCGGTCTATCATTTCATCTCATTGAAGTATGGAAGTGACTCGACTGGAACAAACTGATCAGAGGTTTGTCTAGACCGATACAGAGGGTCACACAGAGTTTAGAGACTGATCACAGGTTTCTCCAGACGGATACATAGAGTTTACAGACTGATCAGAGGTTTCTCCAGACGGATACAGAGAGTTCACAGGAGGATCAGAGGTTTCTCATTACTGATTCAGAGTAACAACAAAATGACTGAGCAGAGCCTGAGAAAAAAAACTGTAAGACTTATCCAAACCTGCTTCCATTTCTGATGTTCAATATATTCATATCCTAACCGGCAAATCTAGCAGCCCCCCTTAAATCTTTCATTTCCTCTAATTCGGTATTTTCAATCCCCCCTTAGATTTTGATTTAAACCTTCATAACCATTTAGATCGCTAAAAAAATTACTCACCCAGTCACCGATAACGTAGCCCTTACAATTTTTTTTGAAAAAGAAGAAATTTGAAAATTTTTGTCAAAACCCAGAAATAATCGAATTGCGGTGTTTGTTTTTCCTCTGTTCTTGACATAAAAGCGTAGCAAAAAACTTTAAAAATTTTAAAAAAATTGACCAAATTTGAAAAAATACTTTTGTCCCTACCATTTTAAGGAAAATTTTTTAAATGCGGATGTAACAATTGCTTAAAGTTGTCAATTTAAAAAAAGAACAATTTGGTCAAGTTTTTCAAATTTGGAGAGAAAAAAATAAGTTTTTTTCTGAAACAAGCGCTTATTCTTGGAAAGTCGTGAAAATTGTTCATCTAACATCAAGGTTCGGAATCTGAGCAAAGCTCACATCAGTTATGTTGTGAAAAACATTTTATGGTTTTTATATTAGCCGCCAGTTCACTGCATCACGCCATAAAAACTTTGCCTCAAGCTTTACAAGACCATTATGGAAAAGGAAATTAAGCATTACTGGGTCTGAGTTTCAATCCTAACGCGGTGAAAGTACGAAAAACTGCTCAGTTTCAATTGAGTCATTTCTTCCGTGATAAAAAGAGGCTAGTTATATGGCATGATGTGGTGAACCATTCATTTTCCTGTCGTCGCAGTAACAACAATAAGCCGTTAACACCTTCGCAGCTTATTGCAGTGCCTGAAAAGTATCAGGAGCGCATAGAAGTTATATTCTATTGCCCCAGATAGGGAACTCCTGATATTTACAATCAACTCAAGCGTAGTACTCTAGTCACCATCCTCATAGCAAAAGACATTGTCTAAACGTAAACAGAAAGATCCTAGTTTACTCAAAGAGTACAGAGCATTACACCAAAGGCCTGCGCTTGAGCTGAAAACACTCACTATAGTGTTAGCACATAAGAACAACCTCCGGTCCTTGATAACACGCTCCCAACCGAAAAAGCTCTCTAAGCGCTGTCGTAAAACGCTTCGCAACCGCCATGCGTTCGAGGAGGTGGAACTCACTCAAGCCTTTGATAACCTGAATGTCACTTAGTCTTGCGTTGTTGTAGGAGTCTACCCGCTGACTGGCGGTGTGACTTAGTTTACTCACGAGTTACGGGTTAGTTTGTGGTTGGTTCTCTCCAATAATGCTTTACTAAACGTTTCGCTTTCCCTATGTTTTGAGTTATTCAATACCGTCCGTTTTCCGCAGGTCATCTGGTTTCATTTTTCATTTTGCGTCCTTTTGTTTCCGTGTCGCCGTGTTTCATTCTATCCCCCGTTTATCTGTTGTATGATGTTGTATGTTGAACTTTTGCTTTAGTAAAGTTTTTTTCTGCTAGTATGCTGGTTTGTTGTTTAGTCTCGTTCTTTGATAGGGTGTGACTTAAGTTCATTCTGGAGTTACGGCTGGTTTGTTTCGTGACTTTTACCAGACTTGTTTGATAGCAATTTGTTGTAGCTTTATTAGTTTTGGTAGTATGCATTTTTGTTGTCCGGGTATGGTGGTTTGCTGGGGTGTGACTTAGGTTTGTTCTGGAGTTACGGCTAGTAAATTTCCTGGCCTTTTCGACTTTTAATTATACTACCTTGTTGCCGTAAATTGTTTGATGTTTTGATGCCGTAGATAAAACCCCACAATGTTTTGTGCTAGTTTACATGGCAGTAGCTTCTCTTCCTCTTTCTAGGGTGAGACTTAATTTTATTCTGGAGTTACGGCTAATTTTATTTGGTTGAGTTCGTTGCTGTGGTCTACTAGCTTTGATCTTTCCGCCTCCTCGCTTGTGGTTTACCGTCTCCCGCCCGTTCTATCCCGGCTTCCCGCCCCGTTGCGCGCTACCCGCTCGACGTTTCCTTCTCGTCCGTACCGTTTTCCCGTTTCGTCGTGCGCCATCCACCCAACGTTTCCGCTTCGCCCGTGCCATTTTCGCGCTTCGTCGCGCGCTGTTCGCCCGGCGCTCCCGTTTGTCCGAACGGTTTCCCGTTGCGTCGTGCGTCACTCGTTCGGCGTCTCTTCCCGTCCGTCCCGTCTCCGGTTCCGTCCCGTGTCGCGCTTTCTGCGCTCTCCTTTCTTTCTTTCGCCGGGTACTATTGTATTCGACGAACACTTAACTTTGCTCTTTGGCGGTTTGCTAGGAAAACCGTCATACCAGGGTTCGGTTTAACCCATTTATGTTGTGTATGTGTGTGCCTTTGTATTAGTACCAAATTAAACTTTGGTTCCGGTTTTCATAAGATCAAGGCAACAAGGCAGGACAAACTTAACAAACTTTATAGAGCGAGGGAAAAATTAGAGGCTGAATTTAATAACATCTATGGTGAAATTAACAATGCTGTTGTTAAGAAAGAAGAGCTCTTTGATCTGGTACAAAAGACTGAAGATCCAGATGCTGCCTGTAAGAACCTTGAAAAATGGTTAGAGACTCTTCCAAAGAAAACTGACGAGTTCATTGCTGCTGCTCGAGGGTATATCAATTCGGTTCATGACAAAGAGACAGCAGAGCTGTATACCTCTCACCATTTAAGATCAGGTTCACACATGACTTCCTCAAAAAGATCAAATCAGCATAAACGAGACTTAGAACTATCAAGATTTAAAGAGGAGGAACTTGAGGAACAACATGAGGCAAAGCTTCGCATTGCTAGACAGCGTCTTGAAATTGAAAAACAAACGAAATAGCGGAAATTGGAAATTGAGCAGCTTGAGGAGGGTCATCGCAAAGAAGTAGCTGCTGCAGCCCTTGAGGAAATTGAGTTGATGACAAAATCATCAGCAGACGGGTCTGGTACAAGCAAAATGAGTGGGCTCTTTACGGAAAGAAGTTCAGTCAAGAACAAGAAACTTGTTGAAGATTGGGTTAATTCGTCACCGGCCGGGAACATGGCAAATGTTGCAAACAAACCGAGTTTGCACTTTTCTGGTTCCATCGCCCAATCCAACCAAGCAATTGTCCAACGACCCTCTTCAACTCAACTTCCAAATACACACTTCAATCTCAAATACACATGGTCAAGTTGAGGCCAACATCAACCTCCCTGTTTATGAGTCGCAAGAACCAAGTAGTAGAACCAATGTAACCAATGATGCACATGTTGCAAACAACATCAAGCAAGAGCAGTGGCAGCCTCAATATACGCCTCCATCACCACCAAAAAACTTTGGTATGCCAACTCAACTAAAAGCCCCAAACACAGCCCTACACTGTCTCAAGCAACAATGCACTTCAATGGTTTACAGTTAGATCATCAATTCCCTCGCAGGTCGAGCATGTCGGGACAGTTGAATTTAGTCAGCCCTCCGCAATCACCACCTTTAAATACACTCCTCATTAAAGCACACAAAAATGTACCAGCCCCTCCATCCCCTGTTCTAAACCCCGCACCATCGCATTTACCATTAATCCCACCAGCATTCCGCTTTCCTCCTCCGCCGCCACAAGCACTCCCACTACACGCCACTAACCTCCATTCTCCGCCTGCACCATTCATTTCCTCCGCAAACGTTTTTTGCACCTCAATTAATTCAACCACCACCACAACAAAAGAGTTTTCAGCCCCAAATTTTGACCCTATAACCCACGCACCTCCTGCTCCTCCTTATCCAAATGTCTGGCGTTTTCCGGCTGCAGTCCCATCTAATTCAGAACTACTTGTACGTATATCTGCAAACTTATACACCGTACATCTTGCCCCGTTAATCAACCCTTATATCACTGCATCGCTTCGCTCCTCTCATGTAAAAGCAGCACTAGGCGCTCAAATTTACATAACATCAGATTTCATGCAAGCAAATCCATTTAGTTCTACCACGGGTACCGCACCCACCTTTGTCACTTTGATTATTCCGCCAACGTATGGAGCTACCGTTCCGAATCCGTTGTGTTGGGGTGGCCCGTCGCATCCCACAACTTCGGCTCTTTCCTTGGACTCCGCGGATTTGATAAAGCATTTGGCGGACGCAATCACTCGTAAGAAGAACGATCCATTGACCGAGCGGAAATTGTCACAGTACAATGGTGATCCCCTGCAGTGGCATTAATGGTTCGGACAATTTAAAAGCGCCATAGGATTAGTCCTTGACTGATGATGTCAAGTTAAAATACTTAACAACTCTTGTTACTGGAAAAGCTAAAACCGGCATCGCTGAGTTCGCATACTTTGGTGTAATGTATAAGGATGCACTTAAGACACTTGAACGTAAATTTGGCCAAACACAGGCAATAGTCAGTGCACACTTAGATAAACTCAGCTCTTTTCCTCCATTAAAGATGCACAATAGTGATAACATCAAAAAATTTTCTGCAACAATTTCAAGTCTTGTTGGAGTCTTTAAATCACTTTCATTTGACTCAGACCTTAAGAGCGCCTCACTATTTAGCACGGCTGTGCAAAAGTTGCCTCCCAATCTGAAAAAGTCTTGGTCACTCTTCACAGTGAAGAAACATTGGGTTAAGCCAACACTCCTTGACTTCAACGATTTGTTGAAGGAGAAGGCGGAGGCACATGACTTAATGAAACAAACTTCATCGAAAGCTAGAACTGAGGATAACACCAAATCATTAGTAAAGACCAATGTAGCCTCAAGAACTTTTGCTGCTAATACGCAATCTAAGGGCACTCAGAGACCAGCCTCAACATCGGCAACGCCTGCAACCCCTCGCTGCATTGTGTGTAAAGGTAACAACCGCATCTGGGAGTGTAGGGTATTTAAAGAAAAGTCTCCCACTCAGCGAGCAAAGGTAGTGATGGAAGCCAATCTCTGTTTCTCTTTTTTGAGAGAAGAGCATATGTTCAGGCAATGCCCAAATACTAAGAAATGTAGGAAGGACGGTTGCTACAGCTCTCACAATACACTTTTTCATGGAGCTGAGAGGGTTTATCCATCAAAATCCCCTGCAACCAAAAATAGTAATTCTAATGCTGGCGCGAATCAAAGTAAAGTTTCTAGTGTCCCATCATCGAGTAAGACAACTACTCTGTCATCTGTGAGTAATGTGAAAGGCCTTCTTCAGGTGACTGAATTAAAAGTGAAGAGCTCTTCTGGTAAAGATACCACGGCTTTAATTTTGTGCGATACCGCTTGCAGTAACTCATGGGTGACCAATGATTTTGCAAATAGACTTAGTTTGCACGGTACAGCAGTGAAACTAACAGTCAAGGGTATAAATATTAAGGAGGTTGTAGACACGAAGTTAGTTGAACTAATTGTAACACCATGCGACAACCAAGCTTTTGAACCATTTAAAGTCAGCCCTTACGTAAAGGAAGATTTGAATGTAACCGCCGATGTCATCAACTTTAAAGCACTTCAAGAAACACACCCGCACCTAGCAGTTCTAGACCCAGTTACATATTGCTATGGAAACATCGAGATGATACTTGAACAGGATGTGTATCATGCCATCCGCCCGTTAGAGTACTTCGCTGCCGACGAGAAGTGCTTGCCCTTTGCTGTTCGCTTACCCATAGGTTAGGTTCTAAGCGGCCCTCAACCGTCGTCTTCAAGTTTAGTTTCGACTTGTTTTAAAGCAAATATGGAGCAAGATTTTGAACTCGCTAGTCAGGTAAAATCTTGGTACGGCATGGAGTCGTACGGAGCATTTGAGCAAGTAGACCCTCGACGATCCGCCGCGCGAAAGCTCGTGCGCATGATATTCTTGAAATACCACAGTGCAAAATGGAAAAAGGTAAGGTGTAGGAATGCTCTGGGCTGAAGACAACATCGAATTGCCCAAAATTATTTGTCAGCGCTGGTTCAAATAAAATCTTTGGAAAAGCGGCTACCGAACGATCAGACTTTAAGGGAAAAGTACTCGAATACCATCAAAAAGGACTTAGACAAGGGCTACGTAGTAAGGGTCAAAGATGCTCATAAGGTGGAAAGCCGCTCGGAACGAGAGTGGTACCTACCACACCATCGATTGTTAACACGAACAAGCCGGGCAAGGTTCGTACAATACTAAACGGAGCAGCAAAATTCCATGGGGCATCTCTTAATAAGTCATTACTCACCGGATCTGACTTACTGCAAAACCTAATCTATGTACTCCTACGGTTCAGACAACATCCATTCGCCGTATCCGCCGACATCGATGGAATGTTCCCCCAAGTTGGAGTGTTATCATATGATCAGCCATCATTGCGCCTTTGTGGCGGGAGGACCCCACATCAAATGTTGTGGTACACCAGTATTCACGCCACATCTTTGGGGCAAAAACTTCGCCCACCTGCGCCTACTACGCACTTCAACGCACGGCAAGTGATAGCGCTAAGGGGTACCCAGAAGCTGCGAAAGCCGTCCTTGAGAACTTCCACATGGACGATTACTTAGACTCAGTGGAATCCCCGAGAGGGCCCTCATTAGGCCGAAAGAATTGATACATCTTCTCCATCTAGGTGGGTTCAATCTTACTAAGTTTGTAAGCAATGTACTAGATTTGGCTGACCAAAATAATGGGTCTGCCCAATCCACTGAACCGAAGGTTGTCGTTTCATCCAAGGAGGAATCAATGCACGTGCTTGGGCTTAAGTGGGATCACAACAACGATACTCTGGTTGTTAGTAGGGGTACTAACAGCACCATCACGAAAAATTTAACACAGTGCTTGGTCTAAAGTTTTGTGTCAAAGATCTACCACCCAATTGGTCTTGTCGCACCGCTTACTGTTGGTGCTCGGTTAATATTGAAAGACATTTGGCGTGTCAATGGACAAAGTTGGAATGACGAGTTACCTAAAGAAACAGTTGACAGATTCCTTGCCTAGTTTGTTGAACTGCCGCTGTTAGCTGAGATCACTATACCAAGAAGTTACTTTTCGAGACCATTCCAACATCTTGAACTCCACATGTTTGGTGATAGCTCGCAAGACGTATTCAGTGCAGTAGGTTTTCTTAGGGGTCAAGTAACTTGCAACTCCGGGGATATTATAACAAAACTGGCATTTGTCTTGAGCAAGGCCCGTGTTTCACCTATGAAGGTAATGACAGTTCCTAAGTTGGAATTACAAGTCGCTCTCCTCGCTGCCCGTTTAAAAAGGAATTCTGTCGAGCATTAACGGTTACTGTGGATAAAGTATTTATGTGGACAGATAGCACCATTTTCTTGCAGTGGATAAACTCAAACAATAAACACCCAATATTGCTTGCAAATCGTGTTAGTTAAATTCTGGAGAACACCAGCTTTGACCAATGGAACCACGTCGCCACTTGTGATAATCAGGCCGATGCTGGCACGCGTGGTATGTCCGCTGAAGTTTTGCAATCCAGTAGCTGGGTAAAGGGTCCTGACTTCTTGAGAACTAAAAAATTCCATTTCTTTTACCAAACACTGACGTCGTTGATAGCATCAAGCTCGGCGTTGTAACCAAGGAACAAGATAATAACTCCATCTCATCTCTAGCCGCATCCATAACCAAGCCGCCCCCTAAGGAACAATACAATAACCTAATCCTGTTTGATAAGTTCAGTTCTTATCAAATGCTACTTCGTGTCACCGCATATGTGCTCCGTCTTTTACCATCTAATGAAAGTTACAGTACCGTAGACGGCAGCATAGCGGACCCTGTTGAGCTTGACGAAGCCGAGCGTCATCTCCAGTACTTGGTTCAAGAAGAGTCCTTTAATACCGAAAGAAAGTATCTTCTTGAAAATAAATCCGTTAAGAGGAGCAGCCGCATTGCTCAGTTTACACCGTTTATTGGGCCTCATGGTCTCATCCGTTCTTCTGGCCGACTCCAACGGCTAGTGGAAATTGACTTTGACACTAACATCCTATCGTGCTGGATGCGGGTCATTGTTTCAATAAACTGTTTTTGCGGCATACTCATTTGAAGAATCATCAACAGTGCATCGATTATTTACGTTCAGAGGTACAGGAACGCTATGCCATCCTTAAACTACGTTCCACACTGCGTTCCATCAAATCAAACTGCGTCTTGTGTAGAAAGTTCTGTGCAGCAACCATTCAACCGATCATGGCGGACCTCCCAAAGGAGAAACTCGCATGCCAGTCTCCTCCCATTACCAACACTGGGTTTGATTACTTCGGCCCATTTTTCGTAACCGTTCGTCGGACTACCGAGAAGAGGTGGGATTTCTCTTCACTTGTTTTACTGCTCGTGCTGTCCATGGGGAAGTCGTCCCGTCCATGGACACTAATTACTGTGTAATGAGAGAGGAGTGGTTCGTCTCCCGTCGGGGTACTCCTTCTATGATTTGGTCGGATAACGGTACAAACTTCATTGGAGCGGAGAAAGAGCTCCGTTAATGTATGGGAAAATGGAAAACGCTTAACATTGCCACCGAACTTGCACATAAGGGCATTAAGTGGAGGTTCAATCCACCAAGTGCGCCACACCAAGGTGGCATCTTGAGAGGCTAATTCGTAGTTTTGAAAAAGTATTATTATTATTATTATTATTATTACTATCAATATTATTATTATTATTATTATTATTATTATTATTATTATTATTATTATTATTATTATTATTATTATTATTATTATTATTACTATTATTATTATTATTATTATTATTATTATTATTATTATTATTATTATTATTATTATTATTATAATTATTATTATTATTATTATTATTATTATTATTATTATTATTATTATTATTATTATTATTATTATTATTATTATTATTATTATTATTATTATTATTATTATTATTATTATTATTGTAGGTTTACGCACCATTTATAAACTCAAAAGTGCTTTCAAAATCAAAATTTAAAAAAAAAGTTTTCATTTTTTTGCGATAATCCAATTCATGGGGTATTAGTTTCATCTCAAAAGGGAACTTATTCCAATTGAAAGGAACAGCAAAACTGAACGATCTTTGCCCAAATGCAGTTGTGACATTAGGAAACTTCAAATTGTATGCATATTGGCATCTAGTCACCTTATCATTTCGAAAACCTAATGCACCCAGATACATCCGAATTTTCCACGGATGGTGAACTAAGCGGTGACCAAAAAACAGAATTTTGTAGAGGATACTTTGTTTCATGGGTAGCCAATGAAGCTCTTTGATATAATTTGCTGTTGGTGAACCAGGTGATAACCTAAAAATGAGACGACATGTTGAGTTCATTATACGATGTAATTTCTCTATAATATTCACAGGTAGTACATAGTACAGTGAGTTGCAGTAATCTAGTCGCGAGAGAATCATTACCCGAACTAATTCGATCAACGACTTTCTGTCGACTGTATCCCTGATGGAATGAATTTTTCACAGGAAATAATAACATCTACGGCACACGGAACTAACTTGTTTCGCATATCAAAGTCTGGAATCTAAGTTGAAGCCCAATAAAGTAACATTGTAAAAAAATTTGCATCCGTTGGAAGTTCAAAATTTCTATTTTAACTTTTTTTCTACTAACAAACATGTGTTCAGTTTTATTCGATTTTAATCGGAGCTTAGCACCACTGAACAACTTTTGGAGAATCGTAAGTATCAAATCAAAAACCCCTGCTTTATCGAAGCATGGTAAGGTAAACAAATTAGATAACAGTGTCATCGGCATAAAATTGATAATTGACATCAAGACGTTCAAACAGAACTTCCAGAGGAACAAGATAGCATGAAAAAAGAACGGGACCTAGAATAGATCCTTGAGGAACACCCGTTTTTATAGTTCTTGGCATCGAATAATCACCATCAATCAACACTTTTTGAGATCTACTACTCAGATAACCATTTAAAAAGCTAAGCACTTTATCTTTGAAACCGAAACTTGTTTTAAGAATTGAAAGAAGTAATTCATGATCGAGAGTGTCAAGGCAGCTGATAGATCAAGTCCAATACAAAAAGTGCTCTTTGTCCTATCTAAATTGAGAAGCAAATCATTTGTAACCTTAGCCAGCGCTGTTTCTGTAGAAAAAAAAACTTCCTCTAGGCACTTTGGTACTTGTTAAAGAGACTATTATTTTCAAGGTGTTCACAAATTTGCATGAAAGCCGCCCGTTCTAATAGTTTTGAACTATAACTTAGGTTTGAGATAGGTCGTTAATTGGAAAAATCTTCATTGTCAAAATTTGCTTTCTTCAAGTGGGGCCTAACAATGGCCAGCTTAAAGGACTGGGGGAACTATCCCGCCTTCAGCGAAAGATTAAGAATTTTCAGGAGGTCGAGAAAATAATGATCTGAAAATGACTTTACAAGATGTGTCGGAATGATGTCCAGTGCGGACGTACTGTTTGACGACGCCGAAATTAAATCTCTAAACTGACTTATCGACAACTCTGTGAACGAATACATTGAGTTAACTTCAGTTTTCAAAGAAGTCGTTTGCAAGCTGGTTTTTTGTTTTCATTTTCGAGAGCTGTTCTACATCTTGACCAAGAAGCAATTTCAATTCGGCAAACTCTTTACGGTTACAATTTTCCTTCAACGCATTCTCTATGTACAATCTACGCTTCTCTAAGAATTTTTCAAAATACATATGGGTAATATTTTCGTATTCAGCTTTCAGTACATATGTTTTCGACTTTCTGTATTTGCGCTCTTCTTTTCTGTTCTTTCGTTTCAATCTCAAAAGCTCATCGTCAAAGAATGGGCATTGATGCTTAGTAAATGTTTTTATTTTGAGTGGTAGAACGGAATCCGAAATATTCTCCTCAATTCTTAGATACATATCCCAGGCTTCATCAATACTTGAGGCAACATTAAATTTTAAACACGACCTCAAAAACTTAATAAATCCATCAGAGTGAAACTTCTTCTAATTTCTGTACATCAAACGTTGTTCAGACGTTGCTGTTGTTGCTGAGCGAGAAACAAATAAACGAATGGTCCGAAGAATTAATGAAGCTATTCGATTTAAATTTAATTGAAATATTGTTTGACGCAATAACATGGTCAAGAATCCCACCACTTCTATGCATTTTCTCAGAGACGTACTGAGTCAGGCCTAAGTCTTCAAAAAATGAGTTCCACATTTTTTTGAGTACTGTACACTAGAGTACTGTACACTATCCTCGGTACGCGTTGCCTCACAGATGAGGTGTTGAACACTACTTTTTGTCTGGTTCAATACGCACTAACTCGACGACC
Organism: Convolutriloba macropyga; assembly: GCF_964194025.1. Taxonomy (NCBI): domain Eukaryota; kingdom Metazoa; phylum Xenacoelomorpha; order Acoela; family Convolutidae; genus Convolutriloba; species Convolutriloba macropyga. The sequence goes on from NC_134471.1 coordinate 63,893,382, forward strand.
GTCCGAACTAGGCGCAATAACACCTATCCATTTTCTACTCGTTAACCAAGCAACAAGAATTCCGTCCGTCGTTGGCGTCGACGAGTTTGATCATCGTAAGCGATACGCCCGTGCACAGTCCTACGCCAATGCAAATTGGGCACGTTGGCTTAAGGAGTATGTACCTGCGCTGAAACGTAGATCTAAGTGGCAGACGCATGCCGAGCAGCATCTCAACGTTGGTGATTTGGTTTGGATCGTTGAAGAAAGCAACCCTAGGGGTTACTATCCAACTGCTCGGATTGAAGAACTCCGTTACGGCTCCGACAGCGTTGCCCGCCGTCGTACGCACGTCATCCGGATCGCTCGTGCTCTTGCTCATTAAGCTTGTACTGATCCTCCCAACACTTTCTTCCGGGCCGGGAGGATGTTACCGCGTAAATGAGCAAGCTATTTAAAGCGGGAAACGAACAATCTATTTAAATGCGCTATTTAAACTAAACGAGAAATCTGTTCAATCTATCCAGCGAAAGTATTACGTCGTAATTTCTAAAGCATGCATGCCTTACAAAAAGATTAAATGCACGTAAAATCTCTTCTATTCGGCATAGAAAGCTCGGAAAAAATTTGTTTTACAAAGTTTTCGTTGAGCCTACTAATATACTAAATCGATTGCGCTCTTTTTAGGCTTAATATCTTTATGTTTCGAAAACATATCGGTGACCAATTTGAGCCGAAATCGGCTAAGACAAAATAACTGCTAGCAAACAACGCTAGATTTGCCAGGCCATTTAGAGGGGCTTTTACGCCTCCTTGATGATTTGAGTACAGTTGCTTTTCATGCAAAAACGTTGCTATCTTCGATTATATAGATGAATTGAATTTACTCGCCAATAGTCTGATTATTGAGTTATCAGCTTTATGAAATATTAGTAAGAGTGGTTATCTACCAAAAACAAGCATATCTGCCATATGAACCGTTTTTTGCAGTTTAAAAAAATTCTTGACTGATTTTAGGTCACTTCAGTGGTCCGATTGAGATTTTAATAGGAGATGCAGTAAACCACCAATCAAATAGTGATGGGGGTCATCGAAAATCGCAAAATCAAGCGAAATACTTCTCAAAGCTCGTCAATAGACAATAGATA
>NC_134471.1:63894708-63992208 GCF_964194025.1 Convolutriloba macropyga
CTTGAAAAATTCTTTTTTAAAATGTATAAAAAAATGAAAAACTAAACTAGAAAATTTTTTTGTAAAATTTCCAAGTTACAATAGACAATGAGGAATCTTAATTATAGCAGTGGAAAGCTATTAAAACACAAGGCAACTATTAGATAAATCACGCATTCGAACCGCTCTAACAATGACTAATACTAGCTAATTGTATTGAATTTATTTCTGCTAAAATTGCACTCTAAAACAATCATATCAAGTCCTTGTGAAATGGCGATAACTTTCGTTATTTACACCAATTACTAACTCCAGAAACACCCTGATAACAACCTTAAAAGTTAGTGCGTAATATTCTTGTTTTGGGAGTTAATAATCAGAAGAACATTTTTGAAAAATTCTGCGCATTTCAGTGCTTTTTTGCACAATTTTAGAGCAAATTCTGGAGCCGGCATCGTAGCTTCATCCACCACAAATGTAGTGCACGAAAATACGTTATATTTGATTTAGATGTACCGGAGGACAATGAACTTTCCAGAACTCGGATCGAGTTTTCGTTTAGATTTTGAAAGAAATGCGATAACTGTGGTGAGTTTTTATAAAAATTGCGGTAATTGCGGTAAATGGGGGCGAAAAAGAAATTATTAAGCGCATTTCACCGCATTTTTAAAAAAAAAACTCACCGCGAAATTAACCGCAATTCTTACAAAAAATCACCGCATCACTTTTTGTGGCAAATTAATATAAAAAATGCGGTGAACGCGGTACAAAAAAATAGTTCACCTCAATTCACCGCATTCCTTTCAAAAACTCACCGCATTGTCTTCCAACTTTTATTGAACCTGATTCTAAATCAAAAGAAATATTAACGAGCTAAGTGAGAGATTGCGCAGTTGAATGAGAAGTTGTAGACATGCAGGAGGTGAACGCTTCCAACCCGTGTACGGAAGTTTTTTGTAAGACTTCCGTTGAATGCAGTGAAAGAAAAATCAACGCAGTTCACCGCATTCACTAAAAATTTTTAATTTTCACCGCATTTCACTGTGTGGTAGGGTTGTACCATATTTATTTCATATTTAGTTGATTTGTACCGAATCATATTAAGTTTGCCCTCGCCTTAGTAAAATTCATATTCCACTTCAGTTAAGTTTGCCGCCGACTAATAAATCAACTTTTCAATTTATTCACATCCCCCACTTTTGTTATAATTTCATTCGTTTGAACTTATCTCACAGAATTCAGTTGTTCTAAATCTTCTTAGTTTTGCAGTCAGAATAATCCTACCTGGATTTGAGAAGGATTTCCACGCCGAAAAATTAAGTCTACATTCGTAGCTCTATTGCAAAACAAAACTAAAAGTGGTAATCCAACAATTTAGGAAAAACATTGATTCGCGCCCCGAATCCAATTCAAATCTCTTAAAGCGTATTCGTGGCTCATATACCTACCTCTGCAGTGAGAGGTATCACATGGCGCAGTCAGCAGTCAAAGAACTTGCACTCCTTGGAGTCGAACCCTTTTGGGAGAAACCAACACTAAAACCACCCTTAAGACGGGATCGCTGGCGGATAATTTTGAAATTGTCTATCCTGGCAAAAGAGGGTATTTCGATCAACACCCTACGTGAAGCTCCCCCGGACAAAGTCACCTTCCCTCCAGAACTTATTTACGAGGATAATATTGAGAACAGTACGTCTCAGAGCGAGAGAGATCGAAAAACTCGGAACGAGCAACTAAAGAATGCGCGGTTAAATCGTTGTCAGAAGATAGAATTTGTCGGTATACTGTGTGGCGACAAACCTTGGAAGTTCTGCGACAACAAAGCTGTGTCTTTGACTTATCTTAGCCTGGGAATGGAAGGAGGACGAATATTTGGTTCCCAAGAACCAAATATCCAGATTGATCGTGTAACAACAAAGGATCTTTGGGAGAGTCTGGATCGGGTATTTGCAAAACAACGAAATATCACCTTTGATCGGTATACCTTCCTAACCAGGAAACAATTGAAAGGAGGGCCTGTAGAAAATGGTTGTCTCCAGGAACTACGGTTGTCTCCGGGAACTATCTTTGAACTGCGACTTGGGAAGTCATGAGGAATAAATCATTCCTTACGTTTTCATAGCCAAGTTGCAAGACGGCGAGATCCAGAGAGAACTGCTAAAGGAGACGAGAACGGCTCAAAAGGCATTAGAAGTTGCCATTAATATTGAGATGGGCATACAAAACCAGTTGAAAATATCTGGAATCACCATTCATTCGACGACCAATGAGATCACAACTACATCTGTAAACAATATACAAGGATCTTGAAATAGATGGCGACCTTCAACCAACCGATTCGTGACACCTACAACTTGTCCAAACTTTGGCTAGGGATGGTCTGCTGCACATCGACAAAAATGTTCTGCTGTTGGGAAGAATTGCAAAAACTGCGGTATTGCCAACCACTTTGCGAAAGTTTGCAGAAAACCTAAACACTCATACAAGCCGAAACCCAGAGTAAACAATGTAGATGATTCTATTTCTGAGGCGGCAGCGGTGGGTACTTCAGCAACAGTCGGAGAACAAGTTAACCATATAGATAGATTGCTCCAGAAGCAAAGTATCTACGATGCTAACTACGATTCGGATTTTGATGACTATGATGACAATTGTGTTAATACAATTTCCATTAAAAACGATACTAGAGAAGTGGAGCCCGTGAACTTTTAAATTTGCATCGGGAACACAGTACAAAAGCTGTAGTGGATTTGGGAAGCGTGTGCACTATAATTAATAAAAATCTTGCAACTACAGTAGTATCAGAGTGTAAAGAAAGCTTTTGGATACAATCACCAGAGAAACACGATCTAAAAACTTTTTCTAATGATCTAATCAAAACAATTGGAGTGATGAAAACTTCAATCAAGTGTAACGATTGGGTCGCTACGGGTGTTAATGTGACAGTAGTGGAAGATGGCCATAGACCCATAATCGGACGAGATCTCTTCCCAAAATTTGGCTTTTTGCACACCCAAATAAAACAAGTTGCAAATGTGGATAAAAGCCAATGATTAATTAGGAAACGGATAGCGTTTGAATTCCCAGGTCTAATCTTGCGAATCGTTAAAACACTCTGTTAAATCTATGCTTCTCAAAAATTTTAGACCTACACACCAAAAAATTCGTAGGGTCCCAATTTATTTACAACGCTTAGTTAATGATGAACTTAAAAAGTTACTTGCAGAAAACCACATCATAAAGTTAAATAGTTGTTCAGATAAAAATTACATCTCACCTATAGTTATCACGGTAAAAAAAGACAAAACTGTTAATTTAGCCTTAGATTCAAAAATCTTAAATAAATCTATCCATAAAAATAAATATCATTTGCCGAATATAGAAAACTTAATTGACACAATCCAACAAAATCTAAATACAAATGCGTCACTGAAGCAGCATATTTTTCAACATTGGATTTGAAGTACGCATATAGTCAAATTAATTTAGACCCGGAAACGGCTAGCAATGCGACTTCAATATTATTAGCGGTGAGGGTACTGGTACTTAGCGCTTCACTACAGAAGTTTACGGATTAACAGACATGCCAGCAGCTTTCCAAATAGTAATGGACTGCACACTTGTTAGACTAAATAGCATTCATTGTTTCTTAGATGATATTATAATAGTCAGCCGTGGCTCTAAAGAAGAACACCAAAAGTTAGTCTATAAATGCCTAAAAAAATTGGACGACGATAATTTGAGAATAAATTTACCTAAATGTCATTTGGCTACAGCTGAATTAGAATGGTTTTGTCATAAATTTACACAATCAGGAACCGCACCACTTGAAACTAAAACAGCAGCAATTTAAAATTTAACAGCACCTAAAAATTTAAAACAATTACGATCATTCTTAGGTTCAGTTCATTATCTAGGTAAATTCATTCCTAATTTATCTCCATTATGTCATCCACTTAGACCATTGCTTAAAAAGAATACGAAATTTGCTTGGAATGATGAATTGGAAACTCATTTCCAATCAAAAAGAAACTCGCAAAGGCAACAGAAAACACACATTATAACCCACACTTGGAAACGCGGATCAAATGCGATGCATCTAGAGCTGGACTAGGAGCAGCACTAGAACAACGTTCACCGACAGGTTGGCATACGGTTGCATTCGCGTCACGTTTCCTGAACTCAATTGTGGAAAGTTACAGCGTAAATAAATTAGAATTATTAGGGGTTGTGTGGTCTGCAGAATATTTTAAATATTATTTAATCAACAAATCATTCACAATCATCACAGATCATCGAGCACTACTTTCTATTACGAAAGAACACCGATCTAACAAATGATATAATAGTCGTTTAACCCGTTGGGTGGATCGTCTTTTACCCTTTCATTTTAATATTGAACATATACCAGGCGCAAAAATGGGGCTGGTAGATTACATTTCTCGCTAACCAAATCAAGAAGCAAAAGTTACAAACAAATACGATGAGGAATTTGCGGTAGCAACAATTACCCGCATTTGTGACGCTATTGCAGCAAATTATGTAAGTACCACACTGCAAAGCTGCCAATCACAGCACTTCGGCAGCGTCAATCACACACATTCCACACGTGCCTCGCATCCTCAGTCAGCAAACTATGCCAATTTGTTTTCTGCTACTAATCGTAACACAACTCAGTTGCTCATTGATAATTCTGCAAACACAGCTCAGAAACACGTAAATTCTAACTTGCATAAAAATTCAACTCAAATCCAACATCATTCTATTTTGCAAACAAATACAACGCAAATACACCCACATTCTCAAGCAAATATGAGTAGCCCGAGGTCAATTCCCTAAAACCCTCCTACCCACAGCATTGTCACTTTTCAATCTACACCGAATTCGGCCGTGAATGCAACACACTCTTACAATGAAGGTCAAAATTCACCCAACCATAACACAGTATTCACCAAAGGATTTTTGGCTGTACTCACAATCAAGGATGCAGTCCTCAAAGAAGTGCGAGACAGTATCCTCCAAAATGACGCACAACGCTGCAAGGAGAAGAACCCCTACCTTTTCTCGTTTTGGAGGGACCTGCATGTTAGGTCCGGCTGCGTCTGCATAGAAGAACGTGTGGCAATACCACACTCAATCAAGCACGCTGTGTTAGAAAGCCTTCACCTCACTCACCCTGGCAGCTGGGGTATGATTACCCTTGGGCAGTATGTTTAGAGGTTTCGAGTTGTTATTTCAAAGGATGTGCAAACAAATTTGAATTATCATCCTTTCGAACATTTCTTAGAAGTTGTTAAAATTTTCATGCAAGAGTAGTATTAAAAATGCCTGTATTGTAACGGAAGGGGGGACTTGTCCCCCCGTTATAATACCGGCATGGCCTTTTTTAGGTGTGTGGAATTAGGAGTGGAAAATTTTCTGTGCTACGTAGAACCGCAGCTGCAATGCACAAGAACAATTTGCTTACAACTGTAGTGTATTAATATATACCCAATCTTAATTTATGGAGAAAAATATTTTGCAAATTTTACTTGCAATTAGTAGTAAAATTGCCTGTATTGTAACGGGGGGGGGGGGTGGGCACCCGTTACAAAACCAGTATGGCCATTTTTAGGTGCCCTTGTCGAAAACTTGTAAAATTTTTCGAAAATTTTGTTTCCCGTGGTTGGCGAAGACTTGTAATTTTTTTTGAGAATTTGGTGTTCTGAGTGTGGTGGAACTTGTAAAATCTTTGGAAAAAATTTGGTGCGGTGAATGAGTGAAACTTGTAAAATTTTTCGAAAAATTTCGATTTTTTTTTTTAAATTCTGAATCCTTTTTCTAGCCTAATGAGACTAATGAAGGACTGAAAATCAAAAGTGACTAACCTGATGGAATACTGAGGTAAGGGAAGAAAAAGATAGTTAAAATTTGATAAGTTTTTGTTCCAATACAAGAAATTTAATAGTTTTGCAAGTCTGAGACCGCACAAGTGGTATTATTTTTATGGGTTTTATTGCCCACATGATTGAATTAACAAGCGAGTGCGATAACGAAATTGGAGGTTTGTTCAATTTCAAGCTTGGAGAGATGTTTCAAGTAGAAATTCGAACTGAAAGTAGCGCATGAGAATGAATGGGGAACAAAATATCGTGAAATTTGACCGAAAAATAGAAGAAATTAGGGTTTCAAATTTGTCTAAAAATTGGTTAAAAAAGTTATTTTATCGCTTCATTATTGTGTCGGGAAATGCTTGATATGGGGGCCAATTGAATTTTGGTAAAAGTACGGGTTGAAAATAGTTTAAATGGAGCGCTTAAGGTGTATTTTTGAAGCCATTTTGCGTCAAAAACAGACAAAAACAGACAAAAATTGCAAAAATTGCTGTTTCTTTGTAGTAAAAACTTTGAAAAAAATGTTCTTCGCCGCCAATAAGCGTTTTTATACAATTTAAAAAATGTTTAAAGATGCTAGGAGAAATACTGTTAAGGTATTTATACTGTTATGGGTTTATATTCAATATTTTTTAGTGATAACTTGTACCTACATTTTTTGTATTTTTTGATGAAAGGCCAAAAATGTGCAAAAGTTGTTAATTTTTGAGGTAAGAATGTAGAATAAAATGTTCTATGCTAGTTATAAGGGAGTATGCAACAAAGTTTTATAAGATGAAAGTTTGCTCGAACAATTAATAAAGAGTAATTGGGTGTTGTTTGCATGTTACTTTTTGTCAATTTTATGACAAAAAAGTAAAAAAAAATTGATTTTTCTTGGGCGATGAATGTAGAATAAAGTAATGTTTCTTAGTTGAAACGCAATTTGCAATGAAATTTTGTCCTTTAACATCTTGGCGAAACAAATAAAAGTGATTATTAGGGTGCTGAATATATATGTTTTTTCCTTACTTCTTATGTTGTTTACTTTAAACTATCACTATTTTGCAAACCAAATGTTATAAAAGAACTTTCGGCTAAAACAGCTGACGTCCTATTGTACAGTATTCATTGTACAAGGTCATTCTAATCATTGGCGCTGAAATTGTGGATAAAAAAGTGTGAGAGATTAAGAACAAAAAAAAGAACTGTTTTGACAATTTTGCCGGCGATTAACCCATTTATGATTCTATGAAAACTTCTTTGAAGTGTTCATGTATGACTTCATTACATGGTAAACAAAACTTGGGTGTGGCAACCATAAAAGTAGGCTGAGTTTGAGTTTGAGTTCTATTTTTAGCATATCTGTGCAATCGACCATGTAAAGCCAAAGTGAGGAAAAATGGTCTTAAAAAGTTTTATTGGTATTGCATTTTCTTTGCAATTCAATTCAAAGCAAGCCGCATTTCTTAATTTCCTCTTACAGCGTGTTGATACCATTATGAGTGTATTTCTTGTCGACAACGGAAACAAAGTTATGACTGAAAAATTTTCTTTTCACAATAATAGTGACTTTTGCCACGAAATTTCGTGCACTAGCAAACGAATTGTTGTTGCTTTCTGTGAAAACATACGAAACAACGGGAGCATATATTACTCTGCGACTCTTCAAAAAAAATTATGAGAAGTTTCGTTTTAACCAAAAAATAACTCTCTCAGCTGCTGAATTTGATCTTCTCGGCCAGAAATTAAAAACGATCCAAGATCTATCGTCTCGAGGAACTGCAAAGAAAATTAAACGAAGGCAACGATCTGGTTGTGAAAGGGATCTCGAAGAAAGACCTCATTGCGAAGGTGGAAGAGCGAAAAAAATCACGACAAAAAATAACAATTAATGCAAGTGAAAGTTACAAAGAAAATTAATTAGCAAAATGGTGGAGGCAATGTTTGAGCGCGCACCGGAATATTTTCACCAGTTTGCCAAACAATATCTTTACTTTATATGTCGAATTGAGCATATTTTTGAAAATACAGTAACAAAGAACTTTGCATACAGCTTGCATATGAATGACGACTTTTGTAAAGTACCTGGATCACATTATCATGTTAATGCCTCCAATGATCAACTTCCTGATTCTTTCAAGTCTACAGCATCCAAACCATTCATTATACCTTGTCTCTTCAGCTGTTTCAAACTGCTTATTAAAACTAACTTAACAAATACAGTTTTTCGTGGAGAAATAATGAACAAAATTAACGAAGCGGTGAACTACAACGTGCAATACCAGTTGAACTTTGCAAACTCTAAGAGAGAACTACCTAACGTTGATTGTGTTTTCACCAATAGTGTTCAGACTCAAACTAACTTTTTGCCTACTTGCACGGTTGATAGATTTTATAGTTTTTATAATGGTGGTCTGTACGGTGAGCTTTCCAAAATATTTGATATATTAAATAGTGGCTACGGTTGTTTGCATGGCGACAATAGTTTGATATTCATAAATTTTAATATGGAATCGAAATCTTCTAAATAATAATTATGTACTTGTTTGTCTTTGAAAAAAGAGTTGAGCAAAAAATTTATATAAAAATGTTAGAGCGCATGATTAGCAAAGCGTAGCAAATCATTATCGTTCATATTCAACAATAAAGGATATTCGTAACCACATCACATGCACAAAAAAATGCAAAAAAGTCCACAGAGTTTTGAGTTTTGATTTTGAACTGGCTTAAGTTTGAGTACTTGAGTTACTTCATTATAAAACTGTATCAGACGGGAATACAGTATTTGGTAGTTTTGTATCGGGATTCCAAGCTGGTCAGCCAAATAAACTTTGTTTTCGTGAAACAAAATAGCCATCCAATGAGTGCCTTCATATAGCGCTGGTGAAGCATTAACTATATTAAATCCTTTTCCTGATAATTTTGTAAAATTGTCTGCTGCAAAAACTCCATAAAAATAATATTTCAATTGAGTACATTTTCACAACAAATAGCGTATTTCATCACTATCCATCGGTGGGGTAGGTGATAATTGAGTTTTTTGTCACCTTTTGTTCCGAAATAACGTAAAACGTTGAGCTTCTTTCACCCAGAAATAGAATTTATACGTTAGCCGCCAAAGCTCCTTCAAATATAAGTTGAACAGAAATTGAGCAATATGTAAGTTCTGGACGAATGAAATCATGAGAAGCATCTTGCGTTGAACTTAAGTCAAAAGCTAGAATAAACTGATTGGGATAATTGTCCAGAGTTATGCCATTCCCACCTTTGTCAAGAAAATCCAGGGCTTCCAGAGTATTGAAGTAAATGCGGTGGTTAAAAGTTTTTGAGACCGGAGTTCCAACAATAGGTTGACCATTTCTATAGACAACAATCTGGCTCAAACTGAATTTCTGGTAGTGAAAAGAATTAGTGCGATTAGTTATCTGTTAGCCAAGATATACTTGATTTGTTGGCATTGCAACTATCATACGTCGAACAGGTTCTTTCAAGAAAATATCCTCATGGCTTTAACTTCTTATTCCAGTTGTAGCTAAAAAGAGTTTGTGAAAATACTTCTGTATAGCGATACACGGCAGGTGTTTTTTAGTAAAGTCAAAGTTGTCAATTTTCTGACGTGGAGATTAGCTTAAATTAATTTAACTTTGTAATGTTTGTTTGACTCTGAAATTACAACAGAATCATTTGTAGACCTTCTAAATGAGATTTGCAGAGTAACAACACTAAGTAATTGTTTATCACAATTTAAAATATCATTCGCCGGCTTTCCAATAAAATAGTTTTCCTGGGAATTAGTTTTTCTGGCCGCTACCTCGTTTGCGCGACCGTCGATGCCATCAATTTTAGCTGGCTCATCCACATAATAATATCCCTGACAAGCTATCCATGTGCTTTTTGCAGTTTTTCCTGAAGAAAATTCCGTTTCAATGAATGCTTTGTGCGCATAGTTTCCGTTTGTGTTGGAAATTTTAACACCGTTAGCAGATACAGTGCATTCTGAAAATAAATAATGTAATGCGTTGTTGCTAAAACATGGCCAGTCTGTATTTGTAGCATCAGTTCCTCTCCTTAAATCGCCGTCATCATTTCGGGAGATTTTGCATTTATTTTCAAGGAGAAGTTTTTGTAAATCTATGAGATTGTTCCTATCGCCCAAAACTTCAAACTCAAGCATTGGACCGTCCGGGTATATGATGGTCCAACTTTTTGAGTAAAAGCATTGTCAAACGTAATAAGCAGAGGCTGTTTTTCAAACAAATCAAGTGTGGTGTGTGTTGCCTCTGTGGGCAGTAAATTAGTAATCATTTTGAACTTTAAAAAAGAAATTTGACCGACTTCTCGTCAAAGAATTCTTCTTACGAATGCCTTGTTTTGGCTTTTCAACGTAGGTTTTTAATTTACGCATTCTTCTTGTTTTTGATTCCTTCACTTGCTTTCTTACAGTCGACTTGTTTGCTTGCTTTGGAGACTTTTTCTTTATAACAACATCTACCAGCTCAGGAGCTGTTCAAACAATCAATTCACGTCCAATCTTTTTGGCTGCAGGCCAAAGAAACTTTCTTGCAATCGGTAATGCGGCTCTGCCAATACCTGCTGCTAAAGCCCCAAAGCCACTTCCTCGTTGGCGATAGTGTCCTGAAAAGTATGTTGACACCGATTTCTGTTTATAGTAGGCTTCCATTTAGTCGAATTTTTTAAAATTTAAAGTCAAAACAACTTTTCCTTTTCCAGCGAATGGAACTAATTGTCCGGTTTCTGTCCGCAGTTAAATTTCAATTGACTGAAAATTTTTTGATGATAACTTTTTGTATTCCAAATTGCTGGAAACATTTCTGTGTGTTGGCTCTATTTCGCAGGGGCTACCGTTATTCAGGCGTTGTTTTGAATCAATGACTCGAATAAGAGGAGCTTTAGTATCACCTACGTAATGATACTCAATTATGTTAACGTAAAAAAAAACATTTGCTTCCCTGCAGAAAAATCAAAAGGATAATCACCAGCAAAAGATTTTTCTTCGTCATCTGCCATGGTCAGATTTTCAAAAGTTTCCAACATCTTGTATCCAATATTATAACCAGACCCACCATGGATACCGTTGAAACCTAGTATACTCGGAATTTCGTTATCCGGGAAAGTATATCTTTCTTTTTTACCAAAAAATAGGAATTAACTCCAATGATTTTGTTAAATTGATAGTCAAAATGAGGCAATCCAGTAGCTGTTTTTAAGGATCTCAAAAAATTTTTCATAGGAACCAATTCCAATGATAGCTTGTTCTCCTCCGTATGGTCTGGAGACAGCATCAAATGGAATACTTTTCTCATAAAACTTGCGGCCTTCAGAAGAAAATATCTTTAAATCACTTTTGTTCACTTGATTTATTTTTGCCGGGAAGACAATTTCACTTATCGCAACTAGCCAATCCCCCTTCAAATTAATTTCTTCATTGAAATTATTTTTGAATGAGGACAACGCATTTTGAGGAAAAATATTCATAGATGCTGATGAAACTAAGTGAACGTGAATTCATTCATGTTTTGTTATTTCACTACTATTGTCTCTAACTTTGACCAACTCTAACTCATAAAATTTTTTTTGACTGGTTCTTGGGATGTGTCAACGAGACTATAAGTAGGGGGATTTCTTTTAGGTATATCGTAAATCTCGAAAACTTCGTTGGTAAATGTTTGCTTCATCCTTTTCAAAAAGGAAGATCCGCTTTTGATATTCTCACAAAGTCCTCAACGTAAAATTTTGGTCGACGATATAGTTTTGCTGACGTATTAAGAATTAATAATATCAAGTCAGGAACGTCTTTTTTTTGTCACTTTATTGGGCGCCAATTTCGTTACTCTGTTGACTCTAATGAGTTTGTGTTAATTGAGTTAATGGGTTGTACAAAGCTCTGCAATTGATTAATATACGAGTATGTCCATTTGTCCTCTAAATACTTGTATATCAAATTCTTGAGCGGTCGTATATTTCTTTCCGCAAATGCTGATATATTCTCGCTGAAGGTTTTATAAACTTCAATTTTTTTTCTGACAAAGATTGCCTAAGGAGCCCTTAGTTTCTGTACCAGCATCTACTCACACTTTTTTAGTTTGCTTCTTTTTTATCATTTTTTTCAACGCATCTGCTGTTGTTGTGGCGTACTTTGAATTTAAGGGTTCGATTTGTAGATAAAGTGAAAGACAGTCTTTTGCAAACAACAAATATTTCACTTTTTTGTTCTCTTTTGCTAATTTATCCACATAAGCCAAGTCTAGCGACCAAATCTTGTTTATGTCTTAAGCAATAACTTTCAGTGTTGGAAATTTTTTTCTATATTTCTTAGGCTTTGTGAGGGCATTTTTACCCTCTAGAAACAATTTCACCTTACTTGGTTTCAATTTTGTGCTTTTTTGAAGATTTTTTACGCTTCCGTATGCTGCGGGACCGTTCGTATACTTTAACTCAAGCAATTTTTTCTCATTCGTCAAAAGAGTCCCAGTTTTTATCCTCTTGCTGAGTTCTGTTTTCCTTTGAGGATTCGAAACAACTTCCGACGTCTGATGAGTCCTCTGTAAGTAATTGACTGTTTTCTTCGTGCTTGGTTCTTTTTGGCGCAAAAGTTTTCTGTTTCTTTTTTTGTTTGTTAGCTCTTTGAGTTCTTTCCGGATCGCAATTTTAGCATTACTGTTGATCACCAAGTCTTCTTTTATATTTAAGGCCTCTAGAATTTTGAATAATCTGGATTACTTAGTTTTTTAGTTGGTTGCTGCAAATCATAGAGAAAAATTGGGATATTTATTCCTGTCGCAGTTCCGTCAACAATGAAATTTTCATTTTCGTCTATAACAACGTTTTTTGATTGTTTAATGAGTTAAACTATTTTTTCCGTCCTGGTAACGTGCGGTGGCGCTAGCTATGTTGAGATTGTGAAAAATTTTGTCCTCATGTACTTTTGACAACTCAGTGGGATCAGTTGTTTCCCTCGTATCAAAAATTTCTGGGTTCTCTTTGTCAGTGTTTTCATTTGTTCGCGTACGGTTCAAAACGAAAATTGAGCACCTCTATGCTGAACTCTGGGATCATTCAGAATTTATGAGGAATATGGTTGCTCCTCATAAACTGATTTTTGGGAAGCAAAATAAACTTTTCAGCAGTTGAAATTGCTTAACTCAAATGGCTGAAACAAAATTCAATAATGAGCTGAATCAGTTCAAAACCGGTTTTGATAGTAAAAGTGCCCGTCGTTTATCCGTCGATGAATTTTTCTTGAGAACGCCTCCAAATATGTGTTTGTGATTTTCTAAGTCTCTTACTTTCACTCTAACATGGCCCAGTAAAACATTGTGAAGACATTCACATAAAACCAGTATAACATCACTATCATAACTACGCAAATATTTCCTTAACTGGTTTGGCTGTAAATGTACCATTTGCTTCAGTATAGATAAATTTTTCTCTTTCTTTGTTTAGTGGAGTTGTTTCTGCTCTACAAGATGTAAGATAAAAAACTGTAGGTCCTGGCTCACTAATATTTGAACAGTATCGTAAACAATCAGAAGTTTTTGGGTCAAGATCAATAAGCAAATGCCCAAACTGTTCTTTCGTTGCCAGTTGACAGCAGTGTTTTAAAAATTTAACAAGGTTCAACTGTTTGCCTAAAATTTCAACTTGTTGAATGTCGCGAGCTGATTTGAACAAAAAGATGTGTGTTGTGTTAAAGTCTATTGTACGAGACCACTTGCTCTGTTGATAAAGGTTGTGCTTTACATAAAAAACATTAATATTTTTTTGACTTCCTGCCGTGGCCAATTTAACAAATTCTTTGTCATTGCAAATTTTTTCGCACGAGTCGTCTATTATCAGAAGACAGTATGCAAGGCTATTAAAAAATTCTAAATTGGCGTATTTTTTAAACGTAACGCCAAGTCTTTTCTCTATTTTGATGTATATTTGTTTCATTTCTCTGTATAAGAAAAAATGTTGCTAAATTATGGGAAAAATGTGTTTCCACTATGCATTTTGAAAACTAACTCTGTTTTGCCACAACTTGAAGGCCCTACAACGGCCATGAAGACCTTATCTTGTGTAGATATATTTTTATTTATAGTCTTGGATTCGGTAAAATGTAACCAACTAAACTAGACAATATTGATATCCAAACTGAAGTTTCTTCACAATTTGGTTTAAAAATGGTTAATTTAACAATACAGAGTGATATCAGCAGTAAAATAACAAACATTTGCACAAAAAATACAACTTCTGACCTTGGCAACGTTGTTTGATTGCAAAATTTCCATGAAATTTTGCTGCTACTTTCTTTTTCAAAAAAATTTTTTTCTACAACATCTTCATCTTGATCTTACTGTTACTCCCTCCATCTCGAGTCAAAATAATTTTTTTTGAAAAATGTATTGAGAAAAAAATCACTCTACATAAAACAATTCATAGCAATTGAACTCAAGTAGAAAGTCTTTCATATGAACCATAAAGCACTACGAGAGAATCTCAGTTTTGTCATAATGAACAAATTTGTGTGATCTTTCTTCTTTCTCTAAGTGTTGAATCTCCTTTGGCAGTGAAGGATTGTTCTTGTCAATTTCTTCACCAACCGGGTGTTTCGACATTAGTAAGAGTCTCGAAGGACAGACTCTGAGTCGAGTTTTTGACATTCTGTTTTTTCCACTGACAAAAAAGTTCAATATAGTATACTAAATGAGTGAATGAGCGAGTTTCGTCCTCACTCAGCAACAATTTAACTTTTCTCTGTAAAAACTGATTTCCGGTTTTTATGGTTTCGTCTTTGGAAATAGAAGGACTCAGATTCCCTTCCACCGTAATCAAGGCGCAAATTGTTGAACTCGGTGACAAGGGTGCTTCCGTTTTCGTCAATTCCATTTGTTAACCAGTTGAAAAGGAATATGGCTTTTTCTTTTGCACAATATTTGTTGAAAATTTTTTTGCCCTTTTAATTGATTTTGAAAGTTTTGTGTAAAATAGTTCACAGATATCGAAGGACACGCGAGTGAGTTCAGATCAATGATAGATCACTCAAACAAATCTGACAAAAATTTTATTTTTTCCTCTCCCTTAGCGTAGAATATTGCACCCGGATTCCTCAAGCGAACGCTTTGAATTATTTGCGTAAGATTGATATAAGGATAGTATCCTGTGTCCCACTAAATGCCGTGCAACTTTCTAGTCAACCATTGAAAGATTGCTCTTGTTGAGTTGTTAACTCACTATAACTTGTTGGAGTTAAACAAGATACGCAGTCAAGATAGTCCTCAGTGCAAACATCAAGTTCTTTAACAATAAATTTTTCTTTTCTGTGACGAAACCTTTCAACGTCTAACACAACTGTTTTGCTGCTCAGCATTCCAATAAATGAAAAATTGACTGATGAAAAACCTTTATATATGAGCAAAACAAAATACCCAACAAATGACCGCTAAAACAGTTGCTGCTTTTCCACGGAAGCACAAAAGAGTAACCAGGTCCTTGGTTATATGTTTCGTATATGAAACCATCTGCGTCGTGTAAAACAGCGTGCAAACGTAAAAATTTTGAGAGTTTCGAGTTTTTATCTAATGAAGAATTACCTAAGCCAATAATACCACCGTAGGGCGTCAATTTTAGCGCTATATCAAAACCAAACCATGCAATTTCACTAAAATATTCACTTGTAGCCAGAAAATAATTTAACCTAACACTGTTGTTTGGGTATATCAATGAAACCGATAAACAATTTTCGTGGATTTTGTTCAAACAGTTTCTGTATACAATTGGCTTTTCAAGACGCATACCTTCTTGTCGCTAGCCTGGCTGCGCAATAAAATGATTGGAAATATAAGAAATGGGATTATTGTTCATTGCGTCGGGAAAACAATTTACTTACAACAGACAAAATGGGATTTCATTTATTAAGCACCTACTTAACCTTGATCATACAAAAGCAAACTTTTTTGATACCATTTCAAGATAAGGAAGCAGTAAAAAATGTTCCTAGCATATGCTGGTCCTACTTTGTATGTATCCTCATAAATCGTTTTTACAATACACTAGTAACAATACACACACAAAATGTACACATATAGTGTTCAAAAGACGTTATACTGTTGTTTATTCTTGATAAGAAAGTTTTAAATACTTTTGAGTGGTATGCACAAACAAAGGTGTGTAAAAGCAGTGAGGTAAAGTTTTGTTCCAAAGTTTAATAAACCCGCGAGTGTAACAAAACACTGTTGCGAGAACACATGTTAAAAACCAGACATTAACAAACCCTAAAGCCTTATATATCTTTTGAATTACATAGCAATTCTCATATCAGCGCTGTTTGGTATTTGAACAACATACTGCACTCAGTAATTCCCCTAGATAAGAAAGTAATAAAATTCGGTGTGTACATGCAACATAGCTTACACGGAAAGATTAGAAAGGTTAAACCGAATAGTATATTGAGTTTCAACTAAAGTACAAGGATTTTAGTGTATTGAACTTTTGTGTAAAAACAAATTGAATAATTTTTACAACAAAAACGGAAGGAATTGATTAAACACGCCTTAGTTTAAAATTACACCTGAACTCTAAATTTCCTAATTTTGCATTTAAAATTCATTTGTTCAATTCCAAATTTTATTTAGCAGAACTGTTCCTGGATTTTGACAACAGATTCTTTTTGTTCAATTCAGTTACCAAATTCTACCATAACCAAAAAAATTAACTGTAATGTCTCCTCTAGCCATCATTCTAAAGGCGGAATCGACCCCTGACAGCCGAACAATTGCTTATGAGACTTACAGATAGCAGACTGTTATCATTGTACAGCAGGATTAACAAATAGATGTTTGGGTTACAGTAAATCGCATGGCTGCGCGCATTGTGTTTATTGACTTTATTCAGTCATTTAGATTTGAGAAATGCCTTATGAAAGGAGCTCAATACTTGCTGGATTTTTTAACGTCTTATGTCAGAGAGTTTGTATTTGACCCAGACGCATTGAACAAGGGAGTTCAAAAAAATTTCTACAATTATGACGTGAAAAAAATGCCGCTGTATGAAAATCAAGAAGGCTACTGGAGAGATCTTGAACTGGTTGAAAGCATTTGGAAAATGAAATCAGATATTGAGAGACCAGAAACTTTTAGCGAACCACCAACAACTGCCATGGTTCATGATACCATTGCCTGTACACCTGAAAACAAACCAAATGATGTTTTGAGCAGTGGAAATCTTGTGACTGCACCCGTGATCAAGTGTTTTGCACCAAAGAAACGAAGAATCGATCTCAATTACGAGAATTAAACCAAACTTATTCCTTTGTTGAAATTATTTGTTGTGTATGACATTCTTTTGTGAAGCTGATTTTATAAAATTTGATTATTTTATAATTTAATTCTCAGATCTTTCAGCTCAATTCAAGTATCAAACTCTTGCCAAACAAAGCACTTCATATTATTCGTGGTAAAAGTCACTTTTTTCGTGAAAGGAAAATTTTTCAGTCATAACTTTGTTTCCGTTGTGGACAAGAAATACACTCGTAATGTTATCAACGCGCTGTAAGAGGAAATAAAGAAATGCGGCTTGCTTTGAATTGAATCGCAAAGAAAATGCAATACCAATAAAACTTTTTAAGACAATTTTTCCTCACTTTGGCCTTACATGGTCGATTGCACAGATAGGCTAAAAATAGAACTCAAACTCAAACTCAGCCTACTTTTATGGTTGCCACACCCAAGTTTCGTCTACCATGTAGTGAAGTCATACATGAACACTTCAAAGAAGTTTTCATAGAAACATAAATGGGTTAATCGCCGGCAAAATTGTCAAAACAGTTCTTTTTTTGTTCTTAATCTCTCACACTTTTTTATCCACAATTTTAGGGCAATTTATTAAAATGACCTTGTACACTGAATACTGTACAATTGGACGTCAGCTATTTTAGCCGAATGTTCTTTTATAACATTTGGTTCGCAAAAAGGTGATAGTTTAAAGTAAACAACATAAAAAGTAACGAAAAAACATATATTCAGCACCCTAATAATCACTTTTATTTGTTTCGCCAAGATGTTAAAGGACAAAATTTCATTGCAAATTGCGTTTCAACTAAGACACATTACTTTATTCTACATTCTTCGCCCAAGAAACATCAATTTTTTCACTTTTTTGTCATAAAATGCAGAAAATAACAAAAATTTAACAAAAAGTAACATGCCAACAACACCCAAATACTCTTTATTAATTGTTCGAGCAAATTTTCGTCTTATAAAACTTTGTTGCCTACTCCCTTATAACTAGCATAGAACATTTTATTCAACAATCTTACCTCAACAATTAACAACTTTTGCACATTTTTGGCCTTTCATCAAAAAATACAAAAAAAGTAGGTACAAGTTATCGCTAAATAATATTTAACATAAATCCGATTCCTTTACAGTATTTCTCCTACCACATTTAAACAATTTTTATATTGTATAAAAATGCTTATTGACGGCGAAAAACAATTTTTTTAAAGTTTTTACTACCAAGAAACAGCAATTTTTGCACTTTTTTGAAATTTTGTCTGTTTTTGACGCAAAATGGCTTCAAAAATACACCTTAAGCGTTCCACTCAAACTTTTTTTAAACCGTAATTTTACCAAAATTCAATTGGCCCCCATATCAAGCATTTCCCGACACAATAATGAAGCGATAAAATCATATTTTTAACCAATTTTTAGACAAATTTTAAACCCCAATTTCTTCTATTTTTCAGTCAAATTTCAAGATATTTTGTCCCCCATTCATTCTCAAGCGGTACTTTCAGTTCGAATTTCTACTTGAAACTTCTCTCCAAGCTTGAAATTGAACAAACCTCCAATTTCGTTACTTCGCACTCGCTTGTTAATTCAATCATATGGGCAATAAAACCCATAAAATTAATACCACTTGTGCGGTCTCAGACTTGCAAAACTATTAAATTTCTTGTATTGGAACAAAAACTTATCAAATTTTAACTATCTTTTTCTTCCCTTACCTCAGTATTCCATCAGGTTAGTCACTTTCGATTTTCAGTCCTTCATTAGTCTCACTAGGCTAGAAAAAGGATTCAGAATTTTAAAAAAAAATCGAAAATTTTCGAAAAATTTTAAAAGTTTCACTCATTCACCGCACCAAATTTTTTCCAAAAATTTTACAAGTTCCACCACTCTCAGAACACCAAATTCTCAAAAAAAAAATTACAAGTCTTTGCCAACCACGGGAAACAAAATTTTCGAAAAATTTTACAAGTTTTCGACAAGGGCACCTAAAAAAGGCCATGCTGGTTTTGTAACGGGTGTTCCCCCCCCCGTTACAATACAGGCAATTTTACTACTACTTGCAAGTAAAATTTGCAAAATATTTTTCTCCATAAATTAAGATTGGGTATATATTAATACACTACAGTTGTAAGCAAATTGTTCTTGTGCATTGCAGCTGCGGTTCTACGTAGCACAGAATATTTTCCACTCCTAATTCATATGGTTTGTTCCGTTCAAATTTCGTTATAGGTCTCAAGAAACTAATACATTGGAGCTACTTTTGACGTGCTCTGCTATGACGGCCATTATTACCGCTACCAAAAATCAAATCGCTTCATATAATCAAATGCAGCAGTCTAATTGACTTCATCAGTAATTTAGAAAGCAAGCAATCAACTTCCAAATAATGAGAAGATTAATAGAAAATATTTTAAATCCAAATAAACAGGAGGCAATCCCTTAGGGAGAAAACTTCGTAATACATTTTTTACTGAAATTGCTGCCGATTGACATCAACTGACAATCAGAACGAAAGTTTTACCCACCACAATTTTTTTTATCCAAACAAAACGGAGGCAACCCCTTAAGCAACTAAATGCGTATATTTGGTTAATTACTAAACTTGCTGCCGAATGACATTAACTGACAGTCAAAGCAAAAGTTTCACCAAAACAAGTTTATTTTTAATCCAAATAAACTCGAGGCAATCCCATAGGGAAAAACTGCGTGACGTGTTAACTACTAAAATTGCTGCCGAATTATATCAACTGACAGTCGAGTCAAAAACTTTGCCCAAAGCACATATAAATTCTTCATTTCTTTGGATAATTTTTTGCGAACAATTGACGATACGAAAAGCATTTCTTTAACTGTTTCAAAATTTGCAACTTCCTACATACTTGTTTTGCAAATTCTGATTCATTGCTTACTCAAAACTAGCTATAACGTGGCTTGACAAAACTGGAGTAATAGTGCTCACTCATTGAACTGTCGGCGCATTTTTACCTCACAACTTAATGCGAGATTTTTTTGGATTGGAAAATAGAAGTAAAAGCCACTTCCAAACAAGTTAATATGTTGTTTCATTTTAAATGTCGTTGGAAGATAAATTAGATAACCAATCTAACGCGCTTCCTAATTGAAAGCGATTATCATAAGTTTGTTTTCAAAAGTTTTGGCAGCGTTCATTTGTGTGAGAAATAGTGTGCGTATGTCTGTGTATATGCGTGTGAGAATGGGTGTGTGTGTTTGTGTTTGTGTTGATTCGTGTTTCAATTATTCGTGGTATTTAATAAGATATTTTGATGGAAGACAATAAAATACCGACACACCAACGACCCGTGCTGACCTTTCTTGGCAACCATATCCAAGAGCCATATATGGTTCCATACACGCCATACAAAATTTTTTGCATGATCTTACCATGGTTGCCAAGTTTTCTATAAAAATTTTTTTTCGCGTTTCAGTGATTCCATGGAGGAGAGGGTATAGGCGTACAAAGTAGACAGGGTAAACCCCAAAAAGAACATTTTTGGTCTCTATGGCTCTTGTATGGCATCCAGGAAATCTTGTATGGCATCCAAGAAAACTTGTATGGCATCCAGGTCTGGCTCTTGTATGGCATCCAAGAAATCTTGTATGGCAACCAAGAATTCTTGTATGGCATCCACGAAACCTTCCATGACATCCAGGAAAGCATTTGAATTGACCATAAAGACAAGCAAACAATGAAGCGGCTATAAATGGTCAAGAGAGGATTTTTTCAATCATTTATTAATCTCGTAAGGTTGAGTTGAGAAGCATTTAAGGCATACAGGAAAACAAGAGATCTTTCAAAGTTTCAACAGAGACTTTTCACCCTAAAACATGTCACAGGCACTTATTTCACGCTTCTTCAGCCTACGTTTGAAATTTCGTATGGGCAGGTATATGGTTGCCAAGTTTTCTTGGTCACCATATATGGCTTGGATATGGTTGCCAAGATTTATCTATGGTGGTCAACCCAGGGATATTTGCACGTGTTTTAGTGCAGTGGGGCATAAATAAAAACTTTGTACGACATTTGTTTATGGAACGGGTATTTAATATAATCAATTTCTGCTGCAAGTAAAATATTTCATATAAGTTTTTGATTTTTTGTTTTTATGTAGTCCTCCAAAATATCTAGAACTATCTCGCTCGTGTAATGTCGCTCACTTTTTGTGAAAAATGCGTGGAAGGTTTTTATGAAGACAAAGTGGGAGAACGTGCTGTTCTATGTTTTGTTCTATTACCTTTTAATTTATCCGTTTATCAATGTTTAATAAATCATCTGCCATCATTGAAAACACTTTAAGAATGAGTAATTTTTTTCGGAACGAATTTAAAGTCTTGATCAGTACTTATCCGGGGAAATAGACGTCTTGAAGTGACAAAACGGAACTGATCATTTCTTATCTCAAGTCTTAGACTTGTGCAGACATGTCAAGACTTGCTCAAGACTTGTCAAGTCTTGAGTCAAGCTTTGGCCATAACGTGGCAAGTCTGGTTGCCAAGTCTAGACCAAGACTTGACAAGTCTTGTTTATAAAGTTTTAAGATAAATTTGTTCATAATTAATGCATCCAAAGACTGTTAAAAAAATTTTAACGTAAAATTTGTTAATCTGGCGAAACTATTTTTGAATTGAGTTTATACCAATTTGAAAGGTTCCCTAAATAAACCCCAAAACTAAACTATTTTCAATAGACAGAAAAACGTGGCCATGATAGGTATCTTTGGGCGGTATCAGATTCTTTCACTCTCTATCGAAAAAATATTGTTGAAGTGCGCGTGTTGTTTTGTGTTTCGTTTTTCATTTTGAACAGTTTTTTATGCGTTGAGCTTTGCTTTGAATGGTCAATATGAAATGCCCTCTGCCAGAGTTGATAGAACCTGATCATGACTTTTCCGATTTTTCATTAGTTCAACTGCAATAGTCCAAATGACGTAACAGGTAATTCAACAGTAAACGTTTATCAGCATGGTTAAGAGTATTTATTCTTGCTAAATCCTCCAACAAAATGGAATGAGATATATGAAGCGGAAACCTATCTTTCAAGTTTGGGTTGCAAATGCGCTGGCAACTAGTGCTTAACAGATTTATTGTGTTTGATTTTGCCTTCGTGAGCTAGTTTTTTCAAATTGGATTTCGTGAAATACTACTATCTAGTTAGATGGCCAAAACGTGGACAACGCAAAAAACAAAATATCGACTCAGTTCAAGCACCACAAATGGGCTGACTTAGACAAGAAAAGGTAGTTTAAACGAAATAAAACTTTGTCATCACTTGATGTACTATAGCAAATAAAAAGGAATTTGTTTATGACATGACCTGATATAGCCCGCACAGTAATTTCTCAGATATTGAAGAGATCAGTCACCGGTCTAAGTGAGAGAACAGAGAATTAAATAACATATGAACAGCAAAATTATTAAGAATGGAACTGACATTAAAAACGTGTGCTAAAAATCATGGAAATAGTATTTATATATGACCTTCCCATTATTCAACAAATTTTGAAATCGCACGAAACAAGATAATTAAAAATTACCAAACTTTC
Organism: Convolutriloba macropyga; assembly: GCF_964194025.1. NCBI lineage: Eukaryota > Metazoa > Xenacoelomorpha > Acoela > Convolutidae > Convolutriloba > Convolutriloba macropyga. Next base: position 63,917,395 of record NC_134471.1, read on the forward strand.
ACCGGTTATGTAATATGTACAATATCCACGACTTTCAATCTCACTTAAATATTTTGCAAGATGTGTTTTCTCCCATATGTGAAGATTGGGTATGGATATGCTATAAAACTGAGGGCAATATCTCTTTTTGTAATGCGGCTCTGTTTCTGCGCCACAGGGAGTGTTTTTATGATCCTGTTTGTTGTTGTTTGATATGTAAACTTGATATCATATTCTCAAGTCAATAAAATAAAAGAGAAAACATTGGAGTATTTTTTATTGTACTGTGTTTTAGACGCCAAAAAAAAACCCGCTGCCAGAGTTGATAGAACTCGCTTATCACTTTTCCAATTTTTCTATTAATTCAAATACACTAGTCTAAATGACTTAATTGGTAATTCAGAAAACGAGCACTCAATTTTCACCTTTTATCAGCATGATTAGAATCATTTATTTCTGTTATCTCCTACCAGGATTTGAAATGAACTCTGTGAATTGAAAACTTAATTTTCATTTTTGCTCGGCTTTTGCGTCGCAAATGTTGTTTCAACTTGTAGATAACAGAATTATCGTTTTTGATTTTGATTGTTTGAACAAATTTTTTGAATCGATTTTGTGAAATACTACTAGTTATTTAGATGGTCAAAACGCGGATCAAAACACAATTTGAAATTTCGACTCGTCTCAAGCAATATAAATGGGACGACTGAGATTAGAAAAGGAAGTTGAAAGGAAAAAAACTTGATCATCACTTGATCGTACAAAAGCAACTATTAGGGAATTTGTTCATGAAATGAACAGATTGAGCCCGCACAATACCTCTCTAAGATAATGAAGACATGAGTCATCTTTGAGAGGACAGGGAATGAAATAAAAAATAAACAGCAAAATTACTAAGAATGGAAATGACATTGAAAATGTGTGCTAAAGATCATTGAAATAATACTTATATATGACCTTTATTTTTTTCAACAAATTTTCAAACAAAACAAACCAAAACAATAAAAAATCAACAATCAACAATCAACACCTGTTATGTAATATGTGCAATTTTAGGTAATATTTTTGAGTAGAGTGATTATCATTAATAAATAATAGCGTTTTATAGCAGATGGGAGCTGTCAATGCTTTTTTGTTCTGATTCTAATACTCACTATTCCGTAGATTTGATAGTGATTTTTGTTAAAAAGGCACCGTTCGATTAAATTTATCGGAGAGCAATGGCTAATCAACATAGAAGATTTATCGGTGATTGAATCGTTATATCCAGATGTTGATTGATCTCCTCCTCTGATGTTTTTTGTTTTGCTTTGCATTGTGTCTCGTTTTGATAAGGTTAAACATGTTGTGATTTTTCCTTCTGATCTGAGTGTGGGCGTTGATACCGAAGAATTAGTGGGTGAATCAGTTTCATTGGATGTTTCGCATAAGGATTTAACTTCGCATTTGGTTGGGTTTTTTCTCTTTTGGCAGATTTTGCGGTGCGGATCGACTTCTTTGTGTCGCAAACTGATTTTGTGGTTCGACTTGTTGTGGAGTTGTTGGGGTTTCTGACGTTTCGGGTTTCCGACGCCATTAATAGCAATATTGTGATATTTGAGCTTTTGTTTCGGAATTCGTATTTTTAGCGCTCGAGCTTTATTACTGCTTATTGATAAACACCAAATACTCAACACCTGGGTGACATCTTCGTCGAGTTTCTTAGGTCAACTTAGGTTTGCGCAACAATTCTTTTTTATGAACGGCAACTTTTTCTTCTAGAATTTTTTCGGTAATTTGGGCTGGGCGTCGTTGCTAAATTCTATAAATTCCGTTTTGTGTTCGTCCTTGGTGCCAAATTTCACTATATTAAAAAAATTGCCAAAAACCATTACATTAACTACTTCTTTTCCTGGTTCCAATATCTGACTTATTATCTTGCTGTTTTCGATTACCTAACTACCAGTAATCAAGACTTCATCAGGCCCCTCAAGGTTTCTCTTTGCCATTCTTTTTATTCATTTTTCAGACCAATCTGAAATTAACGTATCTTTCAGTGTTGGGGATAGCTGGAGTTGCTTTGGTTCAGCCAAACATTTGAACCTTCTATCATCATCCTTTGAATTTCTTTGTCATTCGGTGGCTTCTTAGTTGCGGCTCACATGACCTGTTCTATTTCAGCGTCGCTGCAAGTTCCCGTCTCTGCCCAATATGCCGCTGTCAGGTAAATATTTCCGGGAATGATCCTTTCGTCTGAATATTGATTGGTGATATTTTTGTACTTCGGCTCCTAATTTTGAATATTTTTCCTAAATTTAAGATTGAGATCTAAGAAATTTTGTTTTAGATGGCCTTCCAAAAAGCAAAAAGAGTTTCAAATAGTGCTGTTCAAGTTTTCTCTTTATTAGCTGTCTGTAATTGGGACGCGACTGCATGGGTAGAATGATTTAAGTTGAAGTGATAGCTTTGTTGGGTTCAAACAATTACCAAATTAAGGATATTGCCGTCAACGTGCGGCCACCGAAGTGTTGAATTAGATTCAACATTCCAAATTCTGGGGGAATTATTTGATGATAGATTAATTTAGTGTCAATGGTTCTTTGGTCTCAATAATTGTTCATAATATTAAAAAAATCACATTTCTGTTTCTTTGTTGTTTTTGCGGTGCGAATTCACTGCTAGTGGTTGAAAAAAAAACTGAGTGACTGACTTGATTTTGAGGTGCAGAAACAATTTTATAAATTCAGTTTGGATTTCGCGTCAGCTTTGGATTTCCATTTCAGTTTTGAGAGACTTCATCTCGTCACCAAACCGTTCTTGCTGTAATAGCGTGAAGATTATAATATTTGTCCCTCTCTTTTTTCAATGCTCGTTACCACTGCTGACGGTTTGCAATTGCTCAGTGATCGCTGCGTTTTTGGCTGTTTCGTCAACTAGCCTGCAAAAATTGTTAAAAAATAAATATTTGCTGATAGCTTAATATGGTAGAACTATTCCTTCCTGATTTATCTAATTCTTCACATTGTTCATATTGCGCATGTTTTTTGTTTTGCAATTTTTTCAGGTACTGAAGTTAGACACAGTCTCAATGCAAGTATGAGATTAAATGCACGAAGAACCACAACATACACAATGGCCAGCAACAAGTGTAGAGGCCTTGTGGGAGCTGAACGAGAAAATGCAGATTACATGGGGTAAAGAATAAGGTTTTGGATGAAAAGAGGCCCGATTCGACGAGAGATTGGATGGAAGTTCAGTCACTCGCAATACCCCACTGGTTTGGATGGAGTTATTTTGCAAAACGATTCTGCCAAAATGTCTTTTCGAGAAGAGGAGAAAACAAGGCTCGGTTATAATTTTTCTCAAAGAGGAATTTGGTCGCTCTAATTGAATTCGCTCTGCAAAATAGAAACCGAGAAAAGTTTATTTGAAAATTGGACTACGGAAAATGTAATGCATTGAGCCAATAATCTTCAAAAGTCGTCATTTTTGTGTCTCAAATTGAGCTGTGTTTCCACAGATTTTAATTAGAGGGGCGGTATTCCACTTTGAGAAACAATTTTGAGCAAGCCCTTTGTTTTTCGTTTTACGAAATAAAATTTTGACAAAATGATTTGCAAGATATCTTCATACAAACTAGTGAATTGCTGCGAGTGGGTTGATCTTCCCACTGCGTTTTGATCTTCCCACTATACGTTTTTTCCATGCCCAACGTACTCAGCAGTTTCTCCTTCAGCTGTCACGAAACTTGCACCGTTTTTGCTTATCTTTCTACTTGTCCTGCTCCATCTTGCAAAAAATCTCCAAACTGCATTGAGACAACTGCCTGGGTCTAATTTTGGTATGAAGTTCTATATGCACCCGTTGGACAGTGAGACATTTGAACAGCAAACACGTTGTTTTTTTGCGTTCTCTTTTGTCCAAGAGCCACTGTGAAAAAAAAAATAGTTCTTCCCAACACCTGTAAAAGCTGTTGAATCAACTAAGCATTCTTCAGTCAAATGTGCCCATTTTTGTGCTCGTAATTGCGCTCTGAATTCTCTGTATGTAATGCAACAGTTTTTGATTGAACTTACAGCATTATATATTCCCATGGTCCCCTTCTTCTGTACAGCAATGTTTTTACATTCTCAGTTTCTTCATTGGGAGTTTGTTCCTCGCGCAAGATAAGCTCAACTGCATGATGTATCCATTGCAGCACTAATGGCTCCCTTAGATTGAAGTCCATTTGAGTTTTGCCTATTCTGCCCTTTCAGAAATAATTCGCGATCCATCACGAAAAAAAGGATATTTTTATGCTTTTTCTATGTTTCCTTTAATGCTCTGAGAGATTTCATCTCTTCGCTGCACCGTTCTTGCTGTATTAGATTGAGGAATACAGCCCTCGCTTTTTCTATGCTCACTACCACTGTTACCGGTTATATCTGGCGGCACAGTTGCAATTGTATCTAACCTATTGTGTCTCAATTTGACTGGCCTGTTGAATTTTCAAATTTCTTTGCACTGAATAATAGCTTACTTTTTAGCCCTATGTTAGTAAGACCAATGCAAGTTTACTCTCTTCATGTGAGCTGAAAACTTGCTTCACTTGTTCTGGCTATTCACTTTCCGGTGGCTTCAAGCAGGCCTGCCCAGTAAGCCGCTAACTTTTCTTTGTGTCCCTCGATTTTGATTGCCCTTGGGCCAACGTCCACTGGGTTGTTGATACCACACATATGTTTCAATAGGAAAACATCACTCTTGACAAGTATCTCAGATACTCGGTTGGCTGCAAGAAAAAACAACTTTCCGATTAAAGTGGCTACTGCGTATCCACTGCAAACCGTACTTCGGTCTGACCAAAAACTGCAAAATGGTCCTTCAGTTTTTGTTTGCGTTTTTTCTGTTCTTTCAACCTCAACGCTGTTACTGCTGTTTCAAAAGTGGTTTTGAAAGATGTCTCCCGCGTCTTTGTTCAATGTTAAATGCTAAGTCGGCGGAGCCTCGTAGATTGAGACATTACCTAACGTATCTTCACATGCGTTAGTAGACACATGCAGTTCCGTTATCTCCCTCAGTCTATGTAAAAGTCTTCCATTGATGCTGGTTTCAGCTACAAATGAAAATCATTCTTTCGATATTAAAAGTCGGCTCTTTCTCAAAGCTATACTTCATTGTCCCAAGAATGTCCACTATTTGTTAAGATGCATAACAGAAGTCGTATCATATAGACGCTGGACCAGACAATTAATAATATAGGGTGAAACAGGGTGTCAAAGTCTCGTGTGTAAGAAAATATTTTCCTCTGATATAAGGCAATGTCACTTTTCCTCATGCAACAAAATTTTCCTCTGATATAAGGCAATGTCTCAGCAATATACAATCGTAGACCAAATACCTGATGTACAGTTCGTAAGAACCACCTATTTTGCTTTGTATCCAAGTTGTTGAGGAATCGATTGCAGCTGACTGAAGACTTTGATTGCTTCATCTGTTGTTTATTTCGACCTAATGAAATCATCCACATAGAAATGCGTTTGTTCTGCCTTTGCTGTAGTTGGATACATTTTTGTCTGGCCCCATCCCACTTGCTTGAGGCACTTGTTGCTCAAGTTGTAGAAACTTTAGTGCTCAATCCAGGACGCTGATTTTTGTATTAGTGAATACGTTGGTTAGTTTCGGGACAGCGTAAGAGCCCAAGCAACTTCTATCCTGCTCGGTAATATGCACTTCAAGGATCTTCAATTCTTGAAATGGGCTGTCAGGGCCATTAGTCTTGTACGAAGTGAACATGTCAATCCAATCAACCCAGGTATTAGATGAAGTCCTGCTATTAGATTGTCTTTTAGGCATACTTGTTTGATTTTCAATGCAGCTTTGCAAACACGTCGCACATTCCTAGGCTTGATGGGGTTTAGCGCAAGATGGTGGGGCACAAAACTGTCAGCATTCGGTACCTTTTGTTTATTGATCAAACAAATTTCAGGTCTGCGTCCTTTTGTAGTCTTTGCTCTAGTAAGTAACATTGATTTTCGTATTCACTTCGAACGAAAATGATGCCAACTCCATCAGTTGGAGGTACCGATTTCGAGAACGCACAAGTGAATAACGTTTCTCTTCGGCTTGTTGTAGTCGTGAGTGGTGTCCCAACTAGATTAACGGGTGTTCAGAGATCCAAAGACAAGTTTAATCAATTTTATAATATAGTCATTTCCTTTAGAAGAAGTTTTTTTAGTCTTCATATCTATTTTTCCAAGTAATCCTGCCATACTAAGCGTTCCTTGGGCTCGTAATTGCTATTGCCCACTCTGAGCGATGAATGAAACCGTTTATCCCCAATCAACGAACCTTTAAGTGTGCAGACTGTTGACACCACTCGTTATCGAGACCGAAACCATGTGCAGAAAGTTCATCTTTTCGTTACTCTTGATAATTGTGGCTGCGCTTACGTTGATTGTGCGATTGTCTCAGCAGTGTCAACAGTGTGATTCTTTCGTCCATTTGATATCTTGAGTGCAGCATTTGGTACATCTATTCATTCTGCAAGAATTGATTTTACATAATTGCAAACAAAGCTTGAAATTGCGCTGGCATTTGTTTTGTAAGCGTTTTTTCTCACTTCTGCGTACCAAACTGATAATGCACTGTATTGTTCCTGAGAAATGCAAAGTTCAAAAATTTCTGTGCGCCTTGAGCCAGCGGATAGTGATTAATTCGTATTTGCTTCATTTCCGTCGCAATCAAAATCGCACCAAGTTACAGTGTTTCTGAGAACTTTTTAAACATTGCCACTTTTCAAAAATAAGTAGACCAAATTAGTCAAATTAGTAGACCGAATCTTTATCGTCAAAAAATGCTAATTCTCTTTAACAACTTGGGTTAGCTTATCCGGTGCAAAAAGGGAGTGTTGAGTTTGTTTGAAGATCACCAACAAGCCTGAACAGGCCTGTACTCCATGAGCACGTTTACCAGGTTTTTGAAAGAACAAATCAGAAACTGTTCAGACCTGATGAACCTTGTGAATTCAACTGACTTTCCTTGCGTAGACTCTCCAGTCGAGCTTCGATGATGACCTGAGGTTTACACCCTAAACCAAAACGAGTGCTGGGGAATTCTCCTAGTATCCAACGCTTGATGAATGCCCGCGTAATTTTGTATGCCGTTATAAATGAATCTCACATACACTTGGTTCAGGGTTACTTTGAAGCGAGCTCAGGGTCAACTTGGTGGGAGAAGGTTGTCAATTCTGCTGACCCAAACGGACACATCTGTTTTCTTAGGAGTTGAATTGAAGGGCGTCCTTCCCCGCTCCTTGGTTGGTTGAGAACGCGAATCGTCATTCTCAAATGCCGTTCTTAATACTATGCGCACCGTATTGCATTAATCTTACAGTAGATGATGCTTGGTTTTCTGTTTCTCATTACGTAATCCTAGCTCTAGACTTTTTGCTTCAGAAGTTTCCTTTTAAAATTGGAATCGCGCCATTTTCGAACTTTGTGTGAAATTTCCTCAGCCGTTAGTCACTCCTTCGCTTTGCTGAAGATGTCTGAGAAAATTTTTCGTATTTCGAACGTTTTCACCTGTTCTGTTTAAAAAGTTTGCGCAACTGAACTCTGTTTTTCGGTGATTGAAAAAGAAACATGCGTTCTTTCACTGCTTGACTTCCGCCACTGTGCTCTGTAGTCAATTTCTCATTTCTGTTTGCAAGCTTTTGCATAATCTTCTAAGATAATGGATGTCAAAACTTGCTTTGCACTCCCCTGCATGCCTTAAATAGTCTTCAAAAAATTCTGCTCGAGATGCACTCTGGCTTCGACGCTGCAATTGCCCAAAGAATTCTTTCTTTCGGTGGTTTACAGTCTGTTGATAAAAAATCTTTAGCTAGTTTGGTTGATCTGAATATTCAAATAGTTAATGCCTAAACTGCGTTTAGTGTTACCTTCCTTCACTGAAACTTGAGGCTCTTTATCGTAATTTCCGACGCTTTTCTCCCCAGTTTATGATTGAGTTGCTTGGTTGCTACTGGCCTTTTGGTTTGATTTGCCTGTTTTTCTCAGGCAGGTATCGAACAAACATTTCTGTTCTGAATTGCACTTTAGGATTAGCCTCGCTCGCTTTTCAGTCTTCATTTTTTCGTTTTTAGTTAGATAGCGCAATTAGCACTCTCTTCATCAGATTGTTGGGCAGCAGCTCGCCTTCCACATCTTGAGCCAGCGGATAAAAGAAAAAGGTTGCAATCCAATCAAAGACAAGGAAGACATTACAGCACCCAGTTCGTTGCAGCCCGATGCAAATCTGTTGGGATATTAAATTTAAGCAAAAACTCTCCTTTGTTGTAGGTTCTTGCCGCACTACTTGATTTTCAGTTAACCCCAAAACCTAGTTATTTATTTTGTCTGACTTAACAATATGCTCCGCTTGGAATACAAGTAACTTACAAGTAACACACAAACAACCAAATATTGATCAGGTAAAGTTTCTAACCAAAAAAAATTCCAGCGATTTAGTTTTCGCAATTTGTAGCCCTGTATTTTGGCTACAACTTGGCTGCATGTTTCAATCTGCTAAAATAAACAGTGGTTCGCGTGAGGATCTATAAGATGTATACAAGTAGTAAAAACAATCAAAGTTTGATTCTCATTTGGGATAAAGGTCACCAATGTTGAAAATAGGCTAGACCACCTTAAAATTAGTACGAGCGTCCAATTCTGCGCTCCGAACAATGATTCTTTTACCGAGGAACTTTGTCCTCCCCCCAATAAAAACCTTTTGAAAAAATGAAAGGTAATTCTTTTTTTCCGAAATCAAAGGCAGTTAAGCGGTACAATAACTAAGAGTATATACAGGAACAAATCAATTAAACAACTACTTTGAAGCTCATAAAACTGTTCTTCCATATCCACTAAATGTCCAAAATTCAACTTTCTCATTTTTTCGTTGGTAGTTTTTCAAGCTCTTTTATACTGCTTCATATGTCAATTCTAACTTAATGATTGGATAGTGATAACTCTTGTATCAGATACTCTGAATACATGCAATTCGGGATACCCTATATAGTAACCTACGCTCTCTGAATCGGTACAAAAATTTGAGTTATCTGGATGGATACTAATTAGGTGCTACTTATTGCTACTAAATACGTGTGTTGGCAAAAGTGAACAAATCAATTTGGTCTTCCGTAGAATGTAGCGTCGAAGTTCGCTTCTCATGATACTCTCACTCTAATGTTCAATTTGGCCTTTAAAACCGTTTCATTTAATTAGCTCGGCATTAACGGCTAATATTAACAACAGGAAATGAATGTATTTAAATTTTCAATAAAAGTATGACCAGTTGTTGGGAGACAGATTTCGAACTGAATTGAAATAAAGTTGTTCAAACTTTCTTTTGTTGAGGTAATTCTGGACCTTTATACGATAATTTGGTTCACATTCGGTTTTTTTCTCATTCTATTTTCTATCAAATCATCATAATAACAGCGTCTTTGTGAAGTTAATTCTGCGTTTCTTTTTTCAAAACGAAATCAAAAACTTTTCCTACTCACTTCTGAGGATAATAAAACAGAGAAACCAAAAGTATATTTATTCCCATTTTTCCTGACAACTGCAATCGAAAATGACCTCCGAGACAATGCAATTTATTTAAACGTAAAAAAATGATGATAGATCTCAACAATGCCTTTCCGGAACTTCATACGTGGAGTTTTATTTATGTCTTCTTTCCTTATCACATCATTGCATCTTTGTTCTTTAATTGTGCCTATACAAAAAATAACGAAATAACTGAAATTAGATGCGTGTAATTAATTATACGCACCTAATCTCAAGTACTTTGATAATTTTGGGATGGGTGTAATGAGGTGTTTTTAATGTGAACGTGTGAGCTGGCTTTGGAAGCTAAATTTCATAGGTCATGGTGAGCTGAATTGTTTTATCTTTTCAAATTAAGAACAAAAGATGTACAATGTTTACGGTGCCCTGTTTTCTCAAAACTGCGTAAGCAATGACATGAATCAATTTATCGCATGCATTCTCCAGATATTCCGATTCAGAAAACTTTGTGAAAATTGAGCAGAATGGACGTAGTTTATTGGATCTGTAACTTCGAACATCCAACATTTAAACATTTCAAAACTTAAAAACCCTGAAAAACTTAAACTTCGAAACCTGTTCAATATTCAAAAATTCTTACATTTTGACACGTTTTGAAGATGAAGCACCCAGGTTGAGGTGCCAGACCGAAAGTCGATATGTCCAGACCGTCCCAGACGGAAAGTGTCTATGTCCAGACCCTCCCAGACGCAAAGTGCCTATGTCCAGACTTTCGTGCGTTCAAAATTTTTCGTGCGTTCATCGTGCCTTCAAAAGTCCTCATGTCCAGGCTTTCGTGCGTTCAAAATTGCCTATGTCCAGACTTTCGTGCGTTCCAAAGAAAAATTCGTGCGCTCAAAAATTCGTGCGCGCAGTATGATTCTAAAAGTCCAAAATTTCTTGACACTAATTGGTGAGCCTCGGAAGTTCCTTTTAAAGATAATTTTCGGGACAAGCTAAAAACTTGCATCGATGCAAGTGGCCCTCTGATTACATTATACGGCAATTTTCGGCACCAGTCAATGTTTTTTTTCACTATATATGACATTGTATGATTTCCGAGAAACTTTTTCAAATTCTACCGAAGATGCAAAATTGTTTTTGTTTTTCGGCTTCCAATTTTTTGTAAGATTCCTATATGATTTCAAATAAATCTTATGTTAAATTTGTATGACTACTAAGAAATCATACAAAGTCATATATGACTTAGCATGAATTTTAAGAATTATATATGACCTAGTACGATAACCAAGAGTCATATATGACCTGGTATGATACCAAAGAAAGTTGTATGATTGGTGACCTGGGTCATTTCTTTGAAAATATTTGGATACGTTTTTGTTGTATACTTCTTGGCCAAAAATATTCAAAGAACTGATGCAAGTTAAAAGCAAGAAGATAGATTTATTCTTTTTAACTGCACTCAAAAAATTACCGACTCAGTTTTCGTAAAAATGTTTAAAAAGTTTCTGAAGTTTAAACATTTGCTAAATTGTGGAATTTTGTTTGCTCCATTTTTCTTTGAATAGTGGTTAAACAAACCATTTCATGAACTTTTGTAGATAAATGTATTGCCGGTTTTTCCACAAATATCGATGCACATCATCGCGAAATTGTCCTATGAGTGATTATTGCGAAATACGACAGGAACCTCATTTTTCTAACGCTGTCCAAATAATTATCTCGGAAACTTTCCTGCTTAACATTTCCAGTAAAATTCTCCGGCCTTCTTTATCCAAATATGAGCAAGAAAAGCCCGTTAATAATTAGTTTATGCAATCATTGAAATGGTTCAAAACTTAGTTGATGCAATAATATGGAGTAAAATAAGGTATGAATGTGATAAAGGATTGGACCATTTAGATCATCTGGATTGGTTAAATATGTGAGTAGCAACACAAATACTTAAAATTAGCACTCTGCGACGTCAGTTTATGAGACGATATAACTTGCGTAGAAAGCGGTTCTACTTATTTTCACTCCAATTTAATTCAATCCCTTTAATTTAATACCATATATTCACCCCTCGATCATTTAACCCCCCCCCCCCACAAAATTTTAATATAATTTTTGTTATATTTTGTAATAAAAACATTGTCTTTTACTAACATAATTTTTTTTGTAAAAAATGAAAACGAAAAAGCTGCCTTCAAAATGCAAACACAAAAAAATATTCCTGGGTTTGGTTCACTTCCCGTCTGCATTTATTTGCCTTATTAAGTGATTAGATGAGATAACTAATTCGATAAAAGTAATAATTTAACTTTTAGTAATTGAGTCTTTAAATTTTTGTTTGACCATTACGAGCTAATATTTAAGAGATCAAATATGGCGTGTAATGAGGGAGGGGAGAAACTACTTTACTCATACCTCAGTTATTTTACCCCATTCCTAATCTCCTTTACTCTGACTCATTTGAATTGGTTTAAACTTTATTATCGTCAATTATAGGAAAATGATAAGTGGGGTGAAATAGAGGGCGGTTTATTGCGGTGTTAATTAAAATAGGGTTAAAACTGGGCTTATTATCGAGGGCTTGAAAACTCTACGCCCTAGAAAACATAGCTAAAGTATGTGGTGCCTTCTCCGCTGAGATTGTATCCACTGAATGACTCAGCATTTGAGGCGGAATGACTCAGCATTTAAGGCTATGAAGACTGAGCTAAATTTAAAAACAATCTTCTTTTTATAGTAAAAATTTTGAGTCTAATAAAGTGAAACAAAATGACATATATTTGTTTGCCAATATAAGATAACAGTAGTTTTTTTTAAAAAACCTCCTCCCCCCCCCATTGTTTGTACCTCAGTTTTTGATTCTTAATTGGTTCCAAAAATTAGCCTATAGAGCAAAAATTTTAATATAAAAGATTGTTGGATTTTTATTTTGAAAAGACGACGGCAAAGAGTATCACAATTGGGCTCACCCAGATCACGGAGAGAAGGACGAGTTCGACTTGTTCCATTATCAACTCAGGAGTGGAATCAATGTTGCTGATGTAAGTCAATTCGAACTTGAGTTGAAAAATCATTGGTTTTGAGAAACCAGATTTCATCGTTAGGATTTCATAACAATGAAATGATGAAGTTGTTAGTTCTGATATAACCGTGAAATAACTTGACACCGAGCCTCTCAGAAACAATCGAATTGAGTGTGTGTGTGTGTTCAGGTGGTGATTCAGTTGATTATAATAATTATGAATATGTACTGTGTTGTATGTTTGCTATCTGTGCCAGAGTTGAAGAAAATCGAGTTTGGTCTGGTGGGTATTCAGACTGTGGCGGACTTGATTGGCGCTGTGTTCTATGTCATCTATGTATGTCAATTATACTTGCAGAGATTCTTTTTCTACTGTACTCTGGACTACGCTCAACCTCACTCGATGTTTGGTTTAAAACGCGTGGACAACTTTACTAATGAAAATCAGGATGTGTTTGAACAAGTCGGTCTACTTACCGAATTTCAAGAGTATCCAGAAAACAGTCATGGTCCTCTATCCTCTATATAATGAAGCAGTCTTTGAAGCTTAGAGACTTTCCAATCTGGTAGCAATTTCATTTCTCCAAAAAGGCAAAAAATAAGAATTGACTGATATTGACTTGTAAATTCAACGGGAAAGGGCCAAACTCATCACGTTTTTTGTCAAATATGATCGAGTCCAACAGGTTTTCAAATACAAGAGATTACCCCTTTAAAAGTTCAATTTTAGAATATGACAAATATTGTCCTATTTTTAAGGCTACGAAATGATCGTTGTCGAGATAGGATTGTAAGGCAAGTGCATTTTTAAGCGACACGAGGAAAAAAACGTAAGAAATTGTGACAGTGCGCAGAATATAAATAAAAGTTTCAAAATTGTCTTTAGATTTTCAAAAATGTTAGACATTGACTTAAAATTTAAACATTTAAATAGTTTGAGGTAGTTCTAATGTATAACTTACCAAAACAGTGTCAAATGCAGTTGATTCAATCTGACGGCGTTATTGAAATGAATACCGCTCGGATTAGTTGAGAAGGTTTTTTTCATGCGCTCTGATTTAGATAATTCCTCACGGCCGGCATATGATGTTAAAATCGCTCAATCAGAATCCTAAGTGGTTATCAGTTTAGAATATCTCCGAAAAAACGAATCAGTTCCTAGAATTCGGTAGAAGCACATCATATTTTTACTGCCTTATGACTGCCACTGTACGATATATCATGCTGCTAAGATCGGAGTCCTGTTCTCTACGGGCATTTTGAGAGTTTTCCTTCTCATCTATCTAAACAATTATCTCTATCTATCTGTCAGATCTCTGGATGTAACACTGTTTTCGATTGTAAAAATCAATTTGTTAGTTCGTCTGGTCTGCAAAAGACTGTACCTCAATGAACGCTGAACGATGACGTACACGAAAGCTATGAAGAAGAACAAAGTATGGCTACCGAGGAAACGAGGCGTCAATCAAGTGGACTTAACGACTGACAGCACAAAGATGGCTGACCTACAATAAATAGGCACATAACATCTGGACACCTGGCAACAATATGCTGGTTAAATAAAAAAGAGAACAATAAGAAAATTTAGATCTACCATTCCAAAAAGAGTATGTGACACAGAAGACCTGAAGAATCTTCAAAATACAAAATTGATTAGAGAGATGAGAGACGCGGATCCAAAAGACAAATAAGTGAATGTTCTGCTTCAATTAGAAGGAGTTGAAGGATTTCAGGTTGTTTCAGACAGTAAAACAGATTGTAGATTACACGCAAAGACGGTTGACTTCTGTTATGATGGTGGGAGCAATCGGACAGAGTTGAGCCCAGACGTCGGATCGAAGCAGGCAATTTTCTGGAGAAAATGGAACTCATCTTGAAATTAATGAAAACAACCTTATGAGTCTCAAACCTGTGTACAATTCAACGCAACGGCAGTGATTAGTTGGACAAAAGCGCCCAGAACTGAAGGACAACTTCAAGGCCCTCCAAGATAACGTTCTTTGGCAACTAGCGAGACTACCCACAGAGAGGGACGCGATTCAGGGCAAATGGTCTCCGAAGTGAAGCTGAAATTCAGTGGTCCATTAGACAATTACATGGCGCAGTATATAGTAAAAGCTTTCATTTAAATGGGATGACTGGGCTCCTTTGAGTATTTTGCTCCAACACATAAACCAGCAACATAAAAGATTCTACGTGAGTTCTCAACAGCGCAAAGTCATGCTTTCAACATTTTGCTTTAATGGATTTCCTGAGCCTATGTTTTGAGGAAGAAGTGTAACTGGAGCAAGTAGTTTTTCCAGCGATGACAAGCAAAATAGTACAAGAGAAGAATCAGCAAAGTTAGTTGACTTCATATAGAAGCAGAGAGGGCTTTCACAAGTTTCTGAAATATAAGAATCATACGAGAGGATGGTAAAGTCACAGACACTACATAGAGATAATTCTTGAGCAATTCCCAATGAAGGATTGAACATCATCAAGAAAATCCAACCAACTGGTCTTAAATACTCAGACATCACAGATACGGGACTAACAAAAAGTATCAACAAAGTTAGAGAACCTTGGTTAGATCACATCTTTGTCTGGCATATAGCAAGAACCAGGCAAGAAATCATGTTCACAATTTTTTCAACAAATTGTTCACAACTTGTTCGACAATTTGTTCACAATTTGTTCAACGATTTGTTCAACAATTGGACCAGGATTTTTAAAGCGCACACACTCCCACACATCTTCACCAACAATGTAAAAAAGTACCGTTGAATTATCTGCACAGATAACAAACTACTTGAATTTGCGTATAATAAATAAGATAGTTATAAATGAGTAGGTAAAGTGGCTCACACTGCTTTGGAGGTGATAACAACAAGAATTCAACGGCAAGCTACCTTTTCAAGTTCAAGGAGCTTAGAGCATTTATAGGCTGTTGAGTCTTGAAGTAAGCTCTAGTTGCTGTATTTTCGTAGAAAGCGAAACTTCAAATCAAGTTGGCAGGATTTCAGTTTAATTTTGCCATAAAAACTTCCAGAGAATTGGTGAAATCTACAGAAACACCAAAGCAATTGCCCAGGAAAACAAAAGTAGTATCAAGTCTTGTCAAGAAAACAGGAGCAACTAAATCAAGCTTGATTTTCACTTCAGGAGCATTCACTACGTTCTCACACACAAGATGGCACCGTACACATTCGTAATTTTTTACCCTTCTTTAAAAGAGATACTTTCAGTGTAATTTTGATTGCAGCAGACACAACGCAATCTGCTCAAAGATGAAATGGGATGTTAGAAACAGACTTCATATCTATTCTGCTATTTTGTTTTGAAATTTAGTTGTAAAAAGCAAAATTATAATTTTAGCTTTTATGCAGACACATATCAAATATTTTTATTTAAACCGAACAAAGTTTAGTTAAGAAGATCAATGATTAGATCAGGCGGTATGATTTGGATATATAATACTAGCCGTCACCCATCCGATGTTAAAGTTTCCCTGTCCCAGATTTCAAAGCTATTTTAGTGAGGACATCTCAAGAAATAGAGTCAAAATCGAGAGTTTTCTAGTAGCAAGCCAAAGTCTTTCTGACTTAGTTGACAGACTCCTTTTACTCAATTGGTTGAATTTTTTTTCTGCCAAAACCAGTGCCCCCAACAAAGGATGTCGACATAAAAAAACTCAAGCTGAAAAATCAAAAGAAAGGCTGCTAATGAAACTAGATTAATCCATCAGGGCTATATCTAATCTATGTTTCTCCCTAAAACCACAAAACAAATTTTTTTGTGTAAATCAAGAAAAATTGGTAAATTGCCCCACATGATAATTACTTTGTTTTTACACCATTTTCTCTGACCTAATCTTATGGTTTCTTGCGTCTTCACAACAAAAATCGTGTAGAAAAACCCATTTTTTGTGTAAAATTTACGATTTTGTTCTTAAAAACACAAGAGGTTCTCGTGTGAAAGCACACAATAAATACTGTTAAAAAACATTAGAATTTATGTCAACTTTACGAGAAAAAATTTGTTCTTTCACATAGGAATTTTGTGTACTTTTTAAGCGAAATAAACGCCATTTTTGTGTAACATTTCCGATTTTTTGCTTAAAAACCAAAAAAAACTCATGTGATTAAAACAATTTTCGCGTAAAATTCACATAATTTCTCGTTTTTTTAACAGTATTTATAATATGCTTTCACACAGGACACGATTTATTATGTAACTGCGCAATTTCTCGTGTGTCACTCTTTTCCCGCAGTACACTATTTTTGGACAATTCACAAGTGTTTTTGTGTACAATTTTTATTTTCACATCACTGTCAAAAACTTAATTTTGGCATGCTACAGGTGTGCATATGTTTAATTATATAAAGAAATGAGCGTTAACAAAAATTATATGCGACATTAATTTAAGTGACCCACTTTACTCAACTTTTTGGTTTTAAAGTGATATCTTTGTTTTTAATCTCTGAAAAAGGCTCAATATAACAAAAAATTGTCATTAGCAGAAAAGTCTTAGGCTCTAAAACAGATTGGGATGAGAAGAAGACCCATAGAATTTGAAATGTTGAATAAGCAATTTGGGCTTATAACTCTGGAGTGCACTCCATATACTTCAAACACAATATCAGTAAAATTTTAAAACCCTATTTAAGTGCTTCTTTTTTGAAGGAATTTTGGCCATAATTTGAACTCCCGAATGAAAAACTGGTGTCCATCTTCAATGCCTAAATAACCTTAAAAACAAAAGTCAGAAAACCGGTTAGTTCTAATCTAGGATGATTTTATCTGGGTTTCAACAATTAAACCTGATTAAGCGTTCATAAAAAATATTAATTGAGAGTTAATTTTATGGCTTTTCAATGCAACAATAACTAGAAGAAGAGCCTGCGAAAAATATCCTAATAAAATTGCTAATTTTCATTTTACGCTCGTTCACACGATAAGTGTGACTCTTTATTGCACGAGGAAAATTGAAATTTTTCTCGTGTGAATCACACGAGACGCATTTTTCACACGAAAAATTGTGCGAATTTTCATCACACGACAAAAAACTCATGTGATTTCACTCGAGAAAATTATAGCGTGCATTTGTCAAATTGCACATGAAACATGATAAAACTACAGTGGAGCTTTGGAGCAAGGGGTATAGAATTGCAGTTTTACGCCAAAGAAACTTGAATTGTTTTGTAGGTTCTGATAATTTAACGAAAAAAACATTGGATTAAACGTTAAGCTTGCTTCAGAGAGGTCAAATTTTGGAGAAGTCAAAGTTTTGGCCACTTTAATGTCTTTACCATGAAATATAGACCAAGAAAAGGAAACAACAAATGTAAACCTTGATAACATTTCATATAGATTGGTTTCAGGGAACTCTCAGGTGGGATTTAGCACTTTCAAATTTAATGCATTAAAATTGTTGAAAACATTATGTTGGACTGGCTAAATGAATGAATACAAAAGACATATAGCGCACAACTTCAATACGATTATTTGTTGTCATGTTAACCACCCTAAAAATTGTACCTGCAAAGTTTGTAATAGCAAAGGTTGTATACTTGCAGTCCATTATTTTGTATTTCATACAAAATATATTGCAAAATAAAGCAAATTTCTGATTAACTAATTTGTTTGTAAAACTGATCGCTCCCAAGAAAAAAGCTAGTAGAATACAAGGCATAATTAGATATTTTTGCTTTCAATGGACAATTCTGGCTAAATATCGATCTGGCAAATGTGTGTGGGCACATTAACGCTGGAAAATTATTTTCTGTAGGAAATCATCATCCATGTTAAAAGTGAAAAATAGTGAGTTGTTTTAAAAATTGATCAACTTTCTATTTCTTCCAACAAATTACAAATAACAACAACCTTAAGTCGCTGTTTTCATAATCTTATAATTTCATAAAATCTCATAATTTTAACCAAACTCATAATTTGAAAAAATCTCATAATTTTAACCAAACGTTCTAAAGCAGCGTCTCAAACTAAAGAGAACCAAAGGGAAAAAGCTGTAATTGTATTTTCATATCAAAAACTGGCGACAGGTAAAAATTGATTTGAATTAAGGAGTTATTGTCGCAGCGTGGGTCAAAAGACATCAAGGAGGTGAATAATAAATCAAACGTTGAACCAATAATATATTTCAAATTAGCTTTTATGTGTAGTGCTTATCATTGTGAAGAAGTACTGAAAAAATTAGATTTCTTGTTGAAATATCTGAAGGTTCTGATAAGGCAGGTAGTTGTTGCTTTCTAATTGAAGTTGATACAGAACCTTCATTCTTATGTGAAGGTCGCCATCTGTACTCTAAACTTGTGGTTCTGATCAGGATACAGTCTCTTTCACTTGTTTTTCAGTATTCACATTGATCTCATCTAATCTCGGGAAGGCCACCTGATCACTATCAAATTTTTCTTTCGTGAAATTTTTTCTGTTCAAGGCATCTGCGTAACGCACATACTCTCCTGGCGTGTACTTCAACTCAAAGTCGCAACACGTCAAAAATCATGCTCACTTTGTAATTTTAGCTGATGCTGACCTGCTGAATACTAGTCTGGTGCCAACAGTTTCTTGATTGGAATATGATCTGCCTGTAAGGTGAATATTCCTAAAAGAAGAAATTGCATTAGTCTTGTGACCAGACAATAAAATGATTGCTAGTGCCTCTTACTGAGTGTTTGAATAAATTTTTATCGTCAGAGACCGTGTCTTTCACATATGGATTACTAAAATTCTTTGTTGCGGATAAACAATGCGTCATCTCGTCGTCTATATAAAAATTATAGTGGCCCTTTCTTGGTCAATTGTTCCAAAAAAAGATGATACTGAAAAACTATGAACGATCGTTTTCATTAAAATTATTGGGTAGAGTTCTCATCGATGAATGTGCCAATCGTATGCCGTTTCAAGTACGCGGAACGTCTTAGTTCCTCACTCTCCTTTCGCTGCCACAACACCGGTGATGCATTAGTGACTCCTGGCTGCACAAGCTCAAGGATGCCCTTTTCAACGATCTCTTCTAGCTTCTATGTGACGTTGTATTTGAGTTGAGTTTTTTCTTGCTCTGCAGAAGGTTAGCTATGACTAGGCATCAATTTCACAGGGCTTTGTGACTATTCATAGTAGAAAATTGATGCTTCTTTTTTTCTTTCACACTATGGTTTGTAGAATATATCTTCAAATAGACCAACTTTTTGTCAGAAGGCACAAATAATAGTTGATTTTTTATCTGCCCCCTTCCACGGCAATCAGCGTTATCAATAAATCATCTCAGACGTAATATTTGCTAACCAACATTAGCTTTGAGATAAATTTTACCATTCTTCTGAAGTTTACCAAGCTCAGTTTGCATATTAATCTGCTCTTTAATTTGCGTTTATTTATTAAAGCATGTTCTTATGCCGCAGGCAAGCTTAAGTTTTTTTTCAAGTGTCAAATATTTCATATAGGATACTGAGAGAATTGTTCTAAAGAAATATTTTCCTCTATACATTTTGTTTTGTTTTTATAATTACTTGAATTTATAGCTTACCTGGATGTTCTTTCACAGAAAATCAAGGGATGCGCCCTTATTCTACAGGTGTTGTCTTTTGTTGTCTGCAGGACAAGAATTACTATGATTTGTCGTATCTCAACATCTAAGGCACAAATTTTTATTTCTGTTAGGTGTGAAAATCTTGTCTGTTATGTCTTTTAAAAGTTTTACCCAATCTTTTGTTTCTCACCATCCGGTTTATTATCAGCAGAAAGTCTGGCAAAAACAGTGTTTCAATTCTGAATACTCATTTCAAGGTCTTTGCCGCTAGAGCCATTGCCGATTCTGATTTAGAGTTCTTAAAAATTGCTTGTTGCGTCCGTGTGGCTTGGACTCTTGGACGCTCTGTTTTTAAAATAGAAACGTGGACACTGAAACCATCATATCTGAAAAGAATATATCTTGAATTTGAACTCATATATCGCCGAACGGTGTAATTACTGGACACTTCTTTGGTCATAGTAAAATCCCATAAATTGTTAGTGCGTCGTACCGCATAATGATAAACAAAATAAGTACCTGCGAGTCCTTGATTGAGCCGTCATTTTTGCCTTTGTAAGCTTTCTTCTAAGCACAACACCTTGACACAAACCAAATCAATCACCCCGTGCTGGCCTCAGCTTTGTTATTATGCAAATACTTTTTATCTGTCGTTGGTCGGTACACCGCGTTCGTGGTAGTTAACAAGAGTCAATAAAATCATTAAGTTAAAATTTCATTTGAAAATGCAGCTAAAAATTTTTCAAATTATTGGCGCGCGGAAAAAGTTAGTGTCGTTCCGATGAACGCTCTATTTATTTTAGCTCAAAATTAAATTCGTTACCAGAATACGCCAAATACGCTATCCATAGAAACTGTGCAAAGTCGAAGAATTGATTGAATTCAATGGTGGAACTAGGTTCTAATAGTAAGAAAAAGAGAATTTATAAAACATGGATGAGTATTGAAGATTACGATTGGAATAACAGCAGATCAAGATGTAATTTTTAATAATAAATCTCTATAACAACCATTTTTTGGATGATAAGTAGAAAAGATCATGTCTTAATCATGTGATATTCCTTGAACATTATTCAATTCTTGATGAAAACCGTCCCAGTTATAACTGGGTTAAGCTAAATTGATCCACTGTGCATATTTTTTTGCATCAATTTATGTTTTCTCTCCTGTTCTTTTTTGAAGCTCTAGAATAACTGGAAACAAAATCAGAAAAATTTGCCTAACAGTAAAAATTGAGGCTGATAAAGATTGTCTGCCTTGAGTTGTCTGCTGATGACTAAAAAAATTTATTTTCACCGCGTGTTTCTCACATTTTTTTTCGCGTTGAATATGGAGAAGCGCGGTCAATTTGTTTTCACCGCGGTCTCGGTAGCGGTGAATTTTTTTTCACCGCTAGATGCAGTCAAAAAAAATTCATTGCATCAAGCGGTGGAAAAAATAATTGAGCAACACCACCAAGAACTCAGTTAAGAAAAAAATCCAACGCAATTCACCGCATTCACCGCAAAAAGATTTAAGAAATAAACGGTGAAAATTATTTTTATCATCGCATTTTACCGCATTTTTTACAAAATTTCGTCGCCGAACCTCGACCCGGGTTCCATCAAATTACAAATAGCAATCACTTCAAATCGCTGTTTTTATTTTTTTGTTAAACTGGTCTAATCGAAAACCATATCAAAGATATTCCATATTTCGCGAATAAGAAATCTCAAAATTCTCATAATTTTAAACAAATATTACAAAGCAGTGTCTCAAATTGAAGACAAGTGGAAAGGCTGCAATTGTAATTGCATATCAAAAACTGGCGACAGGTAAAAATTGATTTGAATTAAGGAGTTATTGTCGCAGCGTGGGTCAAAAGAGAACAAGGAGGTGAATAATAAATCAAATGTTGAACCAACAAAAAATTTAGTATTAACTTTTTTTATGTTTAGTGTTTATCATTGTGAACAAGTATTTAAAAAATTTGTTTTTCTTGTTGAAATATCTAAAGGTTCTGATAAGGCAGGTGATGGTTGCTTTGGAGTTGAAGTTGATACAGAACCTTCATTCTGGTGTGAAGGTCCCACACCTGTACGCCGAACTTGTGTTTCTGATCTAGATACAGTCTCTTTCACTTGTTTTTCAGTATTCACATTGATCTCATCTAGTCTTGTGAATGCCACCTGATCACTACCAGATTCTTGTTTCCTGATATTTTTCTCTTCAAGGCATCTGCGTAAGGTACATACTCACCTGGCGTGTACTTCTAATCAAAGTCGAAACCCAACAAAAATCTTGCTCACTTTATAAATTTAGCTGATGCTGTCTTGCTGATTACCTGGTCTGGTGCATATAGAATTTTCATTGGGATATGGTCTGCTCCCAAGAAAAAAGCTAGTAGAATACAAGGCATAATTAGATTTTTTTGCTTTCAATGGACAATTCTGGCTAAATATCGATCTGGCAAATGTGTGTGGGCACATTAACGCTGGAAAATTATTTTCTGTAGGAAATCATCATCCATGTTAAAAGTGAAAAATAGTGAGTTGTTTTAAAAATTGATCAACTTTCTATTTCTTCCAACAAATTACAAATAACAACAACCTTAAGTCGCTGTTTTCATAATCTTATAATTTCATAAAATCTCATAATTTTAACCAAACTCATAATTTGAAAAAATCTCATAATTTTAACCAAACGTTCTAAAGCAGCGTCTCAAACTAAAGAGAACCAAAGGGAAAAAGCTGTAATTGTATTTTCATATCAAAAACTGGCGACAGGTAAAAATTGATTTGAATTAAGGAGTTATTGTCGCAGCGTGGGTCAAAAGACATCAAGGAGGTGAATAATAAATCAAAAGTTGAACCAATAATATATTTCAAATTAGCTTTTATGTGTAGTGCTTATCATTGTGAAGAAGTACTGAAAAAATTAGATTTCTTGTTGAAATATCTGAAGGTTCTGATAAGGCAGGTAGTTGTTGCTTTCTAATTGAAGTTGATACAGAACCTTCATTCTTATGTGAAGGTCGCCATCTGTACTCTAAACTTGTGGTTCTGATCAGGATACAGTCTCTTTCACTTGTTTTTCAGTATTCACATTGATCTCATCTAATCTCGGGAAGGCCACCTGATCACTATCAAATTTTTCTTTCGTGAAATTTTTTCTGTTCAAGGCATCTGCGTAACGCACATACTCTCCTGGCGTGTACTTCAACTCAAAGTCGCAACACGTCAAAAATCATGCTCACTTTGTAATTTTAGCTGATGCTGACCTGCTGAATACTAGTCTGGTGCCAACAGTTTCTTGATTGGAATATGATCTGCCTGTAAGGTGAATATTCCTAAAAGAAGAAATTGCATTAGTCTTGTGACCAGACAATAAAATGATTGCTAGTGCCTCTTACTGAGTGTTTGAATAAATTTTTATCGTCAGAGACCGTGTCTTTCACATATGGATTACTAAAATTCTTTGTTGCGGATAAACAATGCGTCATCTCGTCGTCTATATAAAAATTATAGTGGCCCTTTCTTGGTCAATTGTTCCAAAAGAAGATGATACTGAAAAACTATGAACGATCGCTTTCATTAAAATTATTGGGTAGAGTTCTGATCAATGAATGTGCCAATCGTATGCCGTTTCAAGTACGCGGAACGTCTTAGTTCCTCACTCTCCTTTCGCTGCCACAACACCGGTGATGCATTAGTGACTCCTGGCTGCACAAGCTCAAGGATGCCCTTTTCAACGATCTATTCTAGATTCTATGTGACGTTGTATTTGAGTTGAGTTTTTTCTTGCTCTGCAGAAGGTTAGCTATGACTAGGCATCAATTTCACAGGGCTTTGTGACTATTCATAGTAGA
Organism: Convolutriloba macropyga; assembly: GCF_964194025.1. Lineage (NCBI taxonomy): Eukaryota > Metazoa > Xenacoelomorpha > Acoela > Convolutidae > Convolutriloba > Convolutriloba macropyga. The sequence goes on from NC_134471.1 coordinate 63,941,277, forward strand.
AAATTGATGCTTCTTTTTTTCTTTCACACTATGGTTTGTAGAATATATCTTCAAATAGACCAATTTTTTGTCAGAAGGCACAAATAATAGTTGATTTTTTATCTGCCCCTTTCCACGGCAATCAGCGTTATCAATAAATCATCTCAGACGTAATATTTGCTAACCAACATTAGCTTTGAGATAAATTTTACCATTCTTCTGAAGTTTACCAAGCTCACTTTGCATATTAATCTGCTCTTTAATTTGCGTTTATTTATTGAAGCATGTTCTCATGCCGCAGGCAAACTTAAGTTTTTTTTCAAGTGTCAAATATTTCATATAGGATACTGAGAGAATTGTTCTAAAGAAATATTTTCCTCTATACATTTTGTTTTGTTTTTATAATTACTTGAATTTATTGCTTACCTGGATGTTCTTTCACAGAAAATCAAGGGATGCGCCCTTATTCTACAGGTGTTGTCTTTTGTTGTCTGCAGGACAAGAATTACTATGATTTGTCGTATCTCAACATCTAGTGCACAAATTTTTATTTCTGTTAGGTGTGAAAATCTTGTCTGTTATGTCTTTTAAAAGTTTTACCCAATCTTTTGTTTCTCACCATCCGGTTTATTATCAGCAGAAAGTCTGGCTAAAGACAGTGTTTCAATTCTGAATACTCATTTCAAGGTCTTTGCCGCTAGAGCTATTGCCGATTCTGATTTAGAGTTCTTAAAAATTGCTTGTTGCGTCCGTGTGGCTTGGACTCTTGGACGCTCTGTTTTTAAAATAGAAACGTGGACACTGAAACCATCATATCTGAAGAGAATATATCTTGAATTTGAACTCATAAATCGCCGAACGGTGTAATTACTGGACACTTCTTTGGTCATAGTAAAATCCCATAAATTGTTAGTGCGTCGTACCGCATAATGATAAACAAAATAAGTACCTGCGAGTCCTTGATTGAGCCGTCATTTTTGCCTTTGTAGGCTTTCTTCTAAGTACAACACCTTGACACAAACCAAATCAATCACCCCGTACTGGCCTCAGCTTTGTTATTATGCAAATACTTTTTATCTGTCGTTGGTCGGGACACCGCGTTCGTGGTAGTTAACAAGAGTCAATAAAATCATTAAGTTAAAATTTCATTTGAAAATGCAGCTAAAAATTTTTCAAATTATTGGCGCGCGGAAAAAGTTAGTGTCGTTCCGATGAACGCTATATTTATTTTAGCTCAAAAGTTAAATTCGTTACCAGAATACGCCAAATACGCTATCCATAGAAACTGTGCAAAGTCGAAGAATTGATTGAATTCAATGGTGGAACTAGGTTCTAATAGTAAGAAAAAGAGAATTTATAAAACATGGATGAGTATTGAAGATTACGATTGGAATAACAGCAGATCAAGATGTAATTTTTAATAATAAATCTCTATAACAACCATTTTTTGGATGATAAGTAGAAAAGATCATGTCTTAATCATGTGATATTCCTTGAACATTATTCAATTCTCGATGAAAACCGTCCCAGTTATAACTGGGTTAAGCTAAATTGATCCACTGTGCATATTTTTTTGCATCAATTTATGTTTTCTCTCCTGTTCTTTTTTGAAGCTCTAGAATAACTGGAAACAAAATCAGAAAAATTTGCTCAACAGTAAAAATTGAGGCTGATAAAGATTGTCTGCCTTGAGTTGTCTGCTGATGACTAAAAAAATTTATTTTCTCCGCGTGTTTCTCACATTTTTTTTCGCGTTGAATATGGAGAAGCGCGGTCAATTTGTTTTCAACGCGGTCTCGGTAGCGGTGAATTTTTTTTCACCGCTAGATGCAGTCAAAAAAAAATTCATTGCATCAAGCGGTGGAAAAAATAATTGAGCAACACCACCAAGAACTCAGTTAAGAAAAAAACCAACGCAATTCACCGCATTCACCGCAAAAAGATTTAAGAAATAAACGGTGAAAATTATTTTTATCATCGCATTTTACCGCATTTTTTACAAAATTTCGTCGCCGAACCTCGACCCGGGTTCCATCAAATTACAAATAGCAATCACTTCAAATCGCTGTTTTTATTTTTTTGTTAAACTGGTCTAATCGAAAACCATATCAAAGATATTCCATATTTCGCGAATAAGGAATCTCAAAATTCTCATAATTTTAAACAAATATTACAAAGCAGTGTCTCAAATTGAAGACAAGTGGAAAGGCTGCAATTGTAATTGCATATCAAAAACTGGCGACAGGTAAAAATTGATTTGAATTAAGGAGTTATTGTCGCAGCGTGGGTCAAAAGAGAACAAGGAGGTGAATAATAAATCAAATGTTGAACCAATAAAAAATTTAGTATTAACTTTTTTTATGTTTAGTGTTTATCATTGTGAACAAGTATATAAAAAATTTGTTTTTCTTGTTGAAATATCTAAAGGTTCTGATAAGGCAGGAGATGGTTGCTTTGGAGTTGAAGTTGATACAGAACCTTCATTTTGGTGTGAAGGTCCCACACCTGTACGCCGAACTTGTGTTTCTGATCTAGATACAGTCTCTTTCACTTGTTTTTCAGTATTCACATTGATCTCATCTAGTCTTGTGAATGCCACCCGATCACTACCAGATTCTTGTTTCCTGATATTTTTTCTCTTCAAGGCATCTGCGTAAGGTACATACTCACCTGGCGTGTACTTCTAATCAAAGTCGAAACCCAACAAAAATCTTGCTCACTTTGTAAATTTAGCTGATGCTGTCTTGCTGATTACCTGGTCTGGTGCATATAGAATTTTCATTGGGATTTGGTCTGCTCCCAAGAAAAGCTAGTAGAATACAAGGCATAATTTGATATTTTTGCTTTCAATGGACAATTCTGGCTAAATATCGATCTGGCAAATGTGTGTGGGCACATTAACGCTGGAAAATTATTTTCTGTAGGAAATCATCATCCATGTTAAAAGTGAAAAATAGTGAGTTGTTTTAAAAATTGATCAACTTTCTATTTCTTCCAACAAATTACAAATAACAACAACCTTAAGTCGCTGTTTTCATAATCTTATAATTTCATAAAATCTCATAATTTTAACCAAACTCATAATTTGAAAAAATCTCATAATTTTAACCAAACGTTCTAAAGCAGCGTCTCAAACTAAAGAGAACCAAAGGGAAAATGCTGCAATTGTATTTTCATATCAAAAACTAGCGACAGGTAAAAATTGATTTGAATTAAGGAGTTATTGTCGCAGCGTGGGTCAAAAGACATCAAGGAGGTGAATAATAAATCAAACGTTGAACCAATAATATATTTCAAATTAGCTTTTATGTGTAGTGCTTATCATTGTGAAGAAGTACTGAAAAAATTAGATTTCTTGTTGAAATATCTGAAGGTTCTGATAAGGCAGGTAGTTGTTGCTTTCTAATTGAAGTTGATACAGAACCTTCATTCTTATGTGAAGGTCGCCATCTGTACTCTAAACTTGTGGTTCTGATCAGGATACAGTCTCTTTCACTTGTTTTTCAGTATTCACATTGATCTCATCTAGTCTCGGGAAGGCCACCTGATCACTATCAAATTTTTCTTTCGTGAAATTTTTTCTGTTCAAGGCATCTGCGTAACGCACATACTCTCCTGGCGTGTACTTCAACTCAAAGTCGCAACACGTCAAAAATCATGCTCACTTTGTAATTTTAGCTGATGCTGACCTGCTGAATACTAGTCTGGTGCCAACAGTTTCTTGATTGGAATATGATCTGCCTGTAAGGTGAATATTCCTAAAAGAAGAAATTGCATTTTATTGTCTGGTCTTGTGACCAGACAAAAAAATGATTGCTAGTGCCTCTTACTGAGTGTTTGAATAAATTTTTATCGTCAGAGACCGTGTCTTTCACATATGGATTACTAAAATTCTTTGTTGCGGATAAACAATGCGTCATCTCGTCGTCTATATAAAAATTATAGTGGCCCTTTCTTGGTCAATTGTTCCAAAAGAAGATGATACTGAAAAACTATGAACGATCGTTTTCATTAAAATTATTGGGTAGAGTTCTCATCGATGAATGTGCCAATCGTATGCCGTTTCAAGTACGCGGAACGTCTTAGTTCCTCACTCTCCTTTCGCTGCCACAACACCGGTGATGCATTAGTGACTCCTGGCTGCACAAGCTCAAGGATACCCTTTTCAACGATCTATTCTAGCTTCTATGTGACGTTGTATTTGAGTTGAGTTTTTTCTTGCTCTGCAGAAGGTTAGCTATGACTAGGCATCAATTTCACAGGGCTTTGTGACTATTCATAGTAGAAAATTGATGCTTCTTTTTTTCTTTCACACTATGGTTTGTAGAATATATCTTCAAATAGACCAATTTTTTGTCAGAAGGCACAAATAATAGTTGATTTTTTATCTGCCCCTTTCCACGGCAATCAGCGTTATCAATAAATCATCTCAGACGTAATATTTGCTAACCAACATTAGCTTTGAGATAAATTTTACCATTCTTCTGAAGTTTACCAAGCTCAGTTTGTATATTAATCTGCTCTTTAATTTGCGTTTATTTATTGAAGCATGTTCTCATGCCGCAGGCAAGCTTAAGTTTTTTTCAAGTGTCAAATATTTCATATAGGATACTGAGAGAATTGTTCTAAAGAAATATTTTCCTTTATACATTTTGTTTTGTTTTTATAATTACTTGAATTTATTGCTTACCTGGATGTTCTTTCACAGAAAATCAAGGGATGCGCCCTTATTCTACAGGTGTTGTCTTTTGTTGTCTGCAGGACAAGAATTACTATGATTTGTCGTATCTCAACATCTAGTGCACAAATTTTTATTTCTGTTAGGTGTGAAAATCTTGTCTGTTATGTCTTTTAAAAGTTTTACCCAATCTTTTGTTTCTCACCATCCGGTTTATTATCAGCACAAAGTCTGGCAAAAGACAGTGTTTCAATTCTGAATACTCATTTCAAGGTCTTTGCCGCTAGAGCCATTGCCGATTCTGATTTAGAGTTCTTAAAAATTGCTTGTTGCGTCCGTGTGGCTTGGACTCTTGGACGCTCTGTTTTTAAAATAGAAACGTGGACACTGAAACCATCATATCTAAAGAGAATATATCTTGAATTTGAACTCATATATCGCCGAACGGTGTAATTACTGGACACTTCTTTGGTCATAGTAAAATCCCATAAATTGTTAGTGCGTCGTACCGCATAATGATAAACAAAATAAGTACCTGCGAGTCCTTGATTGAGCCGTCATTTTTGCCTTTGTAAGCTTTCTTCTAAGCACAACACCTTGACACAAACCAAATCAATCACACCGTGCTGGCCTCAGCTTTGTTATTATGCAAATACTTTTTTGCTGTCGTTGGTCGGGACACCTCGTTCGTGGTAGTTAACAAGAGTCAATAAAATCATTAAGTTAAAATTTCATTTGAAAATGCAGCTAAAAATTTTTCAAATTATTGGCGCGCGGAAAAAGTTAGTGTCGTTCCGATGAACGCTATATTTATTTTAGCTCAAAAGTTAAATTCGTTAAATTCGTTCAGAATACGCCAAATACGCTATCCATAGAAACTGTGCAAAGTCGAAGAATTGATTGAATTCAATGGTGGAACTAGGTTCTAATAGTAAGAAAAAGAGAATTTATAAAACATGGATGAGTATTGAAGATTACGATTGGAATAACAGCAGATCAAGATGTAATTTTTAATAAAAAATCTCTATAACAACCATTTTTTGGATGATAAGTAGAAAAGATCATGCCTTAATCATGTGATATTCCTTGAACATTATTCAATTCTCGATGAAAACCGTCCCAGTTATAACTGGGTTAAGCTAAATTGATCCACTGTGCATATTTTTTTGCATCAATTTATGTTTTCTCTCCTGTTCTTTTTTGAAGCTCTAGAATAACTGGAAACAAAATCAGAAAAATTTGCTCAACAGTAAAAATTGAGGCTGATAAAGATTGTCTGCCTTGAGTTGTCTGCTGATGACTAAAAAAATTTTTTTTCAACGCGTGTTTCTCACATTTTTTTTCGCGTTGAATATGGAGAAGCGCGGTCAATTTGTTATTAACGCGGTCTCGGTAGCGGTGAATTTTTTTTCACCGCTAGATGCAGTCAAAAAAAATTCATTGCATCAAGCGGTGGAAAAAATAATTGAGCAACACCACCAAGAACTCAGTTAAGAAAAAAATCCAACGCAATTCACCGCATTCACCGCAAAAAGATTTAAGAAATAAACGGTGAAAATTCTTTTTTTCATCGCATTTTACCGCAATTTTTACAAAATTTCGTCGCTGAACCTCGACCCGGGTTCCATCAAATTACAAATAGCAATCACTTCAAATCGCTGTTTTTATTTTTTTGTTAAACTGGTCTAATCGAAAACCATATCAAAGATATTCCATATTTCGCGAATAAGAAATCTCAAAATTCTCATAATTTTAAACAAATATTAAAAAGCAGTGTCTCAAATTGAAGACAAGTGGAAAGGCTGCAATTGTAATTGCATATCAAAAACTGGCGACAGGTAAAAATTGATTTGAATTAAGGAGTTATTGTCGCAGCGTGGGTCAAAAGAGAACAAGGAGGTGAATAATAAATCAAATGTTGAACCAATAAAAAATTTAGTATTAACTTTTTTTATGTTTAGTGTTTTTCATTGTGAACAAGTATTTAAAAAATTTGTTTTTCTTGTTGAAATATCTAAAGGTTCTGATAAGGCAGGTGATGGTTGCTTTGGAGTTGAAATTGATACAGAACCTTCATTCTGGTGTGAAGGTCCCACACCTGTACGCCGAACTTGTGTTTCTGATCTAGATACAGTCTCTTTCACTTGTTTTTCAGTATTCACATTGATCTCATCTAGTCTTGTGAATGCCACCTGATCACTACCAGATTCTTGTTTCCTGATATTTTTTCTCTTCAAGGCATCTGCGTAAGGTACATACTCACCTGGCGTGTACTTCTAATCAAAGTCGAAACCCAACAAAAATCTTGCTCACTTTGTAAATTTAGCTGATGCTGTCTTGCTGATTACCTGGTCTGATGCATATAGAATTTTCATTGGGATATGGTCTGCTTGTCAAGTGAATATTCCTTAAAGAAGAAATTACATTAGTCTTGTGACCAGACAATAAAACGATTGCAAATGCGTTTTACTTAGTAATTGATTAAATTTTTATTGTCAGAGACAGCGTCTGCTTCTTCATCTGCTCTTTAATTTGCGTTGATTTATTGAAGCTCGTTCTCATGCCGCAGGCAAGCTTACGTTTTTTCTCAAGTGTCAACTATTCAATATAGGATACTGAGAGAATTGCTCTGAAGAAATATTTTCTCCTATAGATTTTTTTTTGCTTTTTTTACAAATACTTGAAGCTGGTGCTTACCTGGATTTGCTTTCACAGATTAATAAGAGATGCCCCCTATTCTACAGGTGGTGTTTTTTGTTTAGTGGAGGACATGAATTACTATAATCTGGTGTATCTCAACATCTAGTGCACAAATTTTTGTTTCTGTTGGGTGTGAAGTTCTTGTCTGTTATTCGAAATATCTTTTCAGAGTTTTACCCAATCGTTTTGTTCTCACAATACAAAATATTATCTGCAGAAAAGCTGGCAAAAGACAGTGTTCCTTTTCTGAATATTCAATTCAAGGTTTTTTCAGCTCGAGCTTTTGCCAATTCTGATTTTTTTTTAAATTGCCAATTGTGTCCGTCTGGCTTGAATTCTTGGACGCTCTGTTTTTTAAATAGAAACGTGGACACTCAAACCCTCATATCTGAAGACCCGGGCCGAGGAATTTGGCCAAAATTATGTAAGATCAGCGGCAACTAGTGTTGTCAAGTGGGAAAACTCACCTCAATATTCTTACATAATTTTGCGTTGAATAAGTTGAATTTAAAGACAAAATTTAAACGCAATCAACGCAAAATGATGTAAGAAATGGCAGTGAATTTTCCAATTTGTCAACGCTAGTTGCCGCTGATCCTACATTTTTAAAGTTGAGTTTAGCGTAGATCTTACATATTTTGCGTTGATTTTAGCTTAGAACTTGCATATATTTCGTTGAATTTAGCGTAGATCTTACATATTTTTTTGTGGAAATTAGCATTGATCTTACATATTTGGCGCTGAATTTAGCGTAGATCTTACACGTTTAACCGAGATCTTACATTAATTCAAAGTATTCAACGCATTTAACATCTGAGGCGCACTTGGAAAAATTTAATTTTTTTTCAAGTTTTGATAAGAATTTGAATTCCTAAAATGGTCTGAAATAGTATTTGCAGCGTAAGAGAGCACTCAAAGGTTACTTCTTTGATGACTTTGTTTTTCTTACTTGTGCAGAATAGAGGTCGAAACAGTAAAAAAAATCGATTTTGCAAAAAAAACTTGAAAGTTTTGAAATCGTAAAATGATCTGAAATTAATTGTGCACTATAAAAGAGCACCAAAGAGTGATTTTTTGCTGACTTCAATTTTCTCAGCTGTGCAGCATAGGGGTTGGAAACAGTAAGAAAAATAATTTTTTGAAAGAAAAAACTTGAAAAATTTGAAATTGTAAAATGGTCTACAAATAAATTTTGCACAATAAAAGAGCAATAAAAAGTGGTTTTTTGCTGACTCTCCTGTGAAGTATATGGGTCAAAGCAGTGAAAAATTGACTTTTTGAAAAAAACTTGAAAAACTTTTGAAATTGTAAAGTGGTCTAAAATGGAATGGAAAAAATTCAACGCTAAATATGTACGATCTGCGCCAAAATTCAACGCAAAATATGTAAGATTGGCGTTAAATGCGTTGAATTTATGTAATATCTACGCTAAAATTCAATGCTAATTATGTAAGATCTACGCCAAATTTCAACGCATCAAAAGTAAGATTGGCTTTCAATGCGTTGAATTTATGTAAGATCTACGCTATATTCAACGCTATATATGCAAGATCTGTTCTAAAATTTAACGCTAAATATCTAAGATCTACGCAAAAATTCAAGGCAAAATACGTAAGATTGGCGTTGAATGCGTTCGTTTATGTAAGATCTACGCTAAAAATCAATGCTAAATATGTAAAAATTAGGCCAAATTCAACGCAAAATATAAAAGATTGGTGTTGATTGCGTTGAATTTATGTAAAATCTACGCTATGTTCAACGCAAAATATGTAAGATCTACGCTAAATTTCAACGCAAAATATGTAAGACTGGCGTTGAATTAGTTGAGTTTACGTAAGATCTACGCTAAATTCAATGCAAAATAAGTAAGATCTACGCTAAAATTCAACAATAAATATGTAAGATCTATGCCAAAATTCAATGCAAAAAAGACAAGATTGGCGTTGATTGCGTTGAATTTATGTAAGATCTACGCTAAGTTCAACGCAAAGTATGTAAGATCTACGCTAAATTTCAACGCAAAATATGTAAGATTGGCGTTGAATGCGTTGAATTTATGTAATATCTACGCTAAATTCAACGCAAAATAGATAAGATCTACGCTAAATTTCAACGCTAAATATGTAAGATCTATGGCAAAATTCAATGCAAAATAGACAAGATTGGCGTTGATTGCGTCGAATTTATGTAAGATCTACGCTAAGTTCAACGCAAAATATGTAAGATCTACGCTAAATTTGAACGCAAAATATGTAAGATTGGCGTTGAATGCGTTGAATTTATGTAAGATCTACGCTAAATTCGACGCAAAATAGGTAAGATCTACGCTAAAATTCAATGCTAAATATGTAAGATTTATGCTGCCAAAATTCGATAAAAAAAAGAAAAGATTGGCGTTGAATGCGTTGATTTTATGTAAGATCTACGCTAATTTCAACGCTAAATATGTAAGATCTACGCCAAATTTCAACTCTAAATTTGTAAGTTCTATGCCAAAATTCAATGCAAAATAGAAAAGATTGGCGTTGATTGCGTTGAATTTATGTAAGATCTACGCTAAGTTCAACGCAAAATATGTAAGATCTACGCTAAATTTCAACGCAAAATATGTAAGATTGGCGTTGAATGCGTTGAATTTTTGTAAGATATACGCTAAGTTCAACGCAAAATATGTAAGATCTACGCTAAATTTTAACGCAAAATGTGTAAGATTGGCGTTGAATGCGTTGAATTTATGTAAGATCTACGCTAAATTCAACGCAAAATAGGTAAGATCTACGCTAAATTTCAACAATAAATATGTAAGATCTATGCCAAAATTCGATGCAAAAAAGAAAAGATTGGCGTTGAATGCGTTGAATTTATGTAAGATCTACGCTAATTTCAACGCTAAATATGTAAGATCTACGCCAAATTTCAACTCAAAATAGGTAAGATTGGCGTTGATTGCGTTGAATTTATGTAAGATCTACGCTAAGCTCAACGCAAAATATGTAAGATGTACGCTAAATTTCAACGCAAAATATGTAAGATTGGCGTTGAATGCGTTGAATTTATGTAAGATCTACGCTAAATTCAACGCAAAATAGGTAAGATCTACGCTAAAATTCAACGCTAAATATGTAAGATCTATGCCAAAATTCGATGCAAAAAAAAAGATTGGCGTTGAATGCGTTGCATTTGTGTAAGATCTACGCTAAGTATAACGCTAAATATGTAAGATCTACGCTAAAATTCAACGCTAAATGTGTAAGATCTACAACAAATTTCAACGCAAAGTTTATAAGACTGGCGTTGAATGCGTTGCATTTATGTAAGATCTACGCCAAATATAACGCTAAATATGTAAGATCTACGCTAAAATTCAACGCTAAATGTGTAAGATCTACGCCAAATTTCAATGCAAAATTTATAAGATTGGCGTTGAATGCGTTGAATTTATGTAAGATCTACGCTAAATTGAACGCTAAATATGTAAGATTTACGCTAAAATTCAACGCTAAATATGTAAGATCTACGCCAAAATTCGGCGCAAATTTATGTAAGGTTGGCGTTGAATGCGTTAAGTTTATGTAAGATCTTCGCTCAAGCTTAGATCTTACATAAATTTATTGCATTCAACACCAATCTTACATAACTTTCCGTTTTTTTAGCATTGACACCTCGGCCCGGTGAGACTAAATTTTGAGTTTGAGCTCAGATATCGTTGAACGGTGTAATTACTGCAACTTCTTCGGTCATAGTAAAATCCTAAGTATTATGAGTGCGTCGTACCGCATAATGATAAACGAATTAAGTACCTGCATGTCCTCGATTAAGCCGTCGTTTTTGACCTTGTAAGTTTTCTTCTTAGCAAAACACTTTGACACAAACCAACTCAATCACCCCGTGCTAGCCTCAGCTTTGTTCATATGCAAATACTTTTGATCTGCCGTTGGTCAGGACGCCGCTATCGTGGTCGTTATCAAGGGTCAAAAAAATCATTAAGTTAGTTGTTCATTTAAAGTTGCAGCTAAAAATGGTTCACATGATTGGCGCGCGATAAAATTTAGTGCCGTCCCGATGAACGTTATTTCTATATTAGCTCAAAGGGTATATTAGTTATCAAAATACGCCAAAATACGCATCCATAGAAATTGTGCAAAGTCGAGGGATTGATTGAATTCAATGGTAGAATTAGATTCTAATAGCAAAAAAAGAGAATTTAGTTAAAGCAAGGATGATTATTGAATATTACTATAAGAATAACAGCTGATCTAAATGTAATTTTTCATAATAGTTCAAAATTACCACCGTTTTTAAGTTGATAAGCAAAAGAGATCCCGTCTTAATCAGGTGATATTTCTTGAGCATTATTCATTTCTTGATGATAAACCGTCACAGTTATAACTGCGTCAAGCAAAATTAATGTACTGTGCATATTTTCTTGCATCAATTTATGTTTTCTCTCCTGGTTTTTTGAATCTCTATAACAAAAATCAGGAAAAAAAAATTTTCATTCGCTGTTTGTAACGAGATGTAACAATGAGATGTCATTAAGCTGAATTCGGTTTTTTTCGATTTGATCTTCATTTTTACGAATAAATCTTCTTAGGAAAGCCTATTGGAGAAACAGTGACGTGTGAAACAAACCGAAAATTAATTTGCTTTTTTACCTGGTTTTGGACTTTCCCGAGTAATAAAGCTCGTAATATTTCCGAACCCCAGCCGAAACCGAATGGTTATCTTGCAAGATTCTGGCAGATTCTGCCCGAATCTTGCAAGATTATGCATAATCTTGCAAGATTTCTGCCAGAATCTTGAAAGATAACCATTTTTCTGCCAGAATCTTGTAAGATAACCATTTTTCTGCCAGAATCTTGCAAGATAACCATTCATTCTGCCAGAAACTTGCAAGATAACCATTTTAATGCCAGAATCTTGCATGATAGCCATTTTTTCTGCCATAATCTTACAAGATAGCCATTTTTTCTGCCAGAATCTTAACAAGACAGCCATTTTTTCTGCCAGAATCTTACAATATAACCCTTTTTTTAAGTACTTCCTACAGCTAAAAAGCACGCGCGAAACGTCCTAATGTACTCGAAAAAAAATATAAAACGTCGTAATATTTGGATGTACACATATTTTGGGCATCAACAAAAAACAAGCGGAATAATAATTATCACCAGACAATTATTAATCTAAGGCATCAGCAAAGAAGTCCTTCCATCTTCGATCTTTTTCATATCTTTTTTTAACTTTTCTGTTTTTCGATGTCTTTTTCTTGATTTTCTTGGGTTGGAGATGGGTTGCAGTTGGGTTGAAGCTGGGCTGCAGTTGGGTTGAAGCTGGGCTGCAGTTGGGTTGAAGCTGGGCTGCAGTTGGGTTGAAGACTTGCTATAACACAGAGGAAAAATTGAACATTAGGAACTCAAAAAAAATTACAAGCACGGCGTGCCCAAAAACAGGAAAACAGGCCAGAAAAACGAAAAAAAACTGATGGCACGGAGTGCCAAAAAACAAGAGAAAAACAAAAATGCACTAGAAAAACAACAAAAAAACACGAAAAAAACCACAACGCACGGGGGGAAGAGAGAGAGAGAGAGGGAGAGAGAGAGAGAGGGAGAGAGAGAGAGAGAGAGAGAGAGAGAGAGGAGAGAGAGAGAGAGAGAGAGAGGGAGAGAGGGGAGAGATAGAGAGGGGAGAGAGAGAGAGAGGGGGGGGAGAGAGAGAGGGAGAGGGAGAGGGGCGGGAGAGAGGGGAGAGAGAGAGAGAGAGAGAAACGTGAAAAACGAGAGACACTACGTGTTTTTTTGTACTATCACTTACACTTACAGCTAATTCTATTCCTATTGGTCATCTAATAATGATTAAAAATGAAAGGAGGCCTAGAAAGTTTCATTTAAAGAATAAAATTTGAAAAAAAACACTAAATACCATATGCTGCAATGCCATTGATGCCTTTGCTTGAGCTTATTAGTGCTTTTACAAAAACTGACAATTGGTCCTAATGGAATAAACCGCTGAAAAGATCATGGAACTGTTTTTATGTAAACCAGTAGTTAAGATAGCTTATCAACTGTAAAGTTGGCTTGAAACTTTCCGTTTGGGCCCAGGAGAAAAATTTTTCGATGAAAAAAGAATTTTTTTACCCCTGTTATTTCTCTGAATTGAGTTTGAGTTCTACTAGGAGCGTTGTTCTGCTATAGAAGGAGTTTATAAAGAAGTAGAAGGATGAGAACTATGATCATTTACGATATTCGCGAGGGACGTACATAATCATTGAATCATGTTATGTTATCGCAACATTAAACCTCTGGTTGACTTTCTTGCAGTGACTACGTGTTTTTTTACTATCATTCAAACACTTACAGCTAATTTTATTCCTATTGGTCATCTAATAATGATTAAAACGTCTACTATTCAACAAGAAAACAATGCTTTTAACATTTTTAAGCACAAAAAACGTTATTTTGTAGCTATGCAAAACCTAAAATCAATTTTTCTGTTGCTTTTTGGCGTATGAACCTACTTAATTTATTACTGCCAATTGTTTTTTACGGTATTTGAGCTCTATTTGAACTTCGATGTAACTGGAGTTAGTGAAACCGCTTGATTCAAGAGAGAAAAAATGCATAAAGCATTAGATATCCAAAACTGGAAAGTACAGTTCATCTATTTTTACAACTCGAGAGAATTATCGGAGGTGTATCTTGTCTCTCGTGCGTCTATTTAAGGAAAATTTTACACTGTTTTGACTGTTTTAACGAATAGAGCCCTTTTCTTGCAAATCTTGCAGGATAACCATTTTTCTGGCAGATCTTGTAAGATAACCATTTTTCTGCCAGAATCTTGCAAGATAACCATTTTTTGCAAGATTCTGGCAGAATCTTGCAAGATAACCATCCGGTCTCGCTTGGGGAATGCTAGCAAAAACAAAATAAGGTTTTTTTAGTTTTTCAGTGGTTAGATGAGAAGGAGGTTAAATTCAGCTATTCAAATAATACTTAACTGCTTATCCCTTGGTTCTTTTGACTAGGCAAGTAACTACAATTATCTTTGATATAATTATTGCTCTGCCCTTGTTTCATATGACAAAATCAAATGATTGCTCAGATATTTCATTAGAATTCCCAACCAGTTTTGTAAGAGAGAAATGAACAAATGAAAATTGTCAAAGCTTGCTTCAGAGGAAACTTCAAGTGAGTATCTCATTCAGGGATTGATAGTTTTATGGTTTTTAAACCCAAATTTCATCTTAAATCACCTATCAACGCAAAATTTTTCCCCAGATATGCAAATTCAAGATAAAACAGTCTTCCAAATAGGAATTTTAATTTTTCTATCAGTTGAAATTTTCGGCTCTGAACAACATTATCTTCTTTGGACAAATTTATTGTTCCGACCCGACTTTTGGGGGGAGGAACTATATACTCAAATGGGGTTTTTTTGTTCAGTCAATTTTGGCCGATCGATACATTCATCGTAGAGAATTGTGAGTTGAATCATTGAAAAGCTCGTCCAGCGTAGAATTCAAAATTAAAAAAAAAATTTTTAATTTCCATTTTTTCGAGGAGTTATCGAGGATTGAATTTTTGTGTGAACATGTGATATTTTGTTCACTTTTAGTGTAATTTACGTGTAATTTAGGGTAATTCTTCTATTTAAAAATATTTTGATTCAAAATTACATTTCACGGCACAAAAAGAATCAATATTGAGTTCCTAATAGACGAAAAGCGATAAAAAACTAGTTCTCTTCTCATAGGGAAGTTTACTATAAAAAAAATTATCGATATCTATTTGAGAGCTCTTTTTTTAAAAAAATCATATTTTTTTTTATTTCTTCTGTCACATAGAGACTACTAACTTATCATCCCGAGGTTTCGTTAATGAAGCCCAATGAACAAAAATTCGTTTCGAATGAATCGCTCGTACTTTTTTTTGGCTACGACTCTGAATTTTAAATGAAATTTTGATTTTTTTAAGGTTTTACCAAAATCTTTGGAGTCCTACGGCATGAACTCAAAAAGTGTATTAGGTTTCATGATGAGCATTAAGAGAACCTATCTAGAGCTTTGAGCGGACAGCTAATGGCTGTTAAGACTTTAAAAATGGTTTTTCGAGAAATTTTTTTAACATTACCCGATCAAAAACTATTTTCGTGAAATGTAAGTCAGCTTCAAGAATGACACGACACTCTTACTTTCAACTGCAACCAAAATTAATCTGGTTAGCGGTTTTATCTTCATATTATTTGTTGTATGACTTCAATGATACAAAATTTCGAAACTAAAAAAAACTTGGAATTTTTCGTTTTATTGGTCCCTCTTGAAGTCTTATCCAATTCTCCTGATATTAATGTCTCCCATTGGTTTAAAGCATTTTTTAAATGGACCTTGGTCAAAATTTTCAGAGAAAAGCTAATGGTTTAAATAGCTTCGACACTTTCTTCGCGCACTTTTCCACAGAAATTTTCGTTTTTTCCTGTATTTGTTGTTGTTTCCTAAGTCATATGACTTATTATGATGTCTTATCGATTACCCATGCATGATAAATATTCCTGTTGTCCTATCGAGGGACAACTGAGCGTATTTATTGGCTTCCGTTGAAAGCTATTGGATTTAATGGTTGTTAAGACATTAAAATCGATTTTCCGAGAATTCTTTTTAACATTAAACTATCTCAACCGTTAGTTCGTGAAATGTGAGTCAGTCTCAGTTAGGACCGGACCTTTCTTTTCTAATTCAACTAAAATTAGTCTAGAGAGAGGTTTTTTGTTCTAACTATTGGTGTTATGAATTCGATACACGAGTTTTAATAACAATTTTTAAAGGTTTTGGATCTCTTTTTCTTAATTCTGGTTCCTTTTGGAATCATAACACATTATCCTAATATTGAAAGTTTCATTGATTTAGAGATGACAACGTTCAATGGATCATACAAAAAGTTTTCAGAGAAAAGTTTATGGTTCAAAGGGCTTCGACACTCTTCGCGCACTTTTGTACCAATTTTTTGGGTTTTGCTTCTGATTTTTGTTGTTTTCCAAGTCAATGACTTTTTATAAGGCCTTATTGGCAGCTTATGAGTTCCCAACATCCTATCTTTTTGTTGTCTCACCGATGCATAACTTAGCGTATTCAGCGGGTCCCGTTAAAGGCTATTGAATTTATTGGCGTTGATACTACGGTTTTTCTCAAAAAAATTTCGTTGTTTTAATGTGTTTGTTCATGTTTGTTGATTTAATGGTGTCAAATTGTTAAAAAGAAGAATCCCACTGCTGTTAGAAATTAATTGCAATTGCAAAAGTTTTATTGGAAAGTTCGTTTTTTAATGGCTTCGACACTTTCCTCGATCAATTTTTTTTGAATTTGCTGTGTTAACCTGTTTTTTTATTCTTTAGATGTCCGTAAATATTGACCGGTCTCATAAGCTTGTAAGTGAGGATTGATTGAATAATGTTAGCCGAAGAAGACTGTTTATAGCGATTATTCTTTAAGTTTATAATATTATACATTTGGAGATTTAAGGATTTTTGAATTTTTTCAGTTTTTGTTGTTGTTTTTGTTTACTTGTAATGTATTCTCATCAATGAGAGGTCCCAAGTTTTTTTAAAAAATTAACATGTTTAAAGTTATTATGACATAACTAATGTTTCGTTCGTTGGACAATGTGTTTTCATAAAAAGTTTTGTGAGTGATGTATTTGTGTTTCTTTTTCTCTTCCTTTTGCACAATCGCGTAATAGCAGATCCCAATGATCTTCAACTGTGGCCCAATTGAACTTATTTATTCATTCAGTATATATTTTGCTGAATTAGTATAAATGGAGATTGAAAAAAAAAAACATAATATTCAGAAAATAGCGAATGATTTTAACGGCTTCACTAATTTGTGTTTTCGCAATGATTGTAATTTTTCCTCATCTATAGTTGGTTCCTGTGGCTTAGTCTAACCAAAGACAGGTCCTATTGGTTTCTTGACTCTTCATTAAAATTATTGAGAATTAATTTGATAAAAGCTAATGATTTTCAAGACTTCGGTTTAAAAAATGTTGGTTGATTTTTGAATTTCACCTCATTATTTTTTTGCAGAATTGTTACCTAGTGTCATTAAGGAAAAATCCAGTCTGCTGTGTAGTTAGGAAAAATTACATTCGTGTAGTTAGGGTTTTGTCTAATTGTAATCTGACGTTGTTGATAGTTGCTTTTAAAATTAGATATTGAATTTTTGACGTGAAACTTTTGTTTTTGCTTTTTTGTAGTTGTTGTTTTTTTCTCGTAGTCTTTTCAATGCAGATCTCGTAGTCATTTTTTATTCTCGTAGTCATTTTTAATGAGGCATGGCATTATTTAATTAAATTATCAGTTTGGTTGTGTAACAGTTTTTTTGAACTCAAACATCTACTTTTGATTATCGCTATCGCTTTGTCAAAAATGTAAGTCAAAAGACAGTTAATTCAAAAATGTAGATGAGCGCATGTCGGAACATCATGTGCTAACGCACATTAACGAGCCTCCTTTCATTTAAAATCGAAGAGACATACAGGTTCATACAGTTCACCGCAGTAGTAGCACTGATGAATCTTGTTTTCATAGGTCATTTTTCCAAGACCGTCTCGCCATGTCAATATCTAGATTCTCCATTAATCATTGAGCGATTGCAAAGCATTTATCGTCTATATTAGTTCAAACACTAACTGCTAAAAATTTCAAAAAAAAATGGCCGCCGATCTTTTAATTGGGTATAAAAATAATTTTAAATTAGCAGATAAAGATAAAGTGACACATAAATTCGACAGTGAGCATAAATGTTTGAGTCAGTTGAACTCTGCTGAACTAATAATTTGTATCGGCTCTTTTCCCACAATATTCACGGAAAGCTGGAAAGCTGTACAGCACCTAGTTCGTCTTAGCGATTCAAAATCTGTTCAGCCATTATTCTTTATGCAGTTCGTTTTTCTAACTGTTTATCCGTTATATCTTTACCGTTGCATTGCAAACTAATTTTTTACTTTTTTACTAAGCTTAATGTTCTCAATATCAAATCGGACAGGTTTTGCCACAGATCACACAATATGGAATATCGTTGTGTGAACCAGCTGAAACAAATAGGGGAACAAATCAAAGACAAAAATATATGTCTAAGGCATGTTTATTCAAAATGTTTAAACTTATTCTTAAGTTGGGTATTGATCTTTATACTCGCGAGTTTAAATGCAATAGACTGCGGTAGCAACAGATGAATTTCTGCGCTTGTAATTTTTCAGGAACAGGAAACAATGAGAAATAATTTACAGCTCAATTACAATTTGATAATCGAGTGAGGAATTGAACTATTATCAAAGCTTGCCTAAAACAAATTCAAAACATTTTTGACTCCGAGTTTGATTTTTTCAGCCACAACCTCTTCGACATTAGCTTATCCGCATTATTGGGAAAGTTTTTGAGACTTAAACGATATAACAAAATTTAACTGAAATAAAATGTTTCTTAAATTGAAAACAACATTTGGCTTGATATTGGACAAGGTTTGGTCAAGTTGACGGCTCAATTTTTGGTCAAGGTGACGGCTATTAGATTGACTAATAGTCTCCAAACAACATCAGAAAAAAAGTTCCCGGGTTGACAAAATTTTAATCATAGAATTTTCATATTATGGACCATTGACTTCATAAATCAAAAAAGTTTTAAAAGATTGGTAAGACTATAACTTTCCCATAAATGAAAGTTCTATGACTAAAACTTTTCCGTAAATGGAAGTTTCATGACTACAATTTCTCCATAATATGGAAGTTCTATGGATACTACTTCTCCATAACAACAGAAAGGAGGCATTTAAAGATTCTTGGTTTTTTCGTGTGTCCTCATGAGCTTCTTAAACTACAAGGGAAAACAGGGGAAATTATAGCACATCATAGAAGAAAGAAACAACGCACAATTAAAATACAGCACATGGGGGAAGGTGCCTGTAAGGGCACAAAGGGATGGACATTTAACAAAAAATCGGTTTTTAAAAAAAAAAATTAGCGCCCAAAACTTAAACGAAGACGCCAAACAAAAAAGCCGGTGCCTTACAATCCTTATGGATAGAAGGCACTGCCAAAACAGTATTGGTAACATTGAACAACTAATTGACCCAGAAGGTGCCATTATATTTTTTAAATAAAATTGACTTTTTGAGAAACTCTTGACGAAATTGCAGAACTCGAACTTATACATCAATTATGGGAAATTTTCTTATTCCATAGCCAACGTTAGCCTAACACACGATTGTCATGTAAATTTGAGCAACCAAAGCCCAGTAGTAAAGAAATGAGAGCAATTTTGACATAAAACAAGGTCGAAAAATCTGCTTTTCCGAACTACACACTTTTTTATGTATCAAAATTTAAGCTTTGACCCAGAAGAAAAATCTCTGGGTATTCTACCATCCTTATGGACAGGAGGCATCGCCAAAACAGTATGGTTAGTATTGAACAGCTCATTGAGACAAAATTTCTTATTATATTTTTTAAATAAGATTGACCTTTTGAGAAACATTTGACGAAATCGCAAAACTTGATGTTATATATATATATATATATATATATATATATATATATACCACTTCTGGTAAATTTTCTTGATTCATAGCCAATAATAACCTAACGCACGCTTGTTATACTTTTTTGAGCAGCCTAGACTTATTAGTAAAGAAATGAGTCAAATTTTTACATAAAAAAAACGATCTAAAAATTAGCGTTTCCGACCTACACCTGTTTTACGTAACAATTTTTTAAGCATTGACTGAAAAGAAAAATCTCTGGTTGTTTTACCATTCTTATGGATAGGAGGCACCGCCAAAATAGTATGGGTAGTATTGAACAGCTCATTGAGCCAAAAGGTCTTATTATATTTTTTAAATAAGATTTACTTTTTGAGAAACATTTGACGAAATTGCAAAACTTGATGTTATATACCACTTCTGGCAAATTTTCTTGATTAATGGCCAACATTAGCCTAACGAACACTTGTTAAATCAATTTGAATAGCCTAGACTCAGTAGTAAAGAAATGAGACTACTTTCTACATAAAAAACTTTAGAAAAATTAGCGTTTCCGACCTTCACCTGTCTTATGTAAGAATTTTTGAAGTATTGACCCAAACGAAAAATCTCGGGTAGTTATAACATCTGTATGGGTAGGAGACACTACCAAAACAGTATGGGAAACATAGAACAACTAATTGACTCAGCAGCTCCTATTACATTTTTTAAATACGATTGGCATTTTGGGAAACATTTGACGAAATCGCAAAACTTGACTTTATATAGAAATTATGCAAAATTTTCTTGATTCATGGCCAATGCTAGCCTAACGCACGCTTGTTATCTCAAATTGAATAGCCTAGACTCAGAAGTAAAGTAAAGAGACTAATTTTTACATAAAAAACGATCGAAAAATTAGCGTTTCCGACCTACACCTGTTTTGCGTAACAATTTTTTAAGCATTGGCCCAAAGAAAATTATCAGTTTGCTATAACATTCTTATGGATAGGAGGCACTGCCAAAACACTATGGGTAACATTGAAGAACTCCTTGAGTCAGAAGGTCCTATTAAATTTATTAAATACGATAGACTTTTTGAGAAACAATTGACGAAATCGCAAAACTTGATGTTATATATGACTTCTTGAAAAATTTCTTAACTCATGGCCAACGTTAGCCTAATGAACGCTTGTTAAATCGCTGTGAGCTGCCTCGACTCCGTAGTAAAGAAATGAGACTAATTTTTACATAAAAAACGATCGAAAAATAAGCGTTTCCGACCTACACCGGTTTTGTGTAACCATTTTTTAAGCAATGGCCCAAAAGAAAAATATCGGATTGTTATAAAATCCTTATGGATAGGAGGCACTGCCAAAACAGTAAGGGTATCATTGAACAATTCCTTGAGCCAGAAGGTCCTATTGCATTTTTCAAATACGATTGACATTTTGAGAAACAATTGACGAAATCGCAAAACTTGATGTTATATATCACTTATGGGAATTTTTCTTTATTCATAGCCAGCGTTAGTCAAACGCACGCTTGTTATATCGCTTCGAGCAGCCTAGACTTAGTAGTCGAGATAAAAGAAGGCATTTTAAACAGAAAACAGACGATATTTTTGCGTTTCCGAACTTTACTTTTCTAATGCAGCATTTTTTCAAGCTTTGAAACCTAAGCAAAAAATTTTGGTTTGATGCAATCCTTATGGATAGGGCATTTTACAAAAATAGTATGAGCAACAACTCCTTGACCCATGGGGCTACATCAAATTTTTGAAAAACGAGACGACTTTAGAGAAACAATTGACGAAATTGCAAAACTTGACTTCATATAACACTAATCTTGAATTTCCTTTTTTTTACATCAAAGCCACTATTAGCCTGACACACGTTTCTCTTATCACTTTTAGTTGCCTAAGCCCAATAGTCTAGAAATAAGAAGGCAAATAACATAAAAAACAGACGAAATTTTTGCGTTTCCGAACTTCAACTTTCTATGTACCAAATTTTCAAGTATTGAACCAATAGCAGAAGTTTTTGATTTAAAACAAACCATATAAATTTGAGACACCCCAAAAAAAATAAAAAGAGTATGAGCAACATTCAACAACTCCTTGACCCACAGGGTCATCATAATTAAAAAAAAAGACGAATTTTGAGAAATATTGACGAAATTGGAAAACTCAACTTTAGATATCACAAATTGCAAAAATTCTTCACATCATAGCCAATGATAGCCTTACGAACATTTGTTTTACCACTTTGAACTGGCTAGAACCAAAAGTCAAGAAATAAGAAGATAATTTAAAACAGACGAAAATTATGCGTTTGCGATCTTTACATTTCTAATGTACTACTTTTTGAAGTCTTGACCTCGAATCAAAATTTTCCAAGTTATTTCATTCCATATAGAAAGGAGCATATATTAAAGTCTACTGAAGGACAGAATTAGCTTATTGTATTGCCTCAAATAGCACAGACCTAACATTCTGGTAAAAACAAAAGCTTGTTAAAAAGAAGACAATTCAGTTTTTGCAAAATTTTTCGACTGAAAAAAAAATGAGTTATCATTGAGTCTCAAAATTGTATTCAATCGCTCTAAACTTCTACCACTTGTTCGCAGTCCCCACAAATCGACTTTTCAGCATCAACAAAGAACCTGGGGACATAACTTCGACAGACAGAGCACAATGCAAAATTGTTGTTGGATAAAATTTCGTCAACATCATCACGGCAAATAGGGCACGTCGGTCTCTCATTGCACAAGAACTGACTGAAGAAACTTTCGAGCCACTCTTTAATACAACTCTTGCATCCAACATGCTCAATTAGATAGCTTTTGTGCAAAACAAAAACATTATCTTCCACATCCTCCAAACAGAAGGGGAAGATGGGGTTACATGAAGGCATTCTGGCAATCAATGGATTGACAATTCAAACGTCTGAAGAAAAGAAATCATTCCTGTTTAGTAGCAATTAGAATTTTTTGAGTTGCTTTTGAAGAACAGTATTAACTCTGGGCAAAAAAGCGCAATACAAGCAACAAGAAAACAAAAAGTTCAAGAAAAATTTGGATTTTTCAAAGGGAAAATTGTGATTAAAATTCTTTAAAATGTACCAAAAGTTATTCAATCAAAACAAATTATACAAATTGACAAAAATATTATAGTTTAAAGTCACCCTTGAAGTCAAAAGACTGACTCATTCATTTTTCCACAGTTCGGGCAACAAACTTTTGAATCTTTTACAGCACAGTCATCGCAGATCACATCACAGCATTGAGCGCAAAATGAAAAACCCATGTCACGCAAAAACCGATCTGAACAACTTCCAAAAATAATCGCTATAGCTGGATTTGGATTATTGGAATTCGCAGCCAGAAAGTGTCGAACAAAGAGGTACTTCTCCGCAAACTTCTGCCACCAATCATTTCCAGCTCTTTCGTTTTTTGTCCAACTCAGAGGCATCGAGACCCCCTGACCTCAGACCCATCTTATACGCTGCTTCTTTAACATCTTGCGCAGACTTTGCGTAGAGGACTACGTCGATCAGCAACTTGTTAATCAAACTACGCGGAAGTACGCAGGGCCTTCCTTGCTGTAAGTCAACTTTTGACACGTGGCGTCTTAATGTCGATCTTGGAACACCATGTTTCTTTGCGGACTTCAACAACGGAATCCCTTTGGTTCTTACATCTTTAACAGCGGCATTTAAATCAGAAGTGAAATATTTCTCAGTTGTTTTTCGAAGGTATTTTTGAGGCATTTTACACTGAAGAAGCAATAAAAGAAATGAGATTTTACCAAAAAAAGAAACACTGAAAATTCAAACATAAAAGCAAAATTTTTTCAATATTTTCAAACTTTGAGTTCAAAATTTTCTACTAAGGCTCAATCATGTTCAAAGATATTCACCAAAGGTACCAAAACAAGTTTTTCATTTACAGTTAATGGCAAGAGCTTTTCAATAATAGCATCCTGACTAATAGTCTGTACATTTTTCAATTTTCTGACTTCATAAAAACTGTAAACGTCAGCCGTTGATTGAGACGGTCTGTGCTTTCTTTCTATTTGGTAGAGCACAACAGAAGCAAAACCATGTTTGTCGATTGTAAAGAACAATCAAATTTGACACAATTTTTTCTCGCCGTTACAGACAAAAGAAAAGAACGAGTTTCTACACGACGAATGAGAAAAGGAATCAAGGGTAAAATTCTCAAAATTTTGCGTGGAATAAAATTGAGCAGAAATATCTTTGAGATCAGAGGGGATTTCATGCAAGCAAACAGCCCGTTGTTTGAAAGATTTTCTCTCCCTAAGAGACAGACACAAGTCGTATAGCGTGTCTTTTCGAGGATTTTCGCAGCAAGAATTTTTGTTCCTTATATATCGGTCCACCAAAACTTTCAGATGACACACTGTCCCTGTGAACTTGCAACGTAGGAGGTAATTTGCCGATTCAAACATGATGGCAGAGGTGCACCATAAAGGTCCAAAGCAACTAACCTGCCACGCTAAATGATTGAGAGAACGAATATTCGCAGAAAATACTTTGTCTGAGTGGGCTTCCGCAGTTATAAGATGAAACCGTTCAAAAAGATTTTCAGCCACGCGGCAGTGCTCAGAAGAAAATAAAAGCAAACGGGTGGAATAGCTCAACAAATGAAACCTCTCGTACAAACTTTTGTTAACGAAACTCCCTAAAACTGCTGGTCCCACATATAAAAGCCAAACTTTCAACTCGTTTGCTTTGAAAAACTCCAATTCATCAAGACTTCGGACCGATCTCTTGAAATCAGAAGTCAATTGAAGAGTGGAAAAGTTTTCGCGAATTTTGTTGAGATCAGATTTTGTCGATTTATCTCTAATAAGAAACAGAAGAGCACGTGTAACACCCAGCAGCACCTGATATATGTAATCAACAGGAGCAGTGAGAGGTAGATTTTCGATTAATGTGGACACCGCTGAAGGCTCTTTGACACCTTTAAAAGAATCCATAGCTTGCTCCTGTATTAAGCGTATATAGGCTTCATGTTGTGCCGCCGTTAGCATCTTGTTCCTCTGGTTAGAATAATATAAACCTTTCTTGCCTTCTGCTATTGGTTTGCTTTTTATCAATCAGAGCGTACAGCCAAAATAGGTATTGAATTGTTGCATATTAAGTATGGATGCTTTCGCGGGCAAATCCGCCACTAATAATTTGATTACAAAATTGACTTCCCGAAGAGTACCGTTCCATTCAATTGACGACTCACTTTGCAGAGATTCTTTAATTTGGCTAAAAAAACCATTCCAGTCAGGTTTGCCTCGACCGAGCCATAATTTTGCAAGATTAATGTTTGCAAACATGCATCGTAAAACCGGAGGTAAATTAAGAATACCAAGCCATAGGGGCCACAACGATCGCTTTTTTGAATTGATAATCCTAACACCATCGGAATTCATTGACAACGAAACTGTTATTATATTGCTCGAATCAAAAAATGGCGGGCTATTCACATCTTTCAGAGGGCCCCGGGAAGAATTGTACTCATATATTGAATTGAGATTCCTCTTAAGATCAAGTAAAATGTCTGATTTAAAATCTAATGTAATTAACTCGCCTTCACCACATGATAGAGTGGTCTTTATGGCCAATTTCACGGTCTCATCAGCTTTTCGTTTCATTGACTTTAGCGAGGGAACGTAGCTTTTGGGAAATGCAGTCCGAATTAGTTTTATCCAATTGGAAGCTTCAGCGTCTGACGTACCATGACGGGCAATAATTTCATTCACGTAGATCGCAAAGTTCTGCTGCGAAAATGTGCAACTTCGTTCATTAGCAAAATCACGAGCATCTTCTGAGGACGAATCTGAGACATGATCATTGATTGTGCTCAACGAGAAACTGGGAGCCATATTTTCTACACTGTTGTTAGGCGAGGACGCAAAATTGTTTATTTGTTGAAACTCAGCCAACGAAGAACTTGTTTCACCAGAAAAGGTATCATCCTGTGATAGATCAAAATCTATTGAACTACTGCTCTCCGCAAAGTTGAGCATTTCCAGTTTTGGTCTGGGTGATTTCTTGCGACGATTCGACCGGAGAACTGATTGTCGCCTTCGCCGGATACGAGAACTGAGCAGAACAAATCTAGGCCTGGAGTCGCATTGCCTCTCAGCCGAAGACACTTTAGTCTGATGTCTATTGACATGAACACAGAGACAGTCCTGATTCTCTTCTCCGAGGAAATCATTACCATAACTAACTATTATTACATCATTTTTTCAATAGGGCAAAGTATCTCCAACTGGATACATCGTCGGGAATTCACTTCTTTCAGAACGAAACGACAGTTAGGTTTACAAGAGTGGTTGGCAAAGCGATTAGGGCCTAACATGACTCGATCAAACTTACAGGCGTCCGTCTTTCTGAAAAATGATATGTCTTTGAGGCTCGCAAATGACTCACTTGGAATTTTTTCAATAAATCCAACTATTGATGGCAGAATTTGTAACGGTCTTGACTTTCTAGTTTGCAAGCATTTCTCACCTACGTAAAACAAACCATATTCACCAAACCGGCCCGTTTGAAAGAAAAATTGTTTGCCAGTGCAGTCTGATAGGCGTCACGTAACAAACCATCGAACTCGAGAAGTGCAAAATTTCTACCCAATACTTCTCTGTATTCATCTGCCGAAAGTATCTTTACCAACGGTTCAACTGGATGGTTATTAACCTCAATAATTTCATTAGTGACATGCGCATCAGCCTCTGCAAGGCTAAAGCACTTCAACATTTCTTTAACAAAAGATAATGATATCCATTATTCTATCTAAAAAAGCGCAGCTCACCATATACGAAAAACAATTACACTAGTTCAAAATTCCTGGGTGATAACTGGAGCATGAAAAAACCAAAATTCTTCACATGCCTAACAAAAACAGCACAGCATTAGTAGTTTGTTTTGACTATCATCAGATTTCAACACCGAACTACAAAACGCAAAGAGAATAGAACAAGCGCAAAATCATTATATAGCAGCCATTACCGTTGAACATGAAGTACATTAACAAACAGTTGAACCTCGCTGAAGTTTGAGTTTAATATCCAAGCCCATTTGATTAGCTGCATGGCGAGCGTCTTTGTATGATGCTTCCGGGAATTTGGGATATTTTCTTCGCACAACAAGTTCAAACTTTGCACGTTCATATTCAGGCACCGGAGTTCGAATGTCTTTGCGACGCCAATGAGCCCCAATGATGAGTGATTGCAGCTTGCATTGCTCTCCCTTACCATACATTGCGCATCCCAGGTGACGCCCAAACTTGGCAGCACTGCTACCGGCTGGAACTTGCATTAAGTTAATCCCCTGGTGCATGACTGGCAGATAAACAGTCGTATTGTCGGCACACGGTAGCTCACCTGTCTTTTGATAAGTCACGAGAGCGAAAAAATCTTCATCATTGGCCCTTTCCTTTTGCCGTAATTTTTTCGAGCTCATTTTGTGCTCATCAACCATTCTAGAGAAGTTACGATTGAAGGCATTAAAATCTTCATTTTTAATATAATCTTGAGCTTAATTTTTCAAAATTGAACTTTGCAAATCACTACTGGTTTTAGTTTCGTCATCACTTGATTCCATTTGGTCTTCAGCTTCACTCTCAGATAGAACATTTGAAACAATTTTGGTACGTTTCTTCAATACTATTTGATCTTCCCCAGATGAACTATCACAGCTAGACATTTCTAACATGAAAACAAACCAAATTTTTTAAAGTTACCTAAGTGCATTTAGATTGTCAAACACTGCTTTTTGTAATAAAGGTCAAACAAACATGTTTGTTCTTTACTGTTTCTCATTTAATTGCAATAAAAAAGCAAATCGAGCGAAAGGTTGAATTGAATTTTGTCAGCACAGCTCACGGATGAAACGCATGAAGAAATGATAGATATCAACATCAGTTACAACAATCTATACAAATTTCAAAGTTCAGAGGCAAAACGAAACACCGAATAGCACCAAATATGCTTTTGCCAAAAAACGGAACGCAAATTAGAGAAATGTAGCTTAATAAAAAGTTGGCGATTTTAAAAGTAGGACAATGTTTTGGCGATGACCATCATAGAGAGTGCTATGGTTTCATTTCGGCCCCATATTGATTGGCACCTGCAACAGCACGGCATAGGGCTTCGTCAGTATCGTCTGAATAATTTCTAGGCACACACTCAACAAAAAGCTCTTCAAGAGCTGCATCGCAAGGTGCACGGCTATTTCGCCTGTAGACTTTTACACCAATACGCTCTTTAGCGAGCATACAGTTCTTCTCACTCCCAAAAATTTTGGCAGCAAATATTCTGCCAAACACAGACGGCCCAACTTCAGTTGGTTTGAACCTCATCAAGTCCTTTCCGTTAAACATCAAAGTATCGGCGCTGACACGATTGGCTTTGATCGCACTTTTTAAACATTTTCAAGCTATCAGGTTTGTCACCACCTCCCAAAACTTCGAGAAGCTTCTTTCTAAGAATAGCATTTTCTTTCATTAGTTTTCTAGTGTGCTCCTCCTGAGCGTCCAGCACCTCATTAAACTTGCTTGTCACGAAATCCATTACATCTTTCATTAAGTTTTCTCCTTGAGCTGTGTCCGCATTATAATTTGGAGCATCATTGCATGGCGTTGAGCAACTTCATTTTGCCAGATTGATATAGGGACTCTCATAATCCTTTTCGGCCAACAAGACGTCCTTGGAAAATGAATGCTCCTCTTTACCGGGTTTTGAATTGACTTTCGCTTCTTTTCTTTACTCTCTTTAGGTTCCTCATTCTCTTTGTCTCTAGGCAGCAATACAAACCCTCCGTTAATATAGTTACTCAGTACCTTATGTTTTCAAACAAAAAAGATTTATAAGAACGAAGCCTATATCGCTGGATGCATGACAGAAGCAAAAGTCGAGGTTTAGGAAGATTACAAACGAGAACACCAAACAAGCCCAACAGAACAACGTAACTTACTCGAATTCTTCTGCTGCTGCTTGTGAAGGCTGAGCTTCATTAATGGTGCAGTTTTGAAGGCTCGTTTCACTGAAATACAAAAGGAAAAATTTTCTAATGCAAGAGTTTTGAATAGCAATTAATGTAAACAGGGGCAAAACATGAAAAGTCTTCAATAAAAGCGAAGCAATTACTTAGGCAAGCGTTATTCCAAGCAAAGGCACAAAATTTGAGCCTGGTTTGATTATATTTATAAAATTTTAAATACCGAGATTTTCAAAGTCAAATGACTTCTAAGAAATTGGAAATTGTAGGAAAGTGATATTAACTCGAAAAGTGTGTACTAACGCTATGGAACTTATATCCGACAAACTTTTGTTTGCGTTCGCAACCTTCTTTGACACATCACGGATGGAACTGTCAACTTCTTTGACTGATATCATTTTGACAAATGGTGCCTTGAATCTACCTGATGACGTTGCTTTGAAGTCCAGCTTTCGGCCTCTGACCATGGACAATTTGTCAGCCAGCGAAAGGTCCGGCCAAAATGGACTGTTGTGAGTCAGCACAAAAGGATGGCAATCGTATTTCTTATAGAAGACCCACCGAAGCCCTTTTGCTCTTTTCTCATCCCCTGGTGAGTTTGTACAGACAGCTTTTAGTTGGAAAATTGTCTTTGGTGGACCTTGGACCAGTTAAGATTAAATCATCGGCTTTATCCGCAATTGACATAGTTCTTCGAAAATTTTTGGACAAATTGGTCGCACCGTTGGAGTAAAAATAGAACAAAAACTAACAAAGTCTGACACGTTTTATCTGTACGGCAAACAAAAACGATACAAAGCTAAGCTCCCCTAAAAACGTTTTGGTTGTAAGAAAACTTAAACCTAAAGCCGACAAAATCAACATTCGCAAAAACAAAAAAGTTAAGATGAAAGTTGTTGCAAACAAATTGGAGGACACTCAGATAGATTCCGAGAAATCGAATCGAAATTGCCAACAACTGTTTAGAACAAATTTCAGTTTCGAAAAGATTGTAGCTCAGACATTTCCATATATCCTTGAATTGATAATTTAAGATTAGGAACATCGGAAGCTTTTGGGTGAGACTGAATAAAGACTGAAGTATCCACCAGCTATTGGGTGGAACCATATTAAATTAAAGATTATGAATTTCAGAAGGTATTTTTTCAGAATCATCCCCCAACTATCGGGTGGACGAGTGAACCAGTGACATCAAAACAAGCCTTTTTAATGATGTGAGTTTATGAACTCCCCAACTTTTGGGTGAGAGTGAATAAAGATTGGATTTATCCCCTAAAGATTGAATTTTGTCAACACAGCTCACGTATGAAACGCATGAAGAAATGATAGATATCAACAACAGTTACAACAATCTATACAAATATCAAAGTTCAGAGGCAAAACGAAACACCGAATAGCACCAAATATGCTTTTGCCAAAAAACGGAACGCAAATTAGAGAAATGTAGCTTAATAAAAAGTTGGCGATATTAAAAGTAGGACAATGTTTTGGTGATGACCATCATAGAGAGTGCTTTTGTTTCATTTCGGCCCCATATTGATTGGCACCTGCAACAGCACGGCATACGGCTTCGTCAGTATCGTCTGAATAATTTCTAGTCACAAAGCTCTTCGAGAGCTGCATCGCAAGGTGCACGGCTATTTCGCCTGTTGACTTTTACACCAATACGCTTTTTAGCGAGCATAGAGTTCTCACTCCCAAAAATTTCGGCAGCAATTGTTCTGCCAAACACAGACAGCCCATCTTCCGTTGGTTTGAACCTCATCAAGTCCTTTCCGTTAAACATCAAAGGATCGGCGCTGACACGATTGGCTTTGATCGCATTTTTCAACCTTTTCAAGCTATCAGGTTTGTTACCACCTCCCAAAACTTCGAGAAGCTTCTTTCTAAGAATAGCATTTTCTTTCATTAGTTTTCTAGTGTGCTCCTCCTGAGCGTCCAGCACCTCATTAAACTTGCTTGTCACGAAATCCATTACATCTTTCATTAAGTTTTCTCCTTGAGCTGTGTCCGCATTAGAATTTGGAGCATCATTGCATGGCGTTGAGCAACTTGATTTTGCCAGATTGATATACGGATTCTCATAATCCTTTTCGACCAATAAGACGTCCTTGGAAAAATGAATGCTCCTCTTTACCTTGTTTTGAATTGACTTTCGCTTCTTTTCTTTACTCTCTTTAGGTTCCTCATTCTCTTTGTCTCTAGGCAGCAATACAAACCCTCCGTTAATATAGTTACTCAGTACCTTATGTTTTCAAACAAAAAAGATTTATAAGAACGAAGCCTATATCGCTGGATGCATGACAGAAGCAAAAGTCGAGGTTTAGGAAGATTACAAACGAGAACACCAAACAAGCCCAACAGAACAACGTAACTTACTCGAATTCTTCTGCTGCTGCATGTGAAGGCTGAGCTTCAATAATGGTGCAGTTTTGAAGGCTCATTTCACTGAAATACAAAAGGAAAAATTTTCTAATGCAAGAGTTTTGAATAGCAATTAATGTAAACAGGGGCAAAACTTGAAAAGTCTTCAATAAAAGCGAAGCAATTACTTAGGCAAGCGTTATTCCAAGCAAAGGCACAAAATTTGAGCCTGGATTGATTAAATTTATAAAAATTTAAGTACCGAGATTTTCAAAGTCATATGACTTCTAAGAAATTGGAAATTGTAGGAAAGTGATATTAACTCGAAAAGTGTGTACTAACGCTATGGAACTTATATCCGACAAACTTTTGTTTGCGTTCGCAACCTTCATTGACACATCACGGACGGAACTGTCAACTTCTTTGACTGACATCAATTTGACAAATGATGCCTTGAATCTACCTGATGACGTTGCTTTGAAGTACAGCTGTCGGCCTCTGACCATGGTCAATTTGTCAGCCAGCAAAAGGTCCGGCCAAAACAGACTGTTGTGAGTCAGCACAAAAGGATGGCAAACGTATTTCTTATAGAAGACCCACCGAAGCCCTTTTGCTCTTTTCTCATCCCCTGGTGAGTTGTACAGACAGCTTTTAGTTGGAAAATTGCCCTTGGTGGACCTTTGACCAGTTAAGAATAAATCATCGGCTTTATCCGCAATTGACATAGTTCTTCTAAAATTTTTGGACAAATTGGTCGCACCGTTGGAGTAAAAGTAGAACAAAAGTAATAAAGTCTGACACGTTTTATCTGTACGGCAAACAAAAACGATACAAAGCTAAGCTCCCCTAAAAACGTTTTGGTTGTAAGAAAACTTAAACCTAAAGCCGACAAAATCAACATTCGCAAAGACAAAAAAAGTTAAGATGAAAGTTGTTGCAAACAAATTGGAGGACAATCAGATAGGTTCCGAGAAATTGAATCAAAATTGCCAACAACTGTTTAGAACAAATTTCAGTTTCGAAAAGATTGTAGCTCAGACATTTCCATATATCCTTGAATTGATAATTTAAGATTAGGAACATCGGAAGCTTTTGGGTGAGACTGAATAAAGACTGAAATATCCACCAGCTATTGGGTGGAACCATATTAAATTGAAGATTATGAATTTCAGAAGGTATTTTTTCAGAATCATCCCCCAACTATCGGGTGGACAAGTAAACCAGTGACATCAAAACAAGCCTTTTTTTTAATGATTTGATGTGTGTTTATGAACTCCCCAACTTTTGGGTGAGACTGAATAAAGATTGGATTTATCCCCCAACTATCGGGTGGAACCAGTTTAAATTAAGGATTAGGAATTTCGGAAGGTATGTTTTCAGAATCATCCCCCAACTATCGGGTGGACGAGGGAACCAGTGGCATCAAAACAGGCCCTTTTAATGGTGTGCGTTTATGAACTCCCCAGCTTTTGGGTGAGACTGAATAAAGATTGGATATATCCCCCAAATATCGCGTGGAACCAGATTAAGTTAAAGATTAGGAATTTCGGAAGGTATGTTTTCAGAATCATCCCCCAACTATCGGTTGGACGAGTGAACCAGTGGCATCAAAACAGGCCTTTTTAATGATGTGCGTTTATGAACTCCCCAGCTTTGAGACTGAATAAAGATTGGATTTATCCCCCAACTATCGGGTTGAACCAGATTAAATAAAGATTAGGAATTTCGGAAGGTATGTTTTCAGAATCATTCCCCAACTATCGGGTGGACGAGTGAACCAGTGGCATCAAAACAGGGCCCTTTTTATGATGTGCGTTTATGAACTCCCCAGCTTTCGGGTGAGACTGAATAAAGATAGGATTTATCCACCAAATATCTGGTGGAAATAGGACTTCGAGTGAACCAACAAAATATATCAGTTGTGCTTCCAACAAAGACCGCAAAGATTTAAACATTGAAAACGCTCTCGCAGTGGTTATATTCAGACACGGTTATTAAGAGGAAAACCAGAAAATAACAAGCTTTTATTCTCATACTTGCGAAACAGGGCTCAAAGTTAATTTAAACTTGTCCAATTGAAACAAAAATTTAATTTACATTGGGCAAAGATAAATCAACCAGATCAGGCCTAGCATCAGGAACACTATCAAACTCCCGAAAAAGATCACATCCTGCTTGTTTATACCACCAGTCTTTCATGTGTACTGTATCGGGTAAAAAATCTTCATCAAAAGAAAAGGTGCGAAAATGATGTTTAAGTTTATTATCGGCAGGTCGGTTGTTGAGGGCTCTGATGATGTCGAAACCTGCATTTACAGATGACAAGCGATTAATTATCTGCCAAGCTATCAATCGAACACCATAGTTGTTGCAAAAGTTCCTGATCTGAGTGAATTGTCCTATAACACTTCTCATTTCCTCCTTGTACTATTTTGGGTCACTAGGTTTTGCCAGAAGATTGTCACCTCCTAACATCAACATACAAATATCGTGGTTCTTGATAAGCTCCTTCTTTTGCAGCCAGTAATTTACGTTTGCACCTCCTTGTGCCTCGATCGTAAAGTTATCAGGGAACTGGAAAACGTCGGCAAGTTTTTTGAGGTGCGAGTCCTCAATTATTAGTACTTTTCACATCGTTATCTGGAAAACAAGACTAATAACTTGAGCTCTTTTTAGCTAGCGTACTTATGGTACACACGACTGAATCATTGCATCAAAGCATATTACGACGTCTTTCTAACTCCCTTATGCTAGATGGTTTACAAAACAAGCAACAGATATACAAAAATACCACACTTCTTTTGACGATTTTTTCTCCCAGCCTACCTAATTTATAGCCCTTAGGCGCCACCTCGACCCGTGTGGCTGGGATTTGCTAAGACCTAAAAAATAACATTATAAATTGAACATTTGTGAAATTCGGAGTTCAGAAAGTGACCAGACCTGGCCGTCATCCGCTTCTGGGGTCAAAATGGGGTCAAGTTCCCGGGCCAATTTCTCTAAAACGGCTGAACAAAAAAAACGCCTTTAGTACAGTTTGTAGCAATGCTTGAGATACGCATCATAATAAAAAAATGAGCCCAATGGGTTCATTCTTAAAGGAGTTATAGGAAAAATAAGGTACCGTACCAAATGACCCAAATGACCCATTTCGGGTACTGTTTCGCGTTATAAAAGTTAAAAATATCAACTGTTATAAATAATAACAAGCTAAAACTATAACCAGGGAACCAAGGCAAAATACCTGGTCTATGGGACCAGTTTGGGTGACCCAATCTGATAGTTTTCACATCTTCCCAAGTGAAAATCCTGATTCTAAGCATAAAATCAGGGGGTTGGGGGGGTCACATGCAGAGTGAAAATTGACCCCCTAGATCTCAGAAAACCCTATACAAAATATATATGGGGAGATTCCCCATTACAAGTGGAGTTCAACGAGCCTATTCCTGCAGTCAAAAATTTTAATTTTCAACATTTCACAAGTAGAAACGCGAAACGTACCAGTCACTAAACGTGAAAATGACCGTATGTGTCGAGGCCAATTTCTCGAAAACGGCTGAAAAAAACAAAACGCCATTTACAGGGATTCAAGCTCGGCTCACGCTGAGTTCAAATCAACAAACAGATCAAAAATCGGTTCACTCTAGGAGGAGATATTCTAACATAAATGTACCGTACCAAATGACCAAAATGACCCATTTCGGGTCCTGTTTCTGTACTATAACAAAACCACTCATTATAACCACCTGTAAAATATATATGGGGAGACTCCCCTCTAACGGGGAAATATAACACACTAAATTTCACCGTGGATTGAACCCATAACAAGGTTTAATATCGTACTCAATTTTAATATCGTTGTTTCGCTCCACAGGAGGTCGAACTGGGGTCAATTTTCCTGGCCAATTTCTCCAAAAACGCCTAAACAAAAACAAACGCCTTTGATGTTGTCTGTAGCACTGCTTGAGATACGCATTATATCAAAAAATGAGCCCAATCGGTACATTCTTCGAGGAGTTATAGCAATTATAAGGTACCGTACCAGATGACCAAAAAAGCATGGTGACCTGACTTCAGAGCCAAATTTGACTGTCTCAATTCAGTAAAATGCTATTGAAAATATATATGGGGATACTCCCCACAAAAGGAGGATTCTAAAACACTAACATTTGTTGGGTAAATCGAGTGCTTTGTTGTACCGAAATTTGGGTCATTAAAAATAGCAAGAAATTTCGACTTTTTTCAAATTTAAACGTTATTAACTTTCTGTTAAGACCGATTTGAGAAACCAACCAAATACTGCAAGCAAGAAGGGTTCATTGTCAACAAAATGGGATTACTCCCGTTAAATTTCGTTCCGTACTTTACAAGAATTTAATAAATTACTATTTTATACCCCAATTTTTGGGCTAACAGCGAAGCCCAATATCTCCGGAACCGACGTAAAACAACAAGAAACAGCGTTCCCGGCGTATTTGTGTGTGTAATTCTGACCTACTTCCACGTTCTAGGTCACGGCAAACCTTCATGGTGAGGTGGGAAAAAATTTCCAAGCTCACCATGAAGGTTATGATGTTTTTTGTGTTTTGACATAAAACAACATCCACAGAAATTTGATAAAATCATGAAAAAAATGTCGAACTAACCCTATTGTTTGATACAATTAGCTTCAACATCTTAAATAGTATCTAGAAAACACAAAACGCACGCCGAAAAACTTGTTTAATTAAGCAAAGCACCATTCAGTCATAAAATTTGAGAAGAGATTCGTTTTTCCGTATTCATCATTGAATAACAGTTCTAAAGAATATTTTCAGGACTGTCACTAGCCAGTTCAGAGAAGAAAGTCTCAATAGCAACAGATTAAGCCATTATTTACTCGTTTTGGTCAAAAATTCAATAAGAAATTCGAAAAAGTACAAAACATTAAGTTCATTTCTCAATGTGATAAAACAAGTTCTTTCCTCCCACTTTTTGATTAAGCCGACGTGAGAAACCTATGAACACTGCAATTAGGAGGTTTTAAGACCAACCAAAATGCCACAATGCCCATTCAATTTGTTACAGTAGCTTTAGAGAAATTGTCAAACATAAAAGAACTCGCATTTAAATTATCAATTTTTTTTTAATTTTTTATGAAATACAGCTTAATAACGTTCTGAGCAGGCCAATTTAGACACAAATGCAAGACCGCAGACATTTAACAAACTTACAGTCAGCAGAATGCGACTATGGTTTGGCCAATTTGGCATAGTAGTTCAGGAAAAATCGTCAGAAACAATAGGCGTGCCCTCAAATCATTAAATTTTATTTCAATTTTTTCAAAGTTAAACACTAATAACTTTTTGATTAGGGCGACTTCAGAAACCAATGAACACTGCAAGCAATGAATGTTTAGGGTCAGGAAAACGCAACACTGCCCGTACAATTTGGTACAGTAGTTTCGAAGAAATCATAAAACACATGAAGCGTACCCCGAAATGATAATTGATTTTTTTCAAATTTGGACAATAATTTTTCCGTAAAGATCTTCACATGTGTTTTTGACAGTTAATTAGATGCATGGTTAGGCGAGGTGCACACCCGTTTAAAATGAATTGGATGGCCACTTTTAACATCGACAGAAGTGTCACACTATTTGCAAGGGAAAAAATTTACATACAATTTTCAAATTTCATAATGAGAATAATTGATGAAAATCAAAACTAAGGAAACGAAAATAGAAAGAAGATATAGAATATTTAGCGAGCGTTGTGATTGATTCCATAAAGCAGTTTTTTCTTCCCGGAAATTCTCAGAAATAAAGAAAAATCAAATTATCTACAAAAAATAGACGAAACATTTTTTTTTTGCATTTTGAAGTTGAATAAAGTTTTTTCCTCAGCCTAAGAGACAAAATTCCGTTTTTCCTATTTTTTCTTAAACTAGTGAACTTAGGTCATTTTACCTGGAGATCATGACGACCATGTTGAATCCTTAATTGAGAAAAAATCATTACAGAATTAAAAAAAGATCTACTTTTTTCAATTGTTTGGGAACCGTTCTCGTACAAAATCATTTGAAATAGATTCCGAAAAAACTTTCAGATGTATTTCTGAATGTTAACTGGATACGATTTGAGGTGAGGCAGTTAAAAATGTTTTTAATTTAAATGAGGGTACTTTTCTTACATCGACACAACTGTCAGGCCACTTGAAGTCCAACGCAAAAAAAAAATAAGAAGTTCCAAAGCTCTTCGTGGTAAAAATTGATCAAAAAGCTCATTTTTGAACTAAAACCCAGATTGTAGATTGGAGTACCACTCCCGTTGATGATTGTTTATTTGCGCGAGACGCTCTGAGTTGATTAAAAACGAAAACTTCAACAAAACTTGCCTGAAATGTTTTTTTTTTGCAATTGTGAAGTCGAACGAAATTTATATCAGCTGAAAACCCAGAATGTGCTTCAAAAACGTCTCAAATCTTGATGAAAACCAAGTGTTATATCAATCGATCTTTAAGAATTTGCTACATTAACTGAAATTTTGGGTGCCCGATTTACCCCAAAAATTTTTTTTGGAAGGAAACTTTTTCTATACTCTATCGAGTTTTCATTTTCCCATAACTTTTGCTATGAGCTAGTTGTACACTCCTGGAGATGAACTTTAGTGGAGGATCACAGCTAAAGCGTTTCAGATATTGACAAAAAATAAATAATCTTATATGGATAAATTTTGTAAGCCAAAACATTGAGATGGGGTGGTTCTATTCTCGATGAGGTAAAACTTTGCTTGATATCTGCTGAAAACCACAAAATGTGCTTCAAAGAAGTTTTGCTCCTCAAGACATTTTATTAGCAATAGCAATTGGTCATTTCAAGAAAAATTAGCTACATTAACCAATATTTTGGGTGTCCGATTAACCCAAAAAACTTTTTTTTGGGTGGAAACTTATTCTATATTCTTTCGAGTTTTCATTTTCCCGTAATTTTTTGCGCTATGGGCTTGTTGTACACTCCTGAAGATGAAACCGAGTGGATTATCGCAAGTAAAGCGTTTTTGATAGTGACAAAAAATAGATAATTCTATATGGATGAATTTTGTAAGCAAAATCATTGAGATGGGGTGGTTCAATTCTCGATGAGGCGCAACTTTGCTTGATAACAGCTGAAAAACAAAAATGTGCATCAAAGAAATTTGGTTCCTCGAAACAACTCATTGGCAATATCAATTGGTCATTTCAAAAAAGAAGTAGCTACATTAACCATTATTTTGGGTGTCCGATTTATCCCAAAAAAACTTTTTGGGTGGAAACTTATTCTATATTCTATCGAGTTTTCATTTTGCCATAATTTTCTTGTGATATGGGCTAGTTGTACACTCCCGAAGATGAACCCGAGTGAAGGATCGCAAGTAAAGCGTTTTTGATAGTGTCAAAAAATAAATAATCTTATATGGATGAATTTTGTAAGCAAAATTATTGAGATGGGGTGTTTCAATTCTCGATGAGGTACAATTTTGCTTGATAACAGCTGCAAAACAAAAATGTGCAACGAAGAATTTAAGTTCCTCGGAACAACTCATTGGCAATATCAATTGGTCACTTCAAAAAGGAATTAGCTACTTTAACCAACCTTTCGGGTGAGACTGAATAAAGATTGGATTTATCTCCCAACTATCGGGTGGAACCAGATTAAATTAAAGATTAGGAATTTCGGAAGGTATGTTTTCAGAATCAACCCCCAACTATCGGGTGGACGAGTGAACCAGTGGCATCAAAACAGGCCCTTTTAATGATGTGCGTTTATGAACTCCCCAGCTTTTGGGTGAGACTGAATAAAGATTGTATTTATCCCCCAACTATCGGGTTGAACCAGATTAAATAAAGATTAGGAATTTCGGCAGGTATGTTTTCAGAATCATTCCCCAACTATCGGGTGGAAGAGTGAACCAGTGGCATCAAAACAGGCTTTTTTAATGATGTGCGTTTGTGAACTCCCCAGCTTTGAGACTGAATAAATATTGGATTTATCCCCCAACTATCGGGTTGAACCAGATTAAATAAAGATTAGGAATTTCGGCAGGTATGTTTTCAGAATCATTCCCCAACTATCGGGTGGAAGAGTGAACCAGTGGCATCAAAACAGGCCCCTTTTAATGATGTGCGTTTATGAACTCCCCAACTTTCGGGTGAGAATGAATAAAGATTGGATTTATCCCCCAAATGTCGGGTGGAAATAGGACTTCGAGTGAACCAACAAAATATATCAGTTGTGCTTCCAACAAAGACCGCAAAGATTTAAACATTGAAAACGCTCTCGCAGTGGTTATATTCAGACACGGTTATTAAGAGAAAACCAGAAAAAAACAAGCTTTTATTCTCAGACTTGCGAAATAGGGCTCAAAGTTAATTTAAACTTGTCCAATTGAAACAAAAATTTAATTTACATTGGGCAAAGATAAATCAACCAGATCAGGCCTAGCATCAGGAACACTATCAAACTCCCGAAAAAGATCACATCCTGATTGTTTATACCACCAGTCTTTCATGTGTAGTGTATCGGGTAGAAAATCTTCATCAAAAGAAAAGGTGCGAAAATGATGTTTAAGTTTTTTATCGTCAAGTCGGTTGTTGAGGGCTCTGATGATGTCGAAACCTGCATTTACAGATGACAAGCGATTAATTATCTGCCAAACTATCAATCGAACACCATAGTTGTTGCAAAAGTTCCTGGTCTGAGTGAATTGTCCAATAACACTTCTCATTTCCTCCTTGTACTGTATTGGGTCACTAGGTTTTGCCAGAAGATTGTCACCTCCTAACATCAACATACAAATATCGTGGTTCTTGATAAGCTCCTTCTTTTGCAGCCATAATTTACGTTTGCACCTCCTTGTGCCTCGATCGTAAAGTTATCAGGCAACTGGAAAACGTCGGCAACTCTTTTGAGGTGCGAGTCCCCAATTATTAGTACTTTTCACATGGTTATCTGGAAAACAAGACTATTAACTTGAGCTCTTTTTAGCTAGCGTATTATGGTACACACGACTGAATCATTGCGTCAAAGCATATTACGACGTCTTTCTAACTCCCTTATGCTAGATGGTTTACAAAACAAGCAACAGATATACAAAAATACCACACTTCTTTTGACGATATTTTCCCCTAACCTACCTAATATATAGCCCTTAGGCGCCCCCTCGACCCGTGTGGCTGGGATTTGCTAAGACCTAAAAATAACATTATAAAGTGAACATTTGTGAATTTCGGAGTTCAGAAAGTGACCAGACCTGGCCGTCATCCGCTTCTGGGGTCAAAATGGGGTCAATTTCCCGGGCCAATTTCTCTAAAACGGCTGAACAAAAAAAACGCCTTTAGTACAGTTTGTAGCATTGCTTGAGATACGCATCATAATAAAAAATGAGCCCAATGGGTTCATTCTTAAAGGAGTTATAGGAAAAACAAGGTACCGTACCAAATGACCCAAATGACCCATTTCGGGTCCTGCTTCGCGTTATAAATGTTAAAAATATCCACTGTTATAAATAATAACAAGCTATAACTATAACCAGGGCACCAAGACAATATACTTGGTCTATGGGACCAGTTTGGGTGACCCAATCTGATAGTTTCCACATCTTCCCAAAAGAATAACCTGATTCTAAGCATAAAATCAGGGGGTTGAGGGGGGGGGGGGGGGGGGGGGGTCACTTGCAGAGTGAAAATTGACCCCCTAGATCTCAAAAAACCCTATACAAAATATATATGGGGAGAGTCCCCATTACAAGTGGAGTTCAACGAGCCTATTCCTGCAGTCAAAGTCATTAATTTTCAACATTTCACAAGTAGAAACGCGAAACGTACCAGTCACTAAAACGTCAAAATGATCGTATAAGTCGAGGTCAATTTCTCGAAAACGGCTGAAAGAAACAAAACGCCATTTACAGGGATTCAAGCTCTGCTCACGCTGAGTACAAATCAACAAACAGATCAAAAACCGGTTCACTCTAGGAGGAGATATTCTAACATAAATGTACCGTACCAAATGACCAAAATGTCCCATTTCGGGTCCTGTTTCTGTACTATAACAAAACCACTCATTATAACCAACTGTAAAATAAATATGGGGAGACTCCCCTCTAACGGGGAAATATAACACACTAAATTTCACCGCGGATTGAACCCATAACAAGGTTTAATATCGTACTCAAGGTGTTGTTTCGCTCCACAGGAGGTCGAACTGGGGTCAATTTTCCTGGCCAATTTCTCCAAAAACGCCTAAACAAAAACAAACGCCTTTGATGTTGTCTGTAGCACTGCTTGAGATACGCATCCTATTAAAAAATGAGCCCAATCGGTACATTCTTCGAGGAGTTAGAGCAACTATAAGGTACCGTACCAGATGACCAAAAAAGCATGGTGACCTGACTTCAGAGCCAAATTTGACTGTCTCAATTCCGTAAAATGCTATGGAAAATATATATGGGGATACTCCCCACTAAAAGAGGATTCTAAAACACTAACATTTGTTTGGTAAATCGCGTGCTTTGTTGTACCGAAATTTGGGTCATTAATAATAGCACGAAATTTCGACTTTTTTCAAATTTAAACGTTAATAACTTTCTGATAAGACCGATTTGAGAAACCAACCAAATACTGCAAGCAAGAAGGGTTCAGTGTCAACAAAATGAGATTACTCCCGTTAAATTTCGTTCAGTACTTTAGAAGAGATCAATAAATTACTATTTTATACCCCAATTATTGCGCTAACAGCGAAGACCAATATCTCCGGAACCGACGTAAAACAACAAAAAACAGCGTTCCCGGCGTATTTGTGGGTGTAATTCTGGCTTACTTCCACGTTCTAGGTCACGGCAAACCTTCATGGTGAGGTGGGAAAAAATTCCCAGCTCACCATGAAGGTTATGAAGTTTTGTGTGTTTTGACATAAAACAACATCCACAGAAATTTGATGAAAT
Source organism: Convolutriloba macropyga (assembly GCF_964194025.1). Classification (NCBI taxonomy): domain Eukaryota; kingdom Metazoa; phylum Xenacoelomorpha; order Acoela; family Convolutidae; genus Convolutriloba; species Convolutriloba macropyga. The sequence continues at coordinate 63,983,483 of NC_134471.1, forward strand.
CATGAAAAAAATGTCGAACCAACCCTCTTATTTGATACAATCAGCTTCAAAAACTTAAATAGTATCTAGAAAACACAAAACGCACGCCGAACGCCGAAAAACTTGTTCAATTAAGCAAACCACCACTCAGTCATAAAATTTGAGAAGAGATTCGTTTTTCCGTATTCACCATTGAATAACAGTTCTAAAGAATATTTTCAGGACTGTTACTAGCCATTTCAGAGAAGAAAGTCTCAATAGCAACAGATTAAGCCATTAATCAATCGTTTTGGTCAAAAATTCAATAAGAAATTCGAAAAAGTACAAAACATTAAGTTCACTTCTCAATGTGATAAAACAAGTTCTTTCCTCCGACTTTTTGATTAAGCCGACGTGAGAAACCTATAAACACTGCAATTAGGAGGTTTTAAGACCAACCAAAATGCCACAATGCCCATCCAATTTGTTACAGTAGTTTTAGAGAAATTCTCAAACATAAAAGAACTCGCATTTAAAATATCAATTTTTTTTATAATTTTTTATGAAATACAGTTTAATAACGTTCTGAGCAGGCCAATTTAGACACAAATGCAAGACCGCAGACATTTAACAAATTTACAGTCAGCAGAATGCGACTATGGTTTGGCCAATTTGGCATAGTAGTTCAGGAAAAATCGTCAGAAACAATAGGCGTGCCCTCAAATCATTAAAATTTATTTCAATTTTTTCAAAGTTAAACACTAATTACTTTTTGATTAGGGCGACTTCAGAAACCAATGAACACTGCAAGCAATGAATATTTTGGGGTCAGCAAAACGCAACAATGCCCGTACAATTTGGTACAGTAGTTTCGAAGAAATCATAAAACACATGAAGCGTACCCCGAAATGATAATTGATTTTTTTTCAAATTTGGACAATAATTTTTCCGTAAAGATCTTCACACGTGTTTTTGACAGTTAATTAGATGCATGATTAGGCGAGGTGTACACCCCAGCGTTTAAACGAATTGGATCGCCACTTTTAACATCGACAGAAGTGTCACACTATTTGCAAGGGAAAAAATTTACATAAAATTTTCGAATTTCATAATGAGAATAATTGATGAAAATCCAAACTAAGGAAACGAAATAAGAAAGAAGACATAGAATGTTTATTGAGGGTTGTGATTGACTCCATAAAGCAGTTTTTACTTCCCGGAATTTCTCAGAAATAAAGAAAAATCAAATTATCTACAAAAAATAGACGAAACATTTTTTTTGCATTTTGAAGTTGAATAAAGTTTTTTCCTCAGCCTAAGAGACAAAATTCCGTTTTTCCTATTTTTTCTTAAACTAGTGAACTTAGGTCGTTTTACCTGGAGATCATGAAGACCATTTTGAATCCTTAGTTGAGAAAAAATCATTACAGAATTAAAAAAAGATCTACTTTTTTCAATTGTTTGGGAACCGTTCTCGTACAAAATCATTTGAAATAGATTCCGAAAAAATGTGTTCAGATGTATTCCTGAATGTTAACTGGATAAGATTTGAGGTGAGGCAGTTAACAATGTTTTTAATTTAAATGAGGGTACTTTTCTTACATCGACACAACTGTCAGGCCACTTGAAGTCCAACGCAAAAAAAAATAAGAAGTTCCAAAGCTCTTCGTGGTAAAAATTGATCAAAAAGCTCATTTTTGAACTAAAACCCAGATTGTAGATTGGGGTACCACTCCCGTTGATGGTTGTTTATTTGCGCGAGACGCTCTGAGTTGATTAAAAACGAAAACTTCAACAAAACTTGCCTGAAATGTTTTTTTTGCAATTGTGAAGTCGAACGAAATTTATATCAGCTGAAAACCCAGAATGTGCTTCAAAAACGTCTCAAATCTTGATGAAAACCAAGTTTTATATCAATCGTTCTTTAAGAATTTGCTACATTAACTGAAAACTTTGGGTGCCCGATTTACCCCAAAAATTTTTTTTGGGAGGAAACTTTTTCTATACTCTATCGATTTTTCAATTTCCCATAACTTTTGCTATGAGCTGGTTGTACACTCCTGGAGATGAACATTAGTAGAGGATCACAGCTAAAGCGTTTCAGATATTGACAAAAAAAATAATCTTAAATGGATAAATTTTGTAAGCCAAAACATTGAGATGGGGTGGTTCTATTCTCGATGAGGTAAAACTTTGCTTGATATCTGCTGAAAAACACAAAATGTGCTTCAAAGAAGTTTTTCTCCTCAAGACATTTTATTAGCAAAAGCAATTGGTCATTTCAAGAAGTAATTAGCTACATTAACGAATATTTTGGGTGTCCGATTTAACCCAAAAATTTTTTTGGGTGGAAACTTATTCTATATTCTTTCGAGTTTTCATTTTCCCATAATTTTTTTGTGCTATGGGCTTGTTGTACACTCCTGAAGATGAAACCGAGCGTAGGATCGCAAGTAAAGCGTTTTTGATAGTGACAAAAAATAGATAATTCTATATGGATGAATTTTGCAAGCAAAATCATTGAGATGGGGTGGTTCAATTCTCGATGTGGCGCAACTTTGCTTGATAACAGCTGAAAAACAAAAATGTTCATCAACGAAATTTGGTTCCCCGAAACAACTCATTGGCAATATCAATTAGTCATTTCAAAAAAGAAGTAGCTACATTAACCAATATTTTGGGTGTCCGATTTACCCCAAAAAAATTTTTTGGGTGGAAACTTATTCTATATTCTATCGAGTTTTCATTTTCCCATAATTTTTTTGTGATATGGGCTAGTTGTACACTCCTGAAGATGAACCCGAGTGGAGGATCGCAAGTAAAGCGTTTTTGATAGTGACAAAAAATAAATAATCTTATATGGATGAATTTTGTAAGCAAAATTATTGAGATGGGCTGGTTCAATTCTCGATGAGCTAAAACTTTGCTTGATATCAGCTGAAAAACACAAACTGTGCTTCAAAAAGATTGGTTCCTCGAAACAACTCGTTGGTAATAGCAAATGGTGTTTTGAAAAAAAATTAGCTACATTAACCAAATTTTTGGGTGTCCGATTTACCCCAAAATTTTTTTGGAAGAACACTGGAACCATTTTCTATCGAATTTTCATTGTCCCATACTTTTTATGCTATAAGCTGGTCTGTTTTGCACCAAAAATTTGAATGGCAAGATAACATTTCTTCGTAAGGAAGAAATTAGTTCTTTTACGGAAAAAGTTGAACCAAAACTTTTCTATGAAGTTCTATGACTACAACTTTTTCAATGTTGATTGCTATTTGCAGTCTCATTTGATGCAATGGCTTTTCATTGAATAATTCAGGGCGGGCAAGGAGTTTTCTAACTTGCAAAAATGTTTTTCACTTTTCTCCAAATTTTTTTCTTTTTCTATGAAGTTCTATGACTACAACTTTTTCATAATTCTCTGTTCGCTTAAGACTCAATTTTTCATTTTTTTTTCAAGTTAGTTTTTTGAAACATACTATTTTCTTCCTTTTCATGATGTAAAAAAATTTTCATAAAAATTCAATTCCATAGAACTCCCTTTTATGAAAGTTTTATGACTACAACTTTTCATAGACGCCATAATATGAAGTTGTAATTTTATAAATTTTTGAATTATGGGGTCAACCCGGGTTGCATATTTCAAGAAAAAAAACAGCCGTTTTCACTAGTACAAAACTCATCAAAAGTTGAGAACCTTCTATAATTGATTTTATAGTTGGAATTGAACGAAAATTGATAATAAATGATACATGCTAGGTGAAACTTTTAAGGCCATTTTTACAACTGAGGCGTGACTAAAACCAAAGCCTTCAGTCAACTTCCGAGAAAGAGTGAAAGGAAAATGCCTGTCCTTCAAACAAACAAGTCGAAAATTTAATTTTTTTTATCAAAATGACCAACTGGAACATATTTAAAGTAGCTTAATATAAATTAATGGTTCGTCTGAGAGTGTCGCGATGTAAAATAAATCTTGCTTTGAAATTTCAACTCCCACGGAACATTTGATATTGAAAATAAAAAGCCAACAGAGTAGTGTGTGCAATAGAGAAGTTCAATAAAAAATTTATTTTCTCGCAGAAAATTGTTCAGACTCAGTAGTCAACGTCTTGGTAAAAAACCGTTTTAAAAATTTCAGAAAATTTTGTATCTTAGTCAAGACTGTTTTTTCTACGTGCTCATCGCTCTTTTTATGCATAGAAAAACATCCTATTTACAACTTTGGTAACAACACAAATCAGAATTATAGGAAGACTACGCAAAATTTTGCCCAAATTCAGAACAAAAGAACTTTTTTGCAATTTCTTAATGTAGGTGAGAAACTTTTTGTCGTCTTGCAGAACAAACTGTGTCCACATTGTCAATACTGAATAAAAAGAGGACAAGCAGCAATGATAATAAAACCAGAGACAACTAACTAAATTAGGTTTTTAATGTTTCTCAGAGATGCGGAATATCAAAATTGATGTCAGCAACTCTATGAAGGGAGTTATTCGAAAATTACATGAGATCATTTATCTGTTGTCATTTTAAATAACTGTCAGACATTCTATCAGCACATTATTTTAATCTCAAATCTTTCAAACTCTTCTTAATACCAATGTTAATACTTGTTGCGTACCCAGTGAACCGAAACTTGATACAACTTATTGAGACATGAATGATTTTGATTTCCCTTGCAAAATTTGAAACATCTTAGCAAGAACTCGAGATACCAACATTTCATAGTAAATATTGATAGATCTTGGTAAAATCATCTCAAGATAAAACAAGAGAATTTCTTGACAGCTCTTGACACTATCTTGAGAAAACTTAGAAGCAACCTTTATCATTTCTGATCGCAGCTCGATGTATCTCGTCCCCAGAAAAGAAACTAAAAATATCCTGTGAACTTAAAAAACAAACTGATGGTAAAGCGAACCGGTCGCAGTTTTCAAGCTTAAAACCCTAAATGTTTACAAAGTAAGAAAGACAAGGAGGCTCGTTATTGTGCGTTCGCACATGATGTTCTGACCCGAGCTCATCTACAATTTTTAATTAACTGTCAACCAAATGAAGAGATAATCAGAAACAGATTTTTAATTTTCAAAAAAATGGTACAAAACCTACAATATGAATTACATAATTCCACAGCTTCATTACAGCACCCTCGAGAACGGCCGTTATTAGGACTGCGGGAGAAAACGACAAACACAAAATAAGCGAAAATAAAAACTTTCTAACGCACGAAATTATCATCTAAACTTAAAAGCACATAATAATAACGACAAAAATACGACCAGATAAATTCTTAACTGCACAAATTAATTTTTGCATTACTACAGATGGGACTTTATATTAAAGAAACTAGGTAACAAGTCGATAAAAAGAAAAAATAAAGAGACCAATTTTAAAAGTTGACCAATAGTTCTTATTACAAATATTTTCAAACGTCTTAAAAGACATTAGCTTATAACAGAAAAATTCTTCATAAATTTATTAAGAAACAATTAGGAAACCAAAGAAACCCATAGTAGCTGTCTTTGATTAGACTAGCCACAGAAATTGATTGAAGATAAAGAAAAACCGGAAAAGTTACAAACAATTTTCGAAAACACAAAAGAATCAAGCCATTAAAACCTTTCACTGATATTTGTGAATTAATTTTTATTTCAAAAGTTATATAAATTAATTCAGTTAATTCACACTGAACGTTTACAGAAATTCACTTTGGTCTCAATTTAAAATCATTGGGATCTGTTATTACGCGAATGTGTTTAAAGAAGACACCTAACAAAACTTTTATTACAAAGCTTATTGTCTAAAAAACAAAAACATCCATTACGATGTAATATCAATAAACACGATAATATGAACAACAGAGAAGTGGATGGGGCCTGTCGATGCTGAGAATTAAATACAAGTTGACATATAAAACAAAAAACTGGAAAACTTGAAAAAATGTTTGAAAAGAATTAATATCATAATCTTCAAGGATATTTGCTACAAACTTACCGCATTGAATTAATTCATTCAATCAATTCTCCTTTAGAAGCCTACGTGACCTCTCTTCATTTTACGACTATATAAAGGTTAAATAAAACAAGCAAAAAACTGCAAGTTGAAATAAAAAATCGAAAGAGAAATGTGTCGAAGCCGTTAAAAAATGAACTAATCAGAAATAAATTTTTCTTTTCAAATATTTTTGTAACACCAATGAGAATCTCTTTTGTAGCAAAATGATTTAAAAAATCAACAAACATGAAAAAAATGTTGAAACCACGAATTTTTAGAAAGACGGCAGTATCAAAGACAATAAACTTGATAGCTTACAACCAAACCATTATTTAAAAAGTTATAATCATTCATGTTTTGATGAGAGAGCATCAATATATGTCATTCTTAAATCATAATTAGGTGATCACAACAAGATGTATGACTATAGAAACAACAATAAATACAGGGCAAATTTAAAAAAAATCAGTACAAAAGTGCGAGAAGACAGTGTCGAGGTTATTAATACCATACTTTTTTTTCAGTGTAATCTCTATCTATGATCAATTGAGCTTCTTCCTTAAGCCAATAGAACTGTCATTGATGAGATAAAAACTGTCATTTTAAGCCAAAGGGAACTGTCATTGTTATAAGATAAAATCGCTCTGAAGATTCATTTTGGTTGCATTAGAAAGGAAGAAAATCTTGTCAATCGTGCAACTGACCTACATTGCACAGAAACAGGTTGAAGATCGGTTAATGTTGATAGAAAATTTTGTTGTGAAAAAATATCTTAAGAGTTCCAACAGACATTAGCTGTCCGTTACTACATTGGTTCACTTACTTCTCTTTAGAAAGCCTATTGCACTTTTAGTCAATGAGTCTACGCCATAGGACTACAAAATTTATCTAAAATCTCAAAAAGAAAGCTAAACTTTCAATATAAATTAAGAATACTCATAGTCGGAGCCATAAAAAAGCATAAGCGATTCCTTGAAAACGAATTATTTGTTCATTGGGCATCATTTGAGTGTATGCACGGTCTGTAATCAACAGAACCGTGATTTGAAATGTGACTAGTCTCTAAGTGACTTGAGAGAAACCAAAAAAAATATGAAATGGTTTTTAAAACAACAGCTCTCAAATAAAAATTGATATTTTATAGTAAACTTCCCTGAGACAAAGACTACCATTTTTGACCTCTCATCTGTTAGAAACACAAAATTGTTTCATTTGTAGCATAAAATTTTATTTTGAATTAATGTTTTTAAAGAAAAAAAAATTAATTCGAACAAAAATTACGCTAAAGGTGAACAAAAGTCAATTCAAACATCAGGCAATCACTGAAAACTTTAAATTTCGATAGTTTTTTTAAAAATGAGTTTCAAAAAAATCTTTTTTCCGAACTCTACGCTGGACGAACTTTTTAATGATACCACTCACGTGATCTTTCTCTACGATGAATACATCGATCGGCCAAAATTGACTGAACAAAAAAAAACATTTGAGTAGATAGTTCCTCCCCCACAAATGGGGTCGGAACAACAATAATCCTCAAATAGACGCCGGGTTAACTCTTTTGGAAGTGTAAATCTAAATAAATCTGTGTTTGCTCCGGCTTCACATCATTTGGTTCAAGACAGTTTCAACTTCATTTTTCTTAGTAGAAATTACATCAGTGAAGAGCTAAAATCTCAACTAACAAGGCCTCAACTGTTCCTGGGCCAGGTATTAAGCTGTTCGTTACCATATGTAAGAATAATATGCACTTGTTACGATAAACATCTGAATTTACACGGTAATTCCATAAACGGCATCTCAATTAAGGATTTAATCAATATTGCTTCTGTTGTCTCATTTTAATATGAAAAAAATAATTTGAAGAGGACCACAGTCGTATTCGTACTAGATAAACCCGATCACCAATAATGTTGACTTATGGAACCGATGAAAAATTTTGGGCTCAGATACCAATTAATTTCCCTCCATGTATACGGTTATTTGTTCATTCATAATATTTCCATCTTTCCAATATGAATCTGTTATCTTTTCTATAGTTCAGTTGTTCATACTCAGCTCTCTAAACTGCGCACCAGATCTCAAATTAGTGCCATTGGCATGCATAGATACTCTTGTCATAAAACATTTGAGTTGGTACGAAATAAATTCAATTTAATAAATTATATAACTTATCCTCCTAAATTTCAAAATTGGTATCTTAAACATTAACAAATATACGCTGCTGTCATTTTTAATTGCATCAAGAAAACCAGTGGCAATTTTTACGAATTTGAATTGCCCGAATACCCTAGTCTAGAGCTGGAATTATTAAAAGAATGTCCTTGACCGATATAAGCTTATAGGCCTAAAAAGACTGCCCTCGACAGATTTTCAGCATGAATAGATTTTTCTGGACTTGAACTGAAGTTCTCGACTTCGACTGGAACTAAAACAACCTTCATCGATCGAATTTGGCTAGACAAAAAAAACGTGCCTTGGAATTTGAAAGGTCAAGCAGATAGAAATGGTGCTTTCTCTGTCCTTCTTTTTCTCCTAATGGGAAGGGAAATACAGCACAAAAACGACAACTCAGTATTTTCTAAGGTGTATTACAGGTTCTATTGTCTTTTTAAAGGCTACGATGGAACTATGGTAGAAGTATCATCCGCAGGAGGATCAACAGTTTTTGGTCCATCGTCCGAAGAAGAGCGTCAAATGGCACACGAGGAACTCTTCTCACGGCATGTCAATAAAATCAAGGCTATCAATTTATTCATGACATAGACATAGAATAT
>NC_134471.1:63994708-64004708 GCF_964194025.1 Convolutriloba macropyga
TTGTCTTTTTGGCCACTTGACAGGAATATTATTCATTCTATCAGTGAAAATTTTTCATTCACATTTGTTTCGTGAATTGGAATGCTAGAGAATTTTGGCAGCAAAACCACAAATATAATTGCCCTCGATCTCGAAGGTTTCAAACTCAAGTCACTTGGATTCATTAAGAAAGAGCTCATTTTGTGTTCCAGTTACAACGATACAATATTTTTCAAACCCCCACTTAAATTCGCTGATTTACCTGCACACGATAGACAAACTGTTACTTGGCTCACCAATAACCTACACGGTCTTGATTGGGACGAAGGTGATATACCTTACTGTGATTTGAAAACAATCTGTCTGAGTTTCAGTTTCCGATTCACCCGGAAAATTTTGAAAAGGCATTGAAAAGTGTGAGCTCCTCAGTAACCTTTTACATAAAACTGTTTATAATCTGGAGGATCTAAATTGTCCCCGAATAACAGAGATAATATCAGAAGCACAAGTACCCCCCTGTTATCTTCATTCAAATTTTCGTTCAACAAACAATCAATTATCAAATCACTGCGCGGAACGTAAAGCACGAATATTCTCACAGTGGACACAAAGTGATGCACAGAGAAGACACATCAACTTTAACAACGTATCTGTCAGACAACTTGAAGATATTCACTTGCTTGACTCCACTTGACGATCAACCTATTGTAATATTCAACAGAGTTCAGGATCCCTCTCCACCAATACAGAATAATTTTTCAAGTGATCACCAGAACCGAGCGAACTATCTCAACAATAAGCCAAACGCTGCACAACAACCTCGTTAAAATTCGCTTTATAGCACAGCAGCAAAACGTTATTTTGCAACCATTACTCTTTCTCCCGACGAGCTAGACAGCTTTAGAGCTTTCCTGCCCGTGATAGATAATTTCTATCACTTCCAGTTGTACGTATAAAATAAGCAGAGAGCTCGAGAACATCGGAATCAATTCAATTATGGCTATGATCAAAGCAAACCAGAAGTCTATGCAGTCCCCCAAAGAGCAGCGAATCCCACGTTGGAAGCAATGGGCGGACAAAAAAGTTCCTCAATTTAGATTGAAGAAAACACCACCAGCATGTGAGCTATCACTAAAAGAGATGCCGAATGAGCTGCGGTTATATGTCTTGGAACACCCCGAAGTTGAAAAAGTCTTCAGTCAACCATCGTTCAAAGAAAATGACTCATCAACTGTTTGTTATAAACTCGAAATAAAAAGTCATATTAAAGGTTTCAATTTGTTTGAGTTCTGGTACATGAAACAGTTGCCCAGTGAAAAATTCAAAAATTTAACATTCTATATCATTCTTGATTCAATTCACTTTTCAATTAATTATTTTTCTCCAATGAGTCAAAGAGACGAGGCTGACGCCGGTATCAGCAACTTAGTCTTTGATGTAAACAACAAGGAGAGGCCCCATGGCGTTGTTGTTCAAATTCAACAGCGCCAAGGTCCGAAGTAATATTTTTTGTTCAAGTTAGTATCATTGTCTTAATGATCATTCTTTGCTTCTCTATGCTCTTTCTATTATCAGAAAGCTGTGAAGAGAAATCAATTTGGATTGCTCTCTTATCGAGTTTAGTTAGTCACATTTTACCTAATCCCAAACTATGAACAAAGTTATTCTTACACATGACAGGGTATTCATGTCAATTGTAGGACCAAGTGGTTGTGGTAAAACAGAACTCTTGTTTCGAATGCTAAAAGGTTTGACCTTTTATCCAAGCTTTGAAGAAAATTATTATTTTTACAAAGAGTTCCAATCACTTTTCAAAGATATGCAACGAGTTATACCAGGGATTGAGTTATTAAAATATATTCAGGCTTTGATATAACAAAAAACCTATCGCACTGTCTGCTTATCTATGACGATTCATGTGAAGAAATCTTCAACGACAAAGAGTTTGTAAAAATAGCTACCTCAGGACGTCATCGCAAATTACATGTTATATACGTCAAGCATAATTTGTTCCATCAAAGCAAATGGTCCAGAACCATTCATCTGAACACAACACACATAATATTATTCAAGTCGCTTCGTGACAATAAACAAATTGAATATCTTGGAAAACAGTTGAATTGTCTCCAACTGACAAAAGAAGCATACAAACTAGAAACTGCGGAGCCCTTTGGACATTTGATTATTGATCTCGACCCAAAAACCAGTTATTGTTTACGTTTTTCATCGCAACTTATTGGACCGGATCCTTCTATTTTTTACATTTCGTCCCCTGAAGCAGTCATTACAACAATTACAAATGAAAAAGAAACATTTGCTTATGCTCAAGCAATGGGCAATTAAGAGGAATGAGAACACAGCTCAAATAAAAACCTTACATCAGGGCGATTTCATTTGGTTCTTGAGTGACTGTGTGATCAACGTACTCTCTGAAGTTGTACCAATCAATAAAGTTGAAATAAAAAAATTTGAGAAACCACTACGTAAACTTGCAGACAGGCGAGTTGAAAAAAGAGAGAGAATCAAAATTTTTCGATCAGATTCTGGAATCCGTCTAATTAAACTGATTGCGTTACCTTGTATTACTTTTCTGGAGCAAAATGCACAATGAAGAGTTTGTGCTAATTCCTCGTCAAATGTATGCGAATGAACAACCTCAAATTGCCCAACTTCTCAACAATAAAAATGTCCGAGAGAAAGCAAAAAAATATCACTATTGCAAAGAAGCAAGTCTCCACCAGCACCTTCTACCACGCAACAAGACACGCAACAGCAGACAGATAATATTTTGGAGAATGTCCAAGATGAGTTGAATGAGACTAGAGATTACAAAATTGATACAAAAATTTCAACTGAAATCAGGGAGCGAGTTTTGAGAGATATTAAACACCTTGACAGAAAAAAGTTTGAAAAAGCGAGCACAATATTGGAAAAAGTAGAAGAGTCAGAATCGCTATCGCTGGATCAGACATCAAGACTAGTGGTTAATAAGTCAAGCACGGGAATTCTTGTCGCAGATTTTCTTTACGATCTACAACAAACAACATCTAAGCTTTCACTTGAACATTACAAAATCCTGACTTTTCTAGATATCAGTTCACAATAAACTTGTAATACATTCGCAAAAAAAATTCTTGCCTTATCACTAAACGAAAAGTTAGAGTTGTTTGAGGATGAACCAGAAAACGTAGAATCAGGAGTCTCGAGAACAGAAGAATCAAAAGCTTCTGGCGACGATGAAGGAAGCTTTGAAAATGCAAAAGACGAAATCCAACCGTCTAGCTCGTGGACAAATTACTTCCTCTCACGTTAAACAATTGAACAAACTATACACAAAAGGTACTGCAGTTTTTGGTAGCATTGCTAACTTGTAGAAAGCCAGTGGTTTACCAAAATCCAAAGTGGTTCAATACCTTCAGTCGAAAGCCCCATACACAAAATACAGACATTCTAAACTCAGCTGAAATAGTTGCGTATGTCAGTTCTGGCGCTGAACTTGATGCTTCACATAACCGCACCGGACAACTTCGAAGAATTCGCAAATGTATATACAACAGTTCAGAAGAGCTTCTGGAAAAAATTTTTCGAATCGCTCAATTGAAACAGTTTGACTATGATTTTGACACTGTTACGCAAAAGTTGGTTTTGAAATTTGGACCTAACGAAGGTTTGTCATTCGAAGATGAAGAAGTACTCAGTATTCTTGGTTTTAAAGGAATAAGAGATATTTCGAATCATTGTTTTATTCATATTCAAAAAATATCACTATTGCAAAGAAGCAAGTCTCCACCAGCACCTTCTACCACGCAACAAGACACGCAACAGCAGACAGATAATATTTTGGAGAATGTCCAAGATGAGTTGAATGAGACTAGAGATTACAAAATTGATACAAAAATTTCAACTGAAATCAGGGAGCGAGTTTTGAGAGATATTAAACACCTTGACAGAAAAAAGTTTGAAAAAGCGAGCACAATATTGGAAAAAGTAGAAGAGTCAGAATCGCTATCGCTGGATCAGACATCAAGACTAGTGGTTAATAAGTCAAGCACGGGAATTCTTGTCGCAGATTTTCTTTACGATCTACAACAAACAACATCTAAGCTTTCACTTGAACATTACAAAATCCTGACTTTTCTAGATATCAGTTCACAATAAACTTGTAATACATTCGCAAAAAAATTTACACAAAAGGTACTGCAGCTTTTGGTAGCATTGCTAACTTGTAGAAAGCCAGTGGTTTACCAAAATCCAAAGTGGTTCAATACCTTCAGTCGAAAGCCCCATACACAAAATACAGACATTCTAAACTCAGCTGAAATAGTTGCGTATGTCAGTTCTGGCGCTGAACTTGATGCTTCACATAACCGCACCGGACAACTTCGAAGAATTCGCAAATGTATATACAACAGTTCAGAAGAGCTTCTGGAAGAAATTTTTCGAATCGCTCAATTGAAACAGTTTGACTATGATTTTGACACTGTTACGCAAAAGTTGGTTTTGAAATTTGGACCTAACGAAGGTTTGTCATTCGAAGATGAAGAAGTACTCAGTACTCTTGGTTTTAAAGGAATAAGAGATATTTCGAATCATGGTTTTATTCATATTGGTTACAAGTCAGAAAATGCAGGCAACTCTTTGAACCGACATGTTGGAGATTTTCCAGTTGATATCACTTGTGGATCACAGTTAATATTTGTATACATTGATATAATTGAACATCAGAACGTTAGTGATGTGAGAGCTTCGGTAATAAAAATCATTGAGACTGAAAGACGTTTGAGAAACGGTAGCATAAACACAGTGACACCCATACACCACAAGTCCTACACAAATTTAGATTACAAGCCAATATTATCAAACAACATTCAGAACATCCAGGTAGAGTTGAGAAACGAAACTGGAAAACTAATTCCTTTACTGGAACCGGAAAATTTATAGTCAGTTTAAAATTTCGAAAAATTATTTAATATGGAGGCATACTACAGCAATCAAGCATCTCAATCAATGCCGCATTTTTCCGGACACTACAGACAAAGAGGCAGCGGTTTTGGAGCCCTGGCTGCAGGTATTGGAAGAGTTGCTCTGCCATTAGCACGCAAATTTCTCTGGCCCGCAGCAAAAAAGATTGGTCGTGATTTATTGGTTCAAGGAGCACCGGTGTTAGTAGAAGTTGCAACCAAAAGAAAGTCAGCAAAACAAGCACTGAAAAGTACAGTAGCCAAAACAGCTCGCAAACAAATAGGTGGATCTCTTCAATCACGTGTTGCAACAGGTCGTAAAATAATTAGACGAAAAAGACGACAATACACGAGACCTCGCTGAAACCAAAAACAAAAAATCTCAACCAGAAGAATCATTTCTCGAAAACCCCGTTCAAAAAGGAGTCGTCTGGATTTTTTCTCGCAAGTGAAAAATGCGAACTAATATTGTAATACCATCTGAAGCCACTCACAGTTCTTTAGACTTATTTGAAAAACCACCATTGCTTGTAACATTTGATCAATCATTCGAGCAAAAAACAGGACCGCTTTAATCGCCTTCAGGATCCTCATTGGAATTTGAAGTTGTTGGTGATCGCAACAATTTTATTGACTTGCAAAAAATTTACCTGGAGATCAAGTGTCGAATACTTCAAACAGATGGAACGGATTTGCGCTACACAGCTGGTGACGCAAATGCCAGTGATCTTCCATATTTTGCTAATAATATTCTTCATTCGCTTTTCGCCGACTGTACTGTTTCTGCAAACAGTATCAAAATTTCAACAGCTAATGGACACTATGCACACAAAAGTTTCATAGAAACTGAATTCTCTCACGGTATAGACGCAAAGAAAACCTGGCTAAAATGTCAGGGTTACGAGTATGAGTGCGATACAACGATATAAGAAAAAGAACAGTGCGACAATCCGCACGTATAACGTCATATGGAAAGTTGGCGGTTGATTTCTTTTCGTGTGAGAAACATTTGGTTAGTGGAGTTACGTTACGCATTTCAATGAGAAGATCTCAAGATGACTTTGCCGTCATCAGCGAGGACCCAGCGAAACACTACAAGGTTAAAATAGATGAGGCTAATTTATTTATCAGGAAGATGACAGTGTCAGATAAGGTTGTTGGTGCAATCGAAAAGACATTATTGAAAACTCCGGCAATTTACCAATACAATGAAGTCATTACCAAAACATTCCTGGCTACGACAGGCAAACAAAGCTGGAAACATGAGGATATTTTCAATAGAGAGCCAATCAGAAGAGTAATTGTTGCATTATGCGTTGGTACAGCATTCATCGGTACCAACACCGCTAATCAATTCCATTATCAAAAAATTGGTTTAAGAGAGATAATCATTTATCGAAATGGTTTTGCCACGGCTGGAACTCCAATGTCAACAACTGACAACAAGAGTTTGTACTACAATTCAATGAGTGCATTAGCTTATGTAGAAAATGGCCACGGAATTCCTCTAAGTGAGTTCGCAAACCATTATATAATGGTATTTGATCTGACCAGCACTCAAGAGGCAACTCATGACTTTATTCAACCAGAGCTCACAAATTCATCATGGTCTGTCGAACTCAAGTTTGATGCAGCGTTAGCTCATAACGTTGAAATATTTTTTCTTGGGGAAAAAGCATCTACGATCTACATTGACTCTGCAAGAAACGCATCCAAAAAGGCTCTCCCTGTGATCACATACTAATGGACGAAGACCAAATTCATCTTCAAGTGCAAAAGTGTAAACACCTCAAAATCAAATTCAGAGGGGTTTATGCCGCTGACAATTATCCTCTGAACTTGCAGACCAACACATTCATTATTGTTAATGCATCACGATCCAACTCTATTGGTACCCACTGGGTAGTGCTAGCTAAATGATATGCATACCCAATAATATATTTTGCAGATCCATTGGCTCTACCCTTGACTACCTACAAGGATATTTCAACCCTTTACAACAGTGTGAAGACTTGGAGATAATGATGAATATCATGGAACATAGAAGAGACATTCAGTCTCCATTGCAATCCTCAGACTCCCAGCTTTGTGGTTTATTTTGCATATATATTGTTCATTATTTTTATAGTGAGAAATTTCCATTTATACCTGATGTAAATGAATTAGATTTGCTAGCTTTTGTAAAACATATGAAGTAATATCAAATTTAATTTTCGAACAACAACAACACTTTTTGAATATCAATTTTTACAAAGCTGAAAGGTTATGAAAGAGTTTAAGGTTTCTCGCACAAAATTTCTATGGCCACTAAGCAGAATATCCATTATCTGATAAAGAGTTGATGAGTGTTCACCTAGCATAAGTTGGCAAAATCGTTTCAAAGTTACATCAGGGACTGTAGAAGAACGTTTGTTGGCCGCAAAAGTACTAATAGATTTCGCTGTTGTCTCACTCAAGGGTGCTGGAAGTTGTTTCTGGTTGTTCTTGGTAACTGCTGAAGTTGATTTTGAAAGGTAGTCTACAGCAACATGTAGTCGTGAAATTATTGCACCACGTTTAACAAAGTTTTTTTGCGCAGGCTGAATAAGTAATTCGAAACAGTTAACGAGACACGGTATCACCGAAGGTACATAAAGAGAATCGAATATATTATCATTTTGTGAACCAAATTCATACATAACATGATAATGATTGGAGCCAAATGTGCAACCATCGATAACTGTTGCGGATGACTGATAACCATACGCATAATTTTCAATTGTTGTATTTTCAAGTTTTGGTTCCGTCTCACAAATATTGTACTTGAAATGTTTTTGAAATTTCTTGAAATATTCAGGACTGTGTTCATACATTGCCTCAACCATAACGAACAAAAAAGAAAAAGCTATCGAACTAACTATGAATGCATAAACAATGACAGGAAGCAAAATGTATAATAGAAATTATTCCGATTCCTCATTGACTGTTACAGATGTTTTTGGTATCTTCTTTTGGCGCTGAGTCGGTGTTTTGCCGGCCCGTTTTGCCGGACGTTTCGAGTCATCAGTTGAATCTGGTTTTAGAAGTGAGTCGATCAAGCCAACTGGTTGATCAAGCACTTGTTCTAGTTTTTCAATGTTCTGACATATCAACCGAAACTCTCGCGCCGAAAGTGTAATTTTTTGATTGAAATCCCAATCGACCTGTTCACTATCACGTTTGAACAATTTCAAGGATAAATAGGTGCCAGTGGTATGATAAGTCTTAACAGCAGCCCTAACAAGCCGTTTTTCATTGAGCGAGAGATCCAAATGAAAGTCGCTGTACTCAGCATCTTTAGACAAAACATTACCCATAATGTTGCAAATATTGAGACAAACTGTATCAAAGTAATCTGAAATGTTAAATGACTAATACATTACTGTTTGTTGGAATGTAAACAATTTCAAACCCCACGCCAACATGTCTAGACAAGATAACAGCTGAACAAACAAATCCCCCCTCGCTACGCGTGTAAGCAAATTTATACTCCTCTATATCAGCTCTGATGTTTATACGAAATATGAAATTCAAAAGATCGGAAAAAATATACCCTGCTGAATCAAGACCCATTCAATGTCACAATTGTCCAAGGCAATTTAAAAATTTCCATTCACTAATGCAACATGGCCGGGCCAAGCATTATAAAGGCCATAGCAGAAAACAGTTCTACAAGTCCCGACATTTAAATCAAAAAACTAACAAATTTTCATTAGCAATGGATAAATTAGCTCGCCTCCTCGAGTCTATTTATATTTCCCGAGGGAACCCCAATTCAACTTAGTTCAATATGACATAATTCTATTTGAAGACTTGACGGAATAATGATGAAATGGCTAAGTTAAATAAACCAATCGGTGTGCAACAATTTTTCAATCTTTCCGCCATTGTTCTTTCTTGTTGTTCAATATAAGTTTTATGAAAATTCGTTAGTTCTTTGGCTCTTTATTACATTACTGCAAGTCTTTTGTTACACAACATTCTTCTAGAATTTGCGTTTATCTTTGAACCTGCTTTTCTTTTCAGTTCCATATCATACAAAAACAAGTTTTTATTTCTCTTGTTACTAGAATTGGCTCTGACTCTGCAGTTAAGTCTTTATAAAACTTTCCTTCCAACGAAAACTGCTTGTTTTGTTACTGTTTAAATCCGCAAAATCAGTAGAACACATCTCAACTGTTTATCCATCAGCTGCAATATGGCTGCTGAATATTTAGAAATTGCAAAGACAAGTGAGCGAGGCACTCAAACCCTTGTGCGCATGTGTCACAACTTCAAAAATATTGTCCTTTTGCAGGAAAGCTTTGATGACAAGACAGAATTATGGCACATAAAAAACAGCTTTATTGTTCCAGTTAATTACATTGAACCAATACTTGAATACACAAAACCGAACGATTATTTCAACTAACAAAAACGCCAGAAAAATCACCAAGACAAGAAGAGTCTCCGTATGCTCATCGATATTATGGATGTATTACTCCCATTCAAACAAAAAAGCAGGATGTGAAAAAATTGGCAAAGCGAACAAGAAAACTTTTTGCAGACTATGATCATGACTGCATTGAAATCTGGGAGAATCAATTGGGGCAGCTAGAAGAAGTTGAGCAAATATCTGATTTTTGGAATTTTGATCAGTCGCCATGTGATGAAACAAAAACCCCGGAAAGCCTCCCGTTGCTTGCCAACAATTTTTCTGATGATGTCAGCATCGATGAAACACCTCCTTTGAGCCAATGTTATGCCCCCGTCAAGAAGGTCATCAAGTTATCTCGACTCTAAAAGACAGCAAAACTCTTTAAACTCGTTGTACATATTGTATTTGTTGCTTTTCACAATGTTTGAGCAAGATAACTTTGTTAGCACCTTGAAACCAGTTCTTAATTCAAATTTAATTAAAGATTTATCTTAACACTAGACAAATATTGTGAGACAGAATTAAACGCTGCTGAAAAACTCAAGACATTGACCAAACAAGTGTGCGAAACAATGTTTTAAACAAATAAGCGAAAAGAGACTAGGTTGAAATGAACCCAGCTGAA
>NC_134471.1:64009708-64011373 GCF_964194025.1 Convolutriloba macropyga
TCAAAATTTTTTACATGTTATTGTCCCCCTATGGGACCAAAATTTCAATTTTTGAAACAAGTGTTTCCGACAACTTTTTTCACTCACAAACCATGTTTCGCATCATTTTACTTTGATTAAAGCCAAAAAATCAACAAAAAAAGTTCAGACCTCACTTTTCAAAAAATTTTACAAGTTATTGTCCCCCTATGGGACCAAAATTTCAATTTTTGAAAAAAAGTGTTTTCGACAATTTTTTCACTCAGAAAACATGTTTCACAACATTTCACGTTGATTGAAGCCAAAAACTCGACAAAAACTTTTTCGAACCAATTTTTCAAAATTTTTTACAAGTTATTGTCCCCCTATGGGACCAAAATTTCAATTTTTGAAACAAGTGTTTCCGACAACTTTTTTCACTCACAAACCATGTTTCGCTTCATTTTACATTGATTAAAGCCAACAAATCAACAAAAAAGTTTAGACCCCACTCTTCAAAAAATTTTACAAGTTATTGTCCCCCTATGGGACCAAAATTTCAATTTTTGAAAAAAGTAATTCCGACAACTTTTTTCACTCACAAAACATGTTTCACAACATTTCACATTGATTAAAGCCAAAAAATCATCAAAAAATTTTTTGACCCTATTTTTCAAAAAATTTTACAAGTGTTTGTCCACCCTGATATGAGGGAAAAACATTTTCTCAAAAATTGCATATTCTCAAAAAATAGGGGGGACACTTTTTGCAATTGGTCAAAAAAGTTAAGTGTCCCACCCCGTTGTAGTCGGGCACAGAAAATCGCGTTGCAAAAATTGTCCGTCCCCCCCCCCGTTGAGGTTCCTGTCAGCTTTTTATACTACTTATATTATTGTTCCGACCCCTCTTGAGGGGGAGGGTGACTACATACTCAACAGGGTTTTCTTTTTGTTCTGACAGTTTTGGCCGCTCGATATATTAATCAGAGAGAGTTGAGAGTGATATCATTAAAAAATCCATCCACCGCAGAGTATGGAATTAAAAACATTTTTCTGAATTTCGTTTTCTAGCTCGATTTATAAACAAACCTATTTAATTATTTCATTTTGTAGGTAATTGCTTTTATGACTTTGACAAAAAATTGTAATCAAAAAACAAAAAATACTTTCTTAATTTAACCGCTTTTTCAATTATTTGTCAACGTTTTAACTAATCTCAATAATGAGAGGTCATATGCCACATAAATGGTATTCAAAGAAATGGCAACCAAGAAAATTTTGAGGCTCAGAAAAAGGCTTTGCGGCTTCGACAGCAGTCTCTCACAAGTTTCATACGAATCTTTGTTTAGTGTCTTTATTCGTTGTTCTTTTTGTAACCGCAAGAAACATTGAATAAAGAAAGGTCCAAATGTCCTCCTATATCGGCATTGATGACAATAAAACGTTTGAATAATTTCAGTGAATATCTAATGATTTTTCTCCTTTGAAATTATTTGTATTTGAAAAAATAAGCGAAATTATTCACTTAGATATTTTTTTCTTTTTTGTCTGATTGTAACAGAGCCTTATCATGGGCTGGTCCCATATCTTTTCTATAAAAAACACAAACGTTTTCTGTTTATTTTCAGTTTTATCTGATGCTATTTTGACTTTGTTATTAAGTAATTTTTTTTTTAGAAATCTTGGAACTTTTTTAGAAATTTTTGGA